>NW_006408749.1:2338106-2351320 GCF_000296735.1 Chrysochloris asiatica
TGTATGATGTTCTTGATGTCATCCCACAACTCTTCTGGTCTTCGGTCTTTAGTGTTTAATGTATCAAATCTGTTCTTCAGATGATCTCTAAATTCAGATGGGATAAATCCAAGGTCATATTTTGGCTCTCATGGACTTGTTTTCGTTTTCTTTAGCTTCAGTTTGAATTTGCATATCAGTAATTGATGGTCTGTTCCACAGTCTTCCCCTGGCCTTTTTTTCACTGATGATATGGAGCTTTTCCATCTTCTGTTTCCACAGATGTAGTCAATTTGATTTCTATGTGTTCCATCTGGCGAGGTCCATATGTATAGTCGTCTGTTATGCTGTCTAAAGAAGGTATTTGAGATAAACAAATCATTGATTTTGCAGAATTCTATAATGTGTTCTCCAGCATCATTTCTATCACCAAGGCCATATTTTTCAACTCCTGGTACTTCCTGTTTGCTCCCAACCTTTGCATTCCAATCACCAGTAATAATCTATGCATCTTGATTGCATGTTTGATCAAATTCAGATTGAAGAAGTTGATAGAATTCTTCTATTTCATCCTCACTGGCTTTAGTGGTTGGTGCATAAATTTGAATAATAGTGGTATTAACTCCGCTTCCCTGTAGGTGCATGGATATTATCCTATCACAGACAGCGTTGTACCTCATGACTGATCTGGATATGTTCTTTTTGACGATGAATGCAACACCATTCCTTTTCAATTTGTCGTTCTCTGCATAGTAAACCATGTGGTTGTCAGATTTAATGTGGCCAATACCAGTTCATTTCAGCTCACTAATGCCTAAGATATCGATGTTTATGCGTTCCATTTCATTTTTGACAACTTCCAGTTTTCCCAGATTCATACTTTGTACATTCCATGTTCCGATTTTCAATGAATATTTACAGCTGTTTCTCTTCAGTTTGAGTTGTGCCCCATCAGCAAATGAAGTTTCTGTGGGCTTTTCTCCCACGAGCTTAACTCCATTCATGTCATCATGGTCAACTCTACTTTGAGGAGTCATTTCTTCCCCAGTCACCTTTTGAGTGCCTTCCAACCTGAGGGGCTCATTTTCCGGCACTGTATCTGACAGTGTTTCTCTGCTATTCATAAGGTTTTCAGTGAGTAATGATTCAGAAGTAGTTCATCACTCTTCCTAGTCTGTCTTTGTCTGGAAGCTCATCTGACCCTCCTGGTTATTTAAAATACCAGTGGCATAGCTCTCAGAATCACAGCAACTCAAGCCACCACAGCACGACAGACAGACAAGTGGTGGCCGTTTGGTTTTATGTCGAAACAGTCACTTTAAATTTCTATATCAATCCTGATACAATCAAGATGTTCTCTCCCAAGATGGCGGCTCCAGGAATAGCTGAGCATCTTGAATTAGAAAACAGTGGATTTCTTGATTCTCCTACGAATTCCCCTAGCTGTAAGCCCTCCAATCCTCCAAATACTCCTTTGTATGTGTTTCTGAGTTCCATCATCATCCCCTGTGCCTGCTTGGCCTGGTATTCCGTGTTGTTATTGACGGAGCTCCTCACATCACTACTACCCATAACTCTATAATATTAATTTTATTCATTGTGGCACTGTGGGTTAATGCTCTGGACAGCAAGATCGGCGGTTCAAACTACCAGCCACTCCTTGGAAACCACTGAGAGTCGGAACTGACTCAACAGCACTTAACAACAACCACACCAATGGTATACCTGAGTCCCGAGGTGGCACAAACGGTTAAGGCATGGAATGGTAAATGAAAGATTTGTGTTTTAAATCCATCCAGAGATGCCTCAGAAGAAAGACCTGGCAATATGCTTCCACAAAATCACAGCCATGAAAACCCTATGGACCAGCACAATTCTGCACACATGGGGTTTCCATGAATCAAAATCAACTGGGCAGCAATTAACAACAACAAGGACAAAATTTAGATGACAGACTTGCTGCTTACTCTAGGTACATCAAGGTAGGGATGTTAATTAAATGCTATTTCTTTCTAATAAAATTGGTAATTATTTATTAAAAACCTCTTGGACTAAAATAGCAAATGTTGAGCACCTACTCTGTGTAAACACAGCAGAGGTTATAAATGGGAGTACATAATCTTGGTGAAGACTCAAGTCTAATACAGCTAAAGCAAATATTGAAGAATGCAAGGCAGACTACAATTTCATTCAGCAAACATTTGTAATGCACCTGCTATGTGCCATGCTTACATTTAATTCAACAACTATTAGAAATCAGATGTCCATACTCCTTCCAGAATGTTTAAGGAGTCCTGGTGTGGCGCTGTGGGATAATGTGCCAGACTGCAAACCATTTGACTGCAAAGCTGTTTGATTGCAAAGCCGTTTGAACGGCGTTTTAAGCTCACCAGCTGCTCCTCGTAAACCCTATACAGGGTCACTATGAGTCAGAACCTACTCAACGACACTTTATAACAACAACAACCAGAATGTTTACCTTGCATTCAGTTTGACAGATAAAATCAACTATAGAGATAGAGTTCATTTGCCTTTTAAGAGTCCAGGAACGATAAATTTCCTTAGTGTGGTGGCTGAGGAGCCCTGTTATGGTAGTAGGTTTCACATTGGGCTGCTAGTTGTAAGGTCATCAGTTCAAATCCACCAGCCGCTCCTGTGGTGAAAGATGAGGCTTTTTGCTCCCATAAAGATTTATAGCCTCAGAAACCCCATATAGGGTCGCTGTGAATGGAACTGCATCAATGGCAGGCAGCAGCAGCAGCAATATGTTGTCTAGGGTACTGGTATGGCGCTGTTTGATAAGAATTGAACTTCTTACTCCAAGGTAAGCTGTTGAAAGTCTCGAAAACCCTGTACAGGATTGGTATGAATCATAAATCGACTTGACAGCACTCAGCAATAGTATTATGTTGCTTGGGCGAATGGCTGAATGGATTTTGGCTACATAGCAGATCATAGAATGGTTGGTAGATGTTGAGTGTAGGTGAACAGATATTGGGCAAAAGAAGGGTTGGAGAGCTGGACAAAGGCAAATAGCTTCAGGCCGATCTGCTCCTTTACTGATCATTTGCTGAAGTTCAGGGAGCATGACAGCATGAAATGTTTCCTTATCATTTCCCATTCCTTTCCTTTGATTTAAAAAAAAAATTATTGTAGTAAAATATGCATTACAAAAAATTGGCTGTTTAAACTGTTTTAACGTAAAACAATGAAGTCTCACAATCAGTGACATTGATTTCCTTCCCCATTCTAAGCATTATCCATTATCATCATTAGTCACAAGCTTCATCTCCTTAACAAAAGACTGAGTCACCTCCCTAGTCCTCCCTGAGAGTTTTAAGGCCCATGTCCTTAGTTTGTACAATAGAAGTTTCCAAATCATTAAGATCTGCTTCATTTTGCACAGTTCATTTTTAATTTTATCTTTTTCCTCTTGCTTTCTACTGTCAGTGGCAAGGAGAAATCATGAGGTCGTCCCCCCTATAAGATCTTGCTCATAAATCATCTCAGCTCAAGATCCAAGCTCACATCTTACAGGTTCGACCTTCCACCAAACATCTGAAGTATATTTAACTTTCATGTTTCTAGTGACATTCTATTATTGGTGCCATAAGTATTTTCTAAGACAATGGAGACTTGCTCTCTATAGCTCTCTTTACTTCATATTGAGTCCTCTCAAGAATTCCCTTGGATGCCCATAAATCTATTGCTGTTGTTAAGTGCCATGGAGTCGGTTCTGACTCATGTTGACCCTGTGTAGGGTTTCTGGGAATCCTGATGTGGCACTGTAGGATAAGCACTGGGCCACAAGATGGTTTGAATAACGAGGTTGGTAGTTCATACTCATCGGCTGCTTCTCGGAAACCTTATACAGGCTTGCTATGAGTCAGAACCGATTTGATGGCACTAACACAACAACAACAACAAGATAGAGTTCCCAAGGAGTGGCAGGTAGGTTTGAACCGCTGATCTTGCATTTAGCAATACAGTGCTTATCCTTCAGCGTCGCACCAGGACTCTGTTGTTGTCATTGTTAGGTGCTGTGGAGCTGGTACTGACCCATAGTGACCCCTATGCACAGCAGAACAAAATAATGCTTATCCTACAGCCTCACACCAGGACTCTATTGTTATTGTTGTTGTTCAAAGGAGTTGCAAGTAGGTTTGAACCGCTGATCTTGCAATTAGCACCACAGTGCAGATCTTACAGCATCACACCAGAACTCTGTTGTTAGGTGCTGTTGAGTTCGTATTGACCTATAGTGAGCCAGTGCACAACAGAACAAAACACTGTCTAGTCCTGTACCATCCTCAAAAATGTTGTTATGCTTGAGACTATTGATGCTGCTGCAATGGTTTCAATCCATCTCTTTGTGAATCTTCCTCTTTTTCGCTGACCAAGCATAATGTCTGTCTCTGGGGATTGGTCCCTCCTGAGAACATATCTGAAGTATGAGAGACGAAATCTCGTCATCGTTGCCTCCAAGGAGTCTTCTGGCTGCACCTCTTCCAACATATACCTGTTTATTCTTCTGACAGTCTCTCCCTGTGACCGCCTCCCAAGTTAGTGTTGTAGGATAAGTACTGAACTCCTAACTGCTATGTCAGCGGTTCAAACCAACCCGACATTTCTTAGAAAGCCTATAAAGGCTGCTCTAATTCAGAACTGACTCCAGAGCACTTAACATCAACAACAATAATATATATATCATAAATCCTAACTTCTTATGTGTTTATAATCCCATTTGGGAATGGGATGTATGTATCATGTTTATGATGCAGGATTAGTGTAGGTCGTGGGTGTTTTGACTCAATCTCTTAAAAAATACAAAAAGAGTAGATTAGGACAAGCCACAAGAAGGTAACCCAGACATAGACGCTCAAAGAGCCACGGGCCTTCCTCCAGAGCCAACGCAGAGCGAAAACCTTCCCCTAGAGCCAGCACACTGAATCCCAACTTCTAGTCTCCCAAACTGTGAGAAAATAAATTTCTGTTTGTTAAAGCCAACCACTTGTGGTATATATGTTATGGCGGCACTAGAGAATTAAAGGAGTCCTGGTGTGGAGCTATAGGATAAGCACCGGACTGCTAACCACGAGGTCAGTGGTTCAAACCTACCAGCCGCTCCTTGCAAACCCTATATAGGGTCCCTATGAACTAAAACAACTAACTGCATGGAACTCATCTTCATCAGCCTTATCCCAACCAAATTGTGGAATAAACTAGTGATCTATAGTCAAAGCTGGCTGTTTGAAATGGTCCATTCACTAAACGCAAGACATTTCTCTATGTAGTTAGCATATACATGCAATGCTCACAAATTGATTTCCTATTGTAAGACTAATAAAGCAAAGTGTCTGTCTCTGGGGAGTATTAGGTTGGAAGAAGATCGTCAGGGGGTGTTAGAGTCTAGAGAAGTGTGTGATTAAATACTTGAGAGAATCAGAGGGAACTTATCTTGTATATTTTAAGCACGTTGGTTTGGTGCTGGTCAATCACCATGGCCCCATGGGTATACAGTACATGATGTTGTTAAACCATTGACTCATTCTCTTGGGTCACTTTTCTTTGGAATGGGCACAAATATGGATAGCTCCCAATTGGTTGGTTAGGTAGCTGTCTTCTAAATTTTTTGGTACAGATGAGTGAGTGCCTTAAGTGCTGTATCCGTTGTTGAATTATTTCAATTGGTACTCCTTCAATTCCTGGAACAGTGTTTTTCGACAATGCCTTCAGTGTAACTTCTAATTTCTTCAGTACCATTGATTCTTGATCATATGAAACCTCCTGAAATGGTTGAATGTCATCCAGTTATTTTTGACATAGTGACTTTGTACTTACATTTAATCTTTTTTTTAAAAAAATGCTTCCCATCTTTCAATATTTTGCTGATAGTATTCTTCACTATTCAGCTTGACGTTTTTCTTCAGTTCTTTCAGCTTGAGAAATACTAAGCATGTTTTTCCTTTTTTGACTTTCTGATGCCAGGTCTTTGCACATTTCATTAAAATATTTTGTCTTCTGTGACTGACCTTCCAAATCTTCTGTTACTTCATGATTTATTTTATTTCATAGAGATCCCTTCATTGTATTTTACAGGACAAAGACAAGTAAAAGACAAAATCTCCAGATGAAGGGGACCATCAGCATGAGGCCATAATGGTGTCAAAAGGATTCATGGCCACGTGGCTAATTATAGAAGATGCTGGTGGTGGTGTGCTGTGGTTCAGCTCCTTATATATATGGCGGTGGTTACATTCCAACTCATAGCAACCCTGCATAGGATTTCCGAGGCTGTAAATCTTTACGGGAGCAGAAAGCCTTATCTTTCTCCCACAGAATGGCTGGTGGTTTTGAACTGCTGACCTTGAGGTTAGCAGCCTGACTCGCAATCCCTACACTACCATTCTAGGGCCAAATTCCAAGTCTTTTCTGACATCCATTTTGGTCTTTTCTTTCTTTCCTGTCTTTTTAATGACCCTTTGCTCTATTTACATGATGTTCTTGATGTCATATATCTCAACTTACCTGATGTTCAGTCATTAGTGTTTGATGCATCAAATTCACATTTTGGCTCTTGTGGAGTTGTTATAATTTTTCCAGCTTCTGCCTAAACTTGCATATGAGCAAGTCAACCCCTGGCCTTGCTTTAACTGATGATCATTTCAGTTTCTTCAGATGTAGTTAATATTCCTGCACATTCCATCTAATGAGGTCCACTTGTAGAGCCACTGTTTATGCTGTTGAAAAAAACAGCAACAGATATTTGTAACGTTGATCTTGCAAAATTCTATCATGTGATTTCTGGTTTAGTTTCTATTACCAAGGCCATATTTTCCAACTAACAATTCTCCCTCTTTGTTTCCACCTTTGGCATTCCAGTCAAAAGTTTATCAATGCAACTTGGTTGTTGTTTGATCTATTTCAGTTTGCAGAAGTTGAATCTTCACTATTTTCATTTTTGGCTGTAGTGATTGGTGCAGAAATTTGAGTAATACTAATATTATCTGGTCTCCTTTGTAGTCCTAGGAGTATTATCCTATATCACTGACAGCATTGTATTTTAGGATGGTTCTTGAGATGTATTTTGTGTGTGTATGTGTGGTCAATGGTGACACTATTCCTCTAAAATTCGTTATTCCCAGAAAAATATATGATCATTCATTGAAAAAATGGCCAATATGAGTCCACTTCAGCTCAATGATGCCTTTGATGTTGGTACTTATGCATTTGTATTTCATTATTATGACTTCCAATTTTCCTAGGTTCATGCTGACTATTGTATATTTGTAGCGGTTTCTTCTCATTTTGAATTGTTCTGCATCAGCAAATTAAG
This sequence comes from Chrysochloris asiatica, assembly GCF_000296735.1. Classification (NCBI taxonomy): domain Eukaryota; kingdom Metazoa; phylum Chordata; class Mammalia; order Afrosoricida; family Chrysochloridae; genus Chrysochloris; species Chrysochloris asiatica. Next base: position 2,345,422 of record NW_006408749.1, read on the forward strand.
TTCCTGAAAGGTTTGTTTTACCTGCTGTGGCACTGGACTGTGATCCATATGTTCAAACCCACCATCTCCTCCTTGGAACCCCTATACCGGGTCGCTATGAATCAGAACCAACTCCACATCTCACAACCAGACACCAACCACCAACCAGCCATGTCATTGAGGTCAACTCTACCTTCAGGAAGTAACTCTTCCCCAGTCATATTTTGAATGCCTTCACATTTTTGGGATTCATCTTCTGGCACTATATCAGACAATGTTCCATTGTTATTTATAAGATTTTCACTAGTCAATTTGTCTAGCAGTAAACTGCGAAGTCCTTTTCCCTAATCTTTCGTAGTCTGGAAACTCTGCTGAAACCGTCCACCATGGGTTATGTTGCTGATACTTGAAATATTGTTGGTATAGCTTCCAGCATCACAACACAACACCCTAGTCACCATAGTATGACAAACTGAACAATGCGTGGTGACCACTATTTTGAAATATAATTTATGCTCATCACTACTTCAAAATTACAGAAGTTATGAGAACCAATGCTAGAATTTGTTTAGTGTATTAAAAAAGAATCACATATAAGACTAACTCATATAAAAGATAGTTCTTTAAATGTAGTTCGTTTCCATATTAATCCCATATATTATGTTATAGACATGCAAAAGCATTACTCTCAAAGGACTCCACAGGCCAAACCTGACTGCAAGATTCACAAAGATACAAAAGTAAGAAACCTTGCACTGCATTTCCTTTAATTTCTTGTTCTAGAAAGTAATGAATGTCTTGTTTCTTTTTGGCCATCAATTTTGTGTCTTTTATGAAGAAACCCACAAGTCTGTAAACTTTTAGATCAAGGCTCTCTAAGACCATTGAAAACCCAAGTTCCTTTTGCGTAACTATAGGAATGAACAAAAAATGAACCTCATGTGAGCAACTCTGGTCTTCAGCCAAGTCTGATTCTTTAGGGTACCAGACTTCTGGTGCAAGATAATCCTTCTGTTGCTCCATTGGTAGCAAGTGCTCCCGTCATTTGCAAAAATGGAAGTTTAAGTAGTTCACAGGATTACATTTAACCACTTTTCATCCCTGGATGCCCCTGTGAACTGTGTACTTGTGTAAATTTAATGAAGATCATGACAAACACAGTGAAGACTGCCCAATGCTGAGCACAGACTAGACTAGCACAGGAAGAACACTTGTTAGAAAAGAAAGAGGCATGGAGGACATGCAAATTTTATCTGATGAGCAATCTTGGCTCCATTTCTCTTACTCCTGATTATTGAAGTGCAGGGGAGAAAGAAAGAGGGAGAGAGACTTGGCCAATTGTCAAGGTAATTAAGTAGTTTGGTTCAGCTGCCCGGCAACTCAGCTCTAATGAGGTAGTTTCTTAATGAGCTGATCTTCCTCCTTGTCCTCTTCTTCAAGGGTTCTTCATGAGCTCGTTTTCCCATTCTCATACATTTGTCTTCTTTCCTCTAATTACTAACTTACAAGAAGTTACACTCATACACATACATGTCAATGAATTACTCATACTGAGGATCTGAGATGTGATGTACATACATAAGTGTCTCATTGTAAATTGATTCATTATCACCAGCTTTAGATAAGCGGTTTCTCTGAAACATCTTGACCGGGATGAGAATTTGGTAGAGATCATACCTTCACACTCTCCCACCACATACACCTGGGCCACATACATTCTTCATCTGCACATACATGTCACATGTAGCCGTGAACAGTCAGACCTTCACACATCACCTAATTGCATGAGAGGTAAGGCTTGTTCATGCAGACCTGTCTGTAGAAGCACATGTTCCCAAATGTGCTATACTCCTCCACTCTTTGCCACAGACATCCAGACCCAGACACACATACACATCTTCATAATACACATGAATCTGAAGTTTGACACTGGAACTGACAAATAGTGTGTAATCTGGTGGATCCCTTGATATGACTTTTCTTAGTATGTGGGAAAATAATTCCCTTGGCTACATTATCCAGTAAAATAGTTACACTGTGGTGCCTGCCACCCACGCCTTTTTAGAAAGATTCACTAACACCAAATTAGCCATTTGAAAATTGAGCATAAGTGATTCCCATTTGGTTAATTGCTTTTACTGAGTCTGTCAAAACCTCTCACTGACTCCAACCCACACTCAGTTAGAAATCTAAAAATAACAATGTGGTTGGGACAGTGGCTGAAAACAGCTAAAGACTTGGAGATGGAGATGATTTGGGCACTGTGGGCACTCCTAAGAGGATTCTCAAGCAGACAGTGAGGAGAAGTGAATCTAATGTTACAAGCCACTTGTTTTAAACATAGACTGAGCACTGAGAAATACTAGCTATGATGTATCATTGCAAGTTGCCACCTTGTGGCTGTTGTTAAGTGCCGTCGAGTCGATTCCGACCCATAGCGACCCTGTATAGGGTTTCCAAGGAGCATCTGGTAAGCTTTAACCACCGACCTTGCAGTTTAAACGGTTTTGCAGTCTGACACATTAGCCCACGGCACCACACCAGGACTCCTTGCCACGTTAGACCATGTTTATAATGGGTCCATGGGTGGTCCACATGGGTAACAAACTTGACTACTAACAGAAAAGGCTGTGGTTCAAGTCCACACAGAGGCATCATGGGAAAAAAAGACTTGGTGTTCTTTATCCAGTCACTGAAAATCCTATAGAGCACAGTTGTACTCCACTCAGGTGGAATCCACTCAGTGGCAATTGTTGGGTCTTCCCTTTATTTATTTATTTAGTTAGTTTTGTTTTTTGTTTAAAAGTTTAAAGTTTTTATTGTGAAGTTAACATGGGAGACCATCAGCTTTACACTCATCCTATTTTATTTTGTTTCATTGCAATGATTACAATCCTTTCCATGCATCATCAAATAACCAAAGGGTACATACAGCCCACAGGCCCGCCCCCCGGCCACCAGCACACAGCCCTTCTCCCTCCCTGAGTCCAGTGTCCCCAGCAGCTCCATGTGTCCACCTCATCGTCTCTGTCTCCATCCCTGGCGTCACTGCCTCTCTGGGTAGGGTCCCGCTCTCCGTTCTTCTCACTTGATGGTCCCAGGGGCCTCCTCTCCTGGGCTGCAAAATCAGTCACTCTCCTCCTTTTGTCAAAAATCATCTACCTCTACATTTTCTACCCTCACAGTCAGTCCCGGTGGCAATTATTCACTATTGTATCACAAGAGTCTTATCCCCATTTCCTTTCACCAGCCCGGTCCCAACAGATTGGAAATCATTCCTGCCCCTTCTGGAATTAGGCTCCCCCATGAAAGCTTGTAAACTAGTCACTTCTTGCCTTTATGTTGTTGTTAAGTGCCGTTGAGTTGATTCCGACCCATAGTGACCCCTATACAGGGTTTCTGAGGAGCAACTGGTAAGCTTGAACTGCTGACCTTGCAGTTCAAACGGCTTTGTAATCTGGCGCATTAACCCACAGCGCCACATCAGGAGTCCTCTTGTCTTTATAGGCCCCCCCATTTTGGGTAGCCAATGTCTAAGTTGCCCATCCTGTCAACCCTGTGTACCGAGGGGGTGGGAGTGATCGTCGCTGTAAAGATTTATTCCATTTTTTGAGCTACTACATCCATAAATATAGGTAAAGTTCATCAAATTATAGCAGGTTACTCTTACCAACCCCCCTTCTTTCTTCTTCTAGTTGAGTTCTGATCATCCAGCCATTGAAGCCAGGTCAAGTGGGTACTGTCTGCAAGTATGGGTGTTCTTGTGTATCTCCCCTCACTTCATAACAGCTGGACGCTTCAACTCTCCGTTCTAGTCCTCTGTGGCCATGTCACTGCTTCTGGGCCCAGGAGTCCCCGGGTCTTGCCATACCGCTGGCCATCCAAGTCTCCATCCAGGTTCACAGGGGTCTATTGGATGTGGTTGGGCTTATCTCACAACTTCATTGCTGTTTTTACCCCCTTTTCCCCTCATCGGTAACCAATGTGGTCACCAACCAGACCACATGCCTGCTCATGTATTCCCCTTGAGTCTTAGTCTTGGAAGGGGGTTTGCTCTGAGGGGTCCTGACCACTTGCCTTGATGGCTCCCGGGTGAACAGCTTACTTGTACTTGTAGTAATCAATCAGACTGCCTTTATTGTTTCAGATTTTTCCTGCCAGTATTTCTTTCATGTCTTCTCTTCCTCTAGCTACTCCAGGCTGGTCTACTCATTCTTTCCAGTGGAAATTTCCTACCTCAGTCAGTTCTGGATGGGATTCTGGATTCCACCTAAGGTCTTGTGAAATGTAAAGGCTCCATAAGAAGCCTCTTTCACTGGGCAACTTCTAGCCCCCTTTAAGGTATTCCAATCAGTTTAGTTATAGGCTGAAGATGGACTTTACAAGTTTTCTGTAGTGACGTTTCTGGCTATTTTTTTCTCACTCCTCAAGTGTCTATTTTACAGTGGTAGGCAAGGGAAACCCAGATTCAAAAGACAGCCAATTGTCTTAACATTATTCCCCTCTCTTTTACCCCTTCAAACCATGCCTCAATCCCTGTATTCGGAGCCCTGTTCTTCCAAGGTTGTGCATACATCATCATTTACCTCAGTCTCACTTAGCCCATGCGAACCTGCCTAACTGTTCTCCCATCAGCCTTGTTCTTCCATTCCCCTCCCCCTTCTTGTGCATTGCCCCCCACACACCCAAGCTATCCTGTGTCTATTCCTTACCCTGTACTCTGTCTTCCCCGCCTTCCCTCCCCTTCTCTCATCCCATACATCCTAGTGATCAGCAAATATATAATTTTTTCCCCCTTTTAGTGTGGGTTTTTTTTCTTACTCTTTTACAATAATGGTCCTATGCAGTATTTCTCCTTTTGATACTAATTTCATTCAGCATAATGTTCTCAAAGTTCATCCATGTTATGCGGTGGCTTGCAGCTTCCTTGTTGTTCTTCAAGGTAGCATAGTATTCCATTTTTTAAAATGTTTTATTATGAATTATGTGATAGTTTACATGGAAGAACATTAGTTTTACATTCACCCTGTCATATATTATTTCATTGCTATGGTTACAATCCCCACCTTGCATCATCAACCAACCAAAGGGTATACCCTGCAAGCATGCCCCCCTGATCGTAAGCACACAGCCCCTCTCCCTCTCTGGGTCTAAACTCCCCAGCTGCTCAATCTCTCCACGTTTTTGTCTCTGCCTCCATCTCTGACGTCATTGCTTCTCTGGGTAGGGTCCCACTTTCCGCTCTTCATCCTTGATGGTCCCTAGACTGTAAAGTTAATCACTCCCCTCCTTGTTACAAAATATCTACATTTACGTTTCCAACCTACACAATTAGTCCTGATAACAATTATTCACTGCTGTATCACAAGAGACCTATCTGCATTTCCTTTCACCAGCCCCGCCTAGACAGATTGGATAATACTCAGTGGAGATTCTACCTTCCTCCACACTCTCCGGATCTAGGTTCCCTCTTGAAAGCTTGTAAGCCAGTCACTTCTTGCCTTTGTAGCCCCCCACTTTGGGTATCCAATGTCCAAGTTGCCCATCCCTGTCTACTCTGTGTATGGAGGGGGTGGGAATGATCCTTACTGTAAAGATTTGTTTCCTCTTTTGAGCTACTGCATCCATAGGTATAGGGCAAGTTTATCTGTGTATTCCCTGAATTAGTGCCCTCATATTTGTCCCTATTTTTTCATCGATGGCCTTCATAATTCTGGGATTCACATTTAGGTCCCTAATCCATGTTAAGTTGGTTTTTGTATAAGGTGTGAGGTGAAGGTCTTGTTTCAATCTTTTGCATATCGCTCACTTTCCAGTTCTGCCAGCACCATCTGTTGAAGAGACTATCACCTCCCCATGCGATATATTTAGGTGTTTAGTCAAAAATCAGTTGGCTGAGAGAACAAACAAGATGGCGGAT
>NW_006408749.1:2353442-2363587 GCF_000296735.1 Chrysochloris asiatica
AGGCCTCATGCAAAGCCTTTACAGAGTATAGGACCTTAGGTGGAATCCTAAGTCCCATCCACAACCTTGTGAGGTGAGACATTCCCACTAGAAATGACAAGCAGACTGGAACAGTTACAGTGACATAAGATACATATTCAAAGAAAGAGCATCAGGAAAAACCCAAAACAAAAATGTCAGCATGACTGGCTACTACAAGAATAAGCAAGCTGTTCGCCAGGAAGACAACAAGGCTAGCAATCTAGTGCCTTCAGGACAAACTCTCCTCCAAGACCGAAACTCAAAGGGAATACACAAACAAACATGTAAGCTTGCTGGTGACCACATTGGTCTCCTGGTAAGTGGAAGAGGCAGAAAGGCATCAATGAAGACATGGGCAGATATAGTCATCTGCTTCTATTTTTTGGGAATATTCAAGAGTTATCTGTGGCCTTAATACTTAGATGGTTGTGTATTTTGGTATTTTTTTATGCTTTCTGATTGCCTCCAGGTTGATGTGATCAAGAAATGGGCTTCCCTTTTCACTCTTCTTGTTGAGAAATTTCAAGATGCCACTATTGGTCATTTTGGCATAACTTAGGATTTAATTTTCGTCCTATTTTCTTTTTACTCTGCCTGTCCTACTCCACAATCCCCATTCAGGCCTTTTTCTAGTTATAAACAGTTCAGGGCTGGCTGTGCCCGTTTGGTTTTAAGTGGAAACTGCCTCTTTAAATTTTGAGGAGATCAGTGTACATGCCTAGTAGAACTCTCCGAGGGTGGGGCTGGGGTGTCCACTAGCTCAGGCACTCCTATAGTCACCAGAATGGATGTGTGCAGACAACAAGGGACCAGTGAAGGATGCCAAAAGAAAAGAATGTCCACACCTTTATCTCCACGGTTCTGTCAGGCATCCATGGCTGTTCTGATCCCTTCCCTGGCTGGTCTCACCCAAGATAGCGGCTCCTGGAGCAGCTGAGCGTGTTGAATCAGAAAACAATGGGTTTCTTGCTTCAGCTACCAATTCTTCTAGTTGTAAGCTTTCCAACCTTCTAAATATTCCTATATATGTGCTTCAGAGTTCTGAGACCATCCCCTGAGCCTGCTTGGCCCTGTATTCTGTGTTGCTGCTAATGGAGGTCCTCACTGCATTTCCACCCGATCTGCCATCTTGTTTGTTCTCTAAGCAGCCGAAGTCTTGATGCAAGAAATAGTTTAATTATAAAGAATGTCTGCTTTGATCATTGTGATCGTAAAAAAATTAACAATCCAGTTTTCTTGGAATTAAATTGACAACAACGACTGGAAAGGTTAGACAGGAAGCTTGGGTGACAGTTTATGTTAAGGAAGGAGGAACAATTTATGTTAAGGAAGGAGAATGAGAATGGTTGCACAACTGTAAGAATATGGTCAGTTTCTCTGAATTGTACATGTGCTGCTGCTGCTGCTGCTGTGTGCTGTGGAGTCGGTTCTGACTCATAGTGACCCTGTACAGGGTTTCCAAGTCTGTAAATCTTTACGGGAGCTGAAAGTCTCATCTTTCTCCCGTGGAACAGCTGGCAGTTTCGAACCGCTGACCTTTCAGTTCACAGCCCAATTCGTAACCACTACACTACCAGATGTTATTAAATTGGTGTGTGTTTGGCTATGTACATTTTCAACAACAATAAAAAGTATCTCGCCTAAAAAGACAATTGAAGGAGTACCAGAAAGATGCATGTGACTGTCTTTTTGTAACTTAATTATGGATATGACATCCCATCGCTTTTGTCATATTCTATTGTTAGAAGCAAGTAAGTCTAGCCCACAGTCCACGGGAGGCATCACACAAGAGTGTGAATCTGAGGAGTTGGGGACCAGTGGGAGTCTTGTCTGAAGCTGTCTACCACATAGTATAATGCAAAGAGAACTGCACTGGGAGACAAGAATCTTGTGAAATCTTGATCACTTTTCCTAATTTTAACTAAGTTTATTATAGAATGGAAATTTATAGTGCCCATTATAAGGATGAACCAAAAAATAAAGTTACTCTATGGACCTTTTTGTAAATATCAAATATTATTTTGAGTCTTGGTCTGGTGCTGTAAGATAAACAGAGTCAGCAGTTCAAGTTCACCGGCTGCTCTTTGGAAACTATCCTCGGAAACCCTATACAGGGTCACTATGGGTCGGAACCGACTCAACGGCACTCACCAACAACGACATGGTCTCTATAGGGCAGAACCAACTTGAAAGCAGTTAACAACAACAACCAGTCTTATTTATTAGGGGTCCATCTTTCTGCAGTCATTCACGGGGATACAAGGGTAAGTCAAAAAGTATTGCCCCAAGATCACAGAAAGCTTCATTAAACAAAAATGTCAGAATGTAAAGCTATTGTTTCCCTACATATCTCCAGCTAAGTTGACACATGTCTGAAGGCAGCGTTTCCATGTCTCTAACCTTTCTCCAGAGTCCTGGTGTGGCTCTGTGGGCTAATATGCCAGACTGCAAAGCCATTTGAACGGCAAGGTTGGTAGTTGAAGCTCACCACCTGCTCCTTGGAAACCCTATACAGGGTCGCTATGGGTCAGAACTGACTTGAAGGCACTTAACAACAACAACAACTTTTCCCCACAGAATTCTGTGCTCTTCAATTTACACCACATCAAAATGGCAGTTTTGATATCATTGAGGAACTCAAATCGTGTTTCTTTGAAATATTCTTTGAGTTCTGGAAACAAAAATCAATTCTGAAGGTGCAAGATAATTTCAGTAGGGTGAATGGGGTTGGTTTCACAGTGAAATTCACAGAGGACAACCCTTGCTACCCTTAAAGAATAAGCAGCCTTGTCCTAGTAGAAAAAAGTAATTCCTGTCTGCGTCTTTCAGTTTTCTTAAAACTTCTTTCTAATAAGCCCCCATGATCATTCTGTGTCCTTTGAGAAAATGTATCTAGATTACGCCTTGGGGATCCCCAAAACCTGTAAACACAGACTTCTGAGCCCTGGTGTGGCACTGTAGGATAAACACTGGACTGCTAACCATGCTACACTCCATGTTGGCAGTTCAAAACCATCAGCTCCTCTCACAAATCCTATGCAGAGTTCTTATGAGTCTGAATTGACTCCAGGGCACACAGCAATAGACTTCTGAACTGGTCTTTCTGTCTTAAATTTAACTGGCCTATAAGAACTGTGGGATGACATCAAGAACCTCATACAAGAAGAAAGCAAAAAGTCATTGCAAAGACAAGAAAGAAGGCAAAGGTCAGACACTGAACTTGTTCTCCAGCGTAGAGATGCTAAAGCAAATGGAAGAAATGAGGAGGTCCAAGAGCTGAAAAGAAAATTTCAAAGATCAGCTCAAGAAGAGAAAGCCAAATATTGCAATAAAATGTGCAAAGATCTGGAATCAGAAACCCAAAAGGGAAGAACATGCTCAGCATTTCTCAAGCTGGGGGAACTGAAGAAAAAATTCAAGCCTTGACTTTCGTTATTGAAAGAGTCTCTGGGAAAATTATTGAATGATGCAGAAAGCATCAAGACAAGATGGAAGGAAGACACAGAGTCACTGTACCAAAAGGAAATGGTTTATTTTCAACAAAAATGGAAGTCACTTTCCATAATCAAGAAACTGGCTGAATGCTTCAACGACCATATTGCCATTCCTTTTCCACGCCCCCATCCGCACAACAATGTATAAATTACAGTTTTTACACATACTTCTTTGAGTGATTTTTTAGATAGTGTTTTTGTTCACCATGAATTGTTACTGCTTTCAGTCCTTTGGCCATTTCTCAGGTCAGAGCAACTAGATTGCAATGAGACCAAAGGTGGATTTTCTTCCATCAGTCATCTACTCTTTTTCTTCTGACAGACTTTCCATCTTGTACTTGTCTGATATACATTTAGATTCACCTTGACAGTGTGCTAGGACTTGCAGTGTGGTGGAAAGAGCCCTCCAGTGACAGAAGAGATCTTGGTTTTCATTTCTCCGGATGATGCTAACTTAATCATGTGGCCTTAGGCAAAGCTGCTTTTTTGTGAGCTTCATGTCTTTTCAATGGAAAGGGCAGCATGTATCCTGATGACTTCATAACTTTATTGGGGGATGAATATAAGAAGGAGTCCTGGTGTGGCGCTGTAGGTTAGGCACTGGACTTCTAACCACGAGGTCTTCGGATCAAAGTCATCAGTTGATCCTCAGGAACACTATATAGGGTCATTATGATTTGGAACCATCTCCACAGCTCTTCACAACAGCACAATGTACCAAGGAGTCCTGGTAGGGTGCTGTAGGATAAGCCAACTGGACAGCTAACTGCAAGATTTGCAATTCAGAAACCCTACGGAGAGGGTCATTATGAGTTGAAACTGACTCCATGGCACTTAACAATGACAACAATTTAAGATGCAAGGAAAGCATCCTGAAGCATATGTAGGGTATGTGCAGGACTGCAAGGTCAGTTTGAACCACAAGGTCGGCAGATTACACTCACCAGTCGCTCCTTAGAAACTTTATTCTGGGTCGCTATGAGTCAGAACCAACTCAATAGTACTTAACAACAATAACAACAAATGCAAATGTAAAATGCTGTGGCCAACAAAGGCCATCAATTCTACCTTTATTCAAACTGTGGGCTCTGCATGTTATTGCTGTTACGTGCTGTGGAGTTAATTCGGAATCATAGTGACCTTGTATAGGACTTAAAGGAGCAGCTGGTGAGTTTGAACCACCGACCTTGAGGTTCAAAACAACCTATGGTCCAGTGCTTACCCTACAGTGCCACTTCCCCAAAATAAGGATCCAATTGCTGTAGAGTTGATCTTGTTTCATGGTGACCCCCATGTGTGTTGTTGTTGTTGTTGTTGTTGTTGTTGTTAAGTGCCGTCGAGTCGGTTCCGACCCATAGCGACCCTGTACAGGGTTTCCGAGGGTGTAAATCTTTACGGGAGTAGAAAGCCTCATCTTTCTCCCGCAGAGCGGCTGGTAGTTTCGAACTGCTGACCTTAAGGTTCGCAGCCCAATTCGTAACCACTACGCTACCATGTGTGTATTAGAGTAGAATTATACTCCACACGTTTTTCATGGATTGTGACTGAAAGATTGCCAGGTGTTTCTTCCAAGGTGCCTCCTGGTGGATTCAAACCACCGGTCTTTCAGTTAGTAACTGAGCACTTAACCACTGGCAGCAACCAATTTCTCACCAAATGTCTAAGTCTTAGTTTATTTATTAGATAGTCACTGAAATGCCCAGGGAGAGTTGGCCAAATTTTCCAAACAACCTGTTGTTTTGTTGGTAGCTGATGCCATGTTGGAGGCTGAACAGTGCCTGGCATAAGAGCTCTGGGAGGAAGTGGCGTGGTGCTTCACCAGGCAGTTTGTGGTCATGGCTGTGAGACATAATTAGCTAAATGCTTTTAGACTTTTCCTAGAGAGAGAGAGAGAGTAAGAGAATGAAAAGAAAATTCTTTCAAGTGCCATTGTAAATGCTGAGCAACTGCAACATACTACATTTTAACCTTCCTCACTTATTGCGGATTATACTCTGTGGCGTACACAGTTACATTCTTCTTCTTTTGTGTTACATTCTTTACATACACTGTCTCATTCCATCTTTGTGTCAACTTTTATGAGGAAAGTATTAAACAAGTAAGCACATGAGAAAACTGACGATCTTACTTTATTGCCATATCAAACTCCAGGCAGCCATTCCTTGAACAGGGAGGGACTCAGTGCAGGAGACTTTCTGAAGGAAATAGTATTGCAGATAACCCACAGAACAATTGAGACACCATGAGTTTCATGAGGCTAGTATAGCCTTGAAAAGAGCTCTGGTAGTGTAGTGGTTACGAATTGGGCTGCTAACCCCAAGATCGGCAGTTCGAAACTACCAGCTGTTCCATGGAGAAAGATGAGACTTTCTGCTCCCGTAAAGATTTACAGCCTCAGAAACCCTCTGCAGGGTCACTATGAGTTGGAACCGACTCCTTGGCACTTAACAACAACAACAAGAACAAACATATCAGTCTTCAAAGAAATGACACCAGAATGCTGTTTAGAAGCAATGATGGTGTGACTTTGGTTCACTGACTTTGACAACTTTATCAGGAAAGACCAATTACTAGAAAAGGATATCATGTTTGCTTAAGTCATTGTGAGGTGCCATTGGGTTAGTTCTGACTCATAGTAACCCTCTATAGGGTTTCCAAGGAAAGGCTGATGTTATAGCACCACACCAGGAATTCTTGGTACAGTAGAGGGCAGGGGAATGGAGATACAAACACAGTAGCCTCAACTATCACTCAAATATACCAATGATCATGAAAATGACATCGGTTTGGGCAACATATTGTTCTATTATACTTAAGGCGCTCTGGTGTGACTCTGCAGGGTAATGCACTGAAGCCTATGATCAGTTTGAACCACAAGTTTGGCGGTTCAAACCCACCGACATATCCTATGAGTCAAAACAAACTGGATGGCACTTAAAAAAAAAAAAAAAAAAAACACCAACAAAATTAAGGTCATCACAGGATAAGCACTGAACTGCTAACCACAATGTTGGTGACTCAGTCCACCAGCCGCTCCTTGGAAACCCTATACAGGGTCACTATGAGTCGGTACTGACTCAAAGGCTCTTATAGGGTCACCATGAGTTGGCGTTGACTCAAAGCAATTAACAACAGTTTTGAGTATTCTAAGTGTCTATTGAGTAGGTAGTTATGACTGCAACCCAGCCCACAGCTACTTCCTCATGCAGGTCTAAAGCAAACCAATATAATTCAAAAGGTTTAAATGTGTTGAACATTTTATCTTTATCACCAAATCTCTGTATCTAACACTCCAATGACGGCACTATTGTTGTTAGGTGCCATTGAGTGGATACTGGCTCATAGTGATCCTATGCACAACAAAACAAAACACTGCCTGGTCCCAGGCCAACCTCACAATCATTGCTATGCCTGAGCCCTTTGCAGCTGCCACTGTGCCAAATCATCTAGCTGCAGGGGGGTGGGGGTCATCTTCCTCTTTTTCTCCAACCCTCCACTTTACCAAACCTCATGTTCTTGTCCAGTGACTATTCTCTCCTGACAATATGTCTGAAGTATGAGAGACGAAGTCTGGCCATCCTGGCTTCGAAGGAGGATTCTGGCTGTACTTCTTCCAATACAGGTTGGTTTGTTCTTTTGGCATTCATGTTACTTTTAATATTCTCCTCCAAAACCATAGCTCAAATGCATCAATTCTTCTACAGTTTCTTTGTTCACTGGCCAACTTTCACATTCATATCAGGTAATTGAAAATACCATGGCTTAGGTCAGGCGCACCATAGTCCTCAAACTGACATCTAGATAAGAGGTCTTGTGTAGCAGATATGCCTAATGAAATATGTCCTTTGATTTCTTGACTGATGCTTCCATGAGTGTTGGTGGTTGATCTGAGCAAAACGAAGTCTTTAACAACTTCAATCTTACCTTCATTTATATAGATGTTTTTTTCTTGGTCCAGTGGTGAGGATTTTTGTTTTCTTTACATTGAGTGAGATACAACCCATACTAAAGGCTGTGGTCTTTGATTTTCATTGTAGGTATTTTAAGTCCTATTTAATTTCAACAAGCAAGGTTGTATTATCTGGATATCACTGATTGTTAATGAGTCTTCCTCTAATCCGATGTCACATTTTTCTTCATATAATCCAGCTTCTTGGATTATTTGCTCAGCGTATAGCTTGAATAATTATGAATACAACCCAGGTGCACACATTTCCTAAGTTTAAACCATTCTGCGTTCCCATATTCTGTTCAAACAACTGCCTCGTGGTCTATGTACAAATTCCTCATGAGCACAATTAAGTGCTGCTTCCAGAATACCCATTCTCTGCAATGTTGTCCATAACTTGTCATGATCGCCACAGTAGCAAGCTTTTGCATAGCCAATAAAGCACAGGTAAATATCTTTCTGGTATTCTCTGCTTTCAGCCAAGATCCATCGGACAGCAGCAATGATATCCCTCATTCCACGGCCTCTTCTGAATCCAGCTTGAACCTCTGTCAGTTCTCTGTCAATGTATGCTTACAGCCATTTTTGTATTACCTTTAGCAAAGCTTTACTTGCATGGGATATCAATGATATTGTCTGGTGATTTCCATATTCCGTCGGGTCACCTCTCTTTGGAATGGGCACAAATACAGATCTCTTCCAGTCAATCGGCCACGTAGTTGTCTTGCAAATTTCTTGACATAGATGAGTGAGTGCTTCCAGTGCCATATCAATTTGTTGAAAAATTTCTGTTTGTATTCCTTCTATTCCCGGTGCCTTGTTCTTTGCCAATGCCTTCAGTGCACCTTGGACTTCTTCCTTCAGGATCATTGGCCCTTGATTATATGCTACCTCTTGAAATGGTTGAACAGCGACCATTTCTTTTTGGTACAGTAACTCTGTGTGTTCCTTCTATCTTTTTTTGATGCTTTCTACATCATTCAATAATTTGCCCAGAGAATCCTTCAATAACGAAAGTCAAGGCTTGAATTTTTTCTTCAGTTCCCTCAGCTTGAGAAATGCTGAACGTCTTCTTCCTTTTTAGTTTTCTAACTCCAGGTCTTTGCACATTTCATTATAATATTTGACTGTCTTCTCTAGCTGCCCTTTAAATCTTTCTGTTCAGCTCTTGTACCTCTTCATTTCTTCAGTTTGCGTTAGCATCTCTACGCTGGAGAGTACGTTTCAGAGTCTCACAACCCCATCAATTTGTGAGGAAACAATTTTATCAGTGCCCTATTTGAAGAAGGCCGAGGATTGACAGCAGAAACACTATAGGTATTTCAACTTCTCCAGCTTATACAATTCTGACTGAAAAATTAAGCTGAGCATACTTTCTGCTTGATGGACACCAAAACTGTGGCATCCAGATCAGCTGCAGGCAAGAGCAGAGCTTTCAATGAAAATTTTCAACAACTGTGATCAAGATCTTGAAGCATTTCTTGGAAGAATTGTAACGGAAAATGAAATGTAACTTTACCAGTATGATCCTGAAGACGAAGCACAATCAAAGTGTAATGGCTATCAAGAAGGGAAGTGGTCCAGTCAAAGCAAAAGACTGGCTAAGAGCAAAGGTCATGGCAACAGTTTTTTGTGATGCTCAAATCACAAGTGGAACTCTCAAGAGGAAAGTGCATGGCAACAGTTATTTTGGCATACTCAAGGCATTTTGCTTGTAGGGTCAAAGGATGATAACAAAACCCTGCTTGTTATGAAAGTGTTTTGAGAAACTTATCCAAAGCTTTACTAGAGAAATGCCTGGGAAAGCTTCACTAGAGAATTCTTATCTACCATGAAATATCATGCTCATTCCTCTGATCAATCAAGGACAATTTTGTGAGAGTTTATGAGAAATCACTATGTACCCACCATACATTGACAGAGAACTTCCAAAAGTTCAAGCCAGATTCAGAAGAGGATGTGGAACTAGGGATATCATTGCTGATACCCGATGGATCTTGGCTGAAAGCAGAGAATATCAGAAAAATGTTTGCCTGTGCTTTATTGACTGTGCAAAGGCTTTCGATTGTGTGGATCATGACAAGCTATGGACAACATTGTCAAGTACGAGTATTCCTGAACACTTAATTGTGCTCATGAGGAATCTGTACCTGGACCAAGAAACAATTGTTTGAATAGAACATGGGAACACTGAATGTTTTAAAATTGGGAAAGGTGTAAGACAAGGTTGTATTCTTTCACCATCTTTATTCAACCTGTATGTTGAGCAAATAATACGAGAAGCTGGGTTCTATGAAGAAAAACGTGACATCAGGATCGGAGGAAGACTCATTAACAACCTACGATATGAAGATGATACAACCTTGCTGGCTGAAAGTGAAGAGGACTTGAAACATTTACTGATGAAGATCAAAGAGCACAGCCTTCCATATGGATTGCATCTCAATGTAAAGAAAACAAAACCCCTCACCACTGGACCAATAAACAACATTCTTATTAACGGAGAAAAGATTAAAGTTGTCAAGGACTTCATTCTTCTTGGATCAACAATCAACATTCACTGAAGCAGAAGTCAAGAGATCAGAGGCAAATCTGCTGCACAAGACCTTTTTAAAGTGTTGAAGAGCAAAGATGTCAGCTTGAGGACTAAGGTGTGCCTGACCCAAGCCATGGTGTTTTCA
>NW_006408749.1:2364167-2381043 GCF_000296735.1 Chrysochloris asiatica
AGGGACCAGTCGCTGGAGAAGGATATCATGTTTGGTAAGGTGGAGGGTCAGAGAAAAAGAGGACAACCCCCAGTGGCAGCATCAATGGGCTCAAGCATGGCAGCAATTGTGAGGTTGACCCAGGACCAGGCAGTGTTTTGTTCTGTTGTGTATAGCGTCGCTATGAATTGGTACGGACTCCATGGCATCTAACAACAATACACCATACACTCTCAATTTGGCTCCTTCTGATTTCTCTTTGTTTTCTAATCTCAGAAATTCTGGTTTGTTTCCATTAATCATCTAAAAAAGACTGCATTGATGTGGTTAAATTCCCAAGACCCCCAATTCATCACAGATGGACTATATGACTGATTCCATGGTTTACAAAAGTGTCTTTACCTTGATAGAGTTTATGTTGTGGAATTCACTTTACATTGTTTATTTTTACCTTTTAATACTAGTTTCCCATGAACTTTCAGAAACTACCTCATATAACTGCTTCATATCCCTGGTTAGATTGATTCCAAGGTGTTTTATTTTCTTAGATGCTATTTTAAGTGAAATTGTTTCCCTAATTTCTCTTTCCGATTTCTCGTTGTTGATGCATAGAAACCCAACTGACTTTTGTTTGGTAATCTTTTACCATGCACTTTACTAAATCCCTCTATTATCTCTCAAAAATTTCTTGGGGACTCTTGGGGATTTTCTATATACAGGATCACGTCATCCATGAATAGACCTAATTTTACTTTTTCTTTTCTAATCTAGATATATTTTATTTCCTATTCATATCTTATTGTTTGGCTAGGACTTGTAATACAATATTGAATAGAAATGGTAAGAATGGGCATCCTTGTCTTGTTCCCAAATTGAAGGTTAGAGTTCTCAGTCATTCTCCATTACATATAATGTTGTCTGTTGGTTTTTTATCTATGCCTTGAATTATATTGAGGATTTTTCCTTTTATTCCAAACTACTTTAGGGTTTTCATCATGAAAGGGTGCTGGAGTTCATCAAATCCTGTTTATGTATCCATAAAGTTGATTATGTAGTTCTTTCAATTTGTTTTATTGATGTAGTGAATTACATTGTTTGATTTTCACTTTTTGAAGCATCCCTGCCTTACTGGAATGAATTGCACTTGGTCATGGTGCACTGACTCTTTTAATATGCTGTTGGATTTTGTTTGATAAAATTATATCGATTATTTAAAAATCTATATTCATACAATATGTAAGCCTATAGTTTTCTTTTCTTGTGCCTTGTCTTTGGTATCAAGGTTATGTTCTCCTCATAGGATGAATTAGAGACTATTCCTTTCTTCTCTATATTTTGGAAGTATTTAAATGGTATTGGTGTTAATTCTCTAAATATTTTGTAGAATTCCCATGTGCAGCCATCTTGGGGTGTGTGTGTGTGTGTGTGTGTGTGTGTGTGTGGTGTGGTGAACAGAGTAAGTCTGAGTAGGTTGTATGCTCCTTAGAATTTGTCCATTTCATCTAAGTTACCCAGTTTGTTGCTACATGTTTGTTGTTTATAATATTCTGTTATAATTCTCTTTATGTCTGTCAGATTATTTGTAATGCTCCTGCTTTCATTTTTTTCTTTTGTTTACGTGTATCTTTGTCAGTCTAGGGAAAGCTTTGTCAATTTTATTGATCTTTTTAAAGAATCAACTTTTGATTCATTATCTTTTGTTTTTTAGGGTCTTTTTTCTGCTCTAATCTCTGTATAGATAGATAGATAGACATAGATACACAATCCTGGTGTGGCACTGTAGGATAAACACTTGACCACAAGGTCCGTTTGAACTGCCAGGTTGGTTCAAAGTCACTAGTTGCTCACCAGTTGCTCCTTGGAATTGTTGAGACATTTAACATGATAAGCTTCCCTCTGAATACTGTCTTCACTGCATCTCATACGTTTTGATATGTTGTGTTTTTCCTTTTCAATTGCATGTAAGAAATTTGTGATTTCTCTTTTGATTTATTCCTTTACTCAGTGGTAGTTTACTAGAATGCTGTTTAGTTTCTGTTTATTTGTGTATTTTTCTGGTTTTCTAGCTTTACTACATTGTGGTCTCAGAAAACACTGTATATTATTATAATGTTAAAGTTTATCAAGATTTGTTTTGTGGCCTAGCATGTAGTCTTTACAGAAGAATGATTGATAATCACTAGAGTAGAATCATATTGTGATGTTTCAGGGTGGAGTGTTCTATACATGTCTGTGAAGTGTAATTGGTGTATAGTGTCATTCAGATCCTGTTCCTTTGTTGATCCTTGTAGATGTTCTGTCTAATATTGAAAGTGGTGTATTAAATTCTCCCAATAGTTCTTGTAGCATTCTATATTTCTTCTTTAAGTGCCATCAATGTTCAATATTATCCTGGTGTAGCACTGTAGGGTAAGCACTGGACCACAGTTGGGTTGAACCTCCAGGTCGGTTATTCAGACTCACCAACCATTCCTCAGAAACCCTATATAGAGGCATTTAACAAGAACGTGTGTATGCACATATATATATTGGCACCCTGGTGTGGCGCTTCAGGTTAATGTGCTGTAAGGTCCATAATCAACACTCATGGAAGCAGCAATTAAGAAACCAGTTGATATATTACAATAGGGAAATTCTGCTGTACAAGATGTCTTCAAAGTGTTAAAGAGCAAAGATGTCAGTGCACCTGATCCAAGTCATGGTTTTTTCAATAGCCTCATATACATGTGAAAGCTGGAGAGTGAGTAAGAAAGACCATAGAAGAAGCGATGCATTTGAGTTATTGTGTTGGAAAAAAATATTGAAAGTACCATGGATGGCCAGAACAACAAACAAAACTGTCTTGGAAGAAGGACAGCCAAAATGCTCCTTAGAAGCCAGGATGGTGAGGCTTCCTAATGTAGAGTTCCTCAAAGTCGAGTATTATTGTATTTGTGGGCCAGGGTTGAAATGATGGTTTGTTTATGCCGCCGTCATCCCATAATGTCTATCATGGATGGCTTCTTAAGATCTTCCCATGCCCCCCCCCTTTTTTTTTTAAAAAAAAAAAGAAAAAAAAAGGTCTTTTCTTGGTATTGTGGTTTTTTGCAGTCAAGGAAAAGCATGAGCTTCAGTTCTGGACAAAAAGAGAGTGACTGTAGTCTTCCCTTGCCTTTAATCATTGGGTCTCAACTTAGCCATGGCAAGAAACCACTTTGAGCCTGCTCAGCAAGTGATGGTGCAGACCTACTGTAGGTCTTCCTAGTACAATGATGAGCACACATGAGAAAACATTTATAGTAAAATTGAGCAAACATGAATCTTCATTAAAAATCATGTGTTATTAATTATAGTATCATGTTGCATTACTTCAGTCTGAGACAAACTGCTTACTGTCTTTTTCTTGCAATCCCTTCTTTTCAGTATTTTATTGTTCTGTTGCATCTAGATCAAGGTATCTATAGACATACCTACATTATTAACATTGACACTTTTCTTCTTTAACAAGGTGTTTGCAATATGCCCCAGGTTTCTTGCAAGTATTATGGAGAGGTTTGTTGCATGGTAATAAAAACCCAGTCTCTGTATTCAAACACAGATTCTATAATTTACAAGCTGTTTGTTCCCAGGTTATTGACTTTCATATACCTTGACTTCCATCTCTCTATATAAAATGAAAATGATAGTAGTAGCAACCTCACAGGAGTCCTGGTGTGGTGCTGTGAGTTAATGCCCTGGACTGCAAGGTCGGTTTGAACTTGTGAAGCCCTGTTCCCACTGTTGGGAAACTCTCTACAGGGTTGCTATGAGTTGGAACCTACTAGACAGCACTTAACAACAACAACCTCACAGGTAGATTCTGAGGGTTAAGTGAGAAAATTTGTAATGCATTGGGTAAACTCATATTAAACTCATATTAAATGGTAGCTATTGGTGTTCTACTCCCGTAAAGATTTACAGCCTTGGAAACCCTGTATAGGGTCGCTATGAGTCGGAAACGACTCCATGGCACATAACAACAACAACAATTGGTGTGGCACTGTGGTTTAATGCGTCAGACTGCAAAGCCATTTGAACTATAAGGTTGTTGGTTCAAGCTCACCAGTCGCTCCTTGGAAACCCTACACAGGGTCGTTATGGGTCGGAACCGACTCGACAGCACTTAATAACAACAATAACAATTGGTAGCATAGTGGATTATGAGCTGGGCTGTTAACTACAAGGTCAGCAGTTCAAATCTACCAGTCACTCCGCTGGAGAAAGATGAGGCTTTCTGCTCCTGTAAAGATTTACAGCCTTGGAAACCCTATGCAGGGTTAGTATGAGTCAATACCAACTTGGTGACACACAACCACCACCATAATTATTATCAGCAATAATACTGTTTATGTATTGGGTGCCAGAAGTAAGGATCAAGAAATGTAGCAATGTGGTCTCTCAATGTCAAGTCCAAATACATTGATTCACATCCAGACTATTATGATCTCATTCTGTGACTTTGGGCAGTTCCGTTCTTTCTGGTACACTAGCATGAAGATGCCCTGCCATTCTTCGCCCACATAGGAGGAAGTGCCAGCCCCAACATTGTTACCAACAATGACTCCAGCATCCTAATTTTCTTTGCACTCCAGCATGGAACAGATCTTTCATAGGCTAAGTATAATGCGACCTATGGAGCTCTGGTAGCGTAGTGGTTACGAATCAGGCTGCAAACCTCAAGGTTAGCAGTTCGAAACTACCAGGTGCTCCGCGGGAGAAAGATGAGGCTTTCTGCTCCCGTAAAGATTTACAGCCTTAGAAACCCTGTTCAGGATCGCTATGGGTCGGAATTGACTCGACGGCAACAACAACAACATAGGAATATTAGATTAGGGTGCAAGTTACCAAGAGGTAGACAGGAGATTTTCAATGGGTGTGCTGGTTAAGCGTGTAGTATCTGAAGCCACATTGCCTGGATCAGAATTTTGAGTCTGTCACTTACGTGTTTGGAGACACTTGGCAGTATTTTAGTCTCAGACTCTCCATTTCCTTAAATGTAACAGGGGGATGATAATAGCACTTTTATCATGGTTGTTATGAAGATTAGATAGTTAAATATTTGGAATTTGCTTTGATTACTATCTGACATTTATGAAGCGCAAAATTTGTGAAATAAAACAATTGAGGCCTTACTAAGCATTGGAGGAAGTGCTTTGATGGGTAATAAGTTCCTTGTCACTCCCAGGACCCCAGTAGAAGCTGTTGGTATTCAATAGTTACAAACACCAAGAGAGAATCGTACAAGATGGAATTTATAGTAATTTCCTGATCCAAAGTTCTATGACGTGCCTCCCAGCTATTAAGTAGTAAGGCAAAACAAGGATAAAACCCAGGTTATGCCACAAAGTGGTAGGGTTTTCTTTATCCATGTCATCCTTGTCACTATTTAAGTTTGTGTTTTGAGTGACCTTTTAAAAGGAATCTGAAGGGCATACAAAATGGCTATTGCTTTGAAAGCCAGGTTTTTCTTTCTGCCTCTTTGTGAAATCCTGGATAGTTTGTTTGTTGTTGTTTTTCCCCTTTTTTCTTTCTTTCTTTTTTTTGAAAACTTTCATTGTGAATTGATTGACGGTTACAGAGCAGTTCATCAGTTTCACATTCAAGAAGTCACGCACTTTGTTTCATCTCAATGATTGCAATCCCCTCCATGTAACAATAGTTCTCCCACTTCCTCCCTGGGCTTCCTGTTTCCATTCTGCCCTCTTTCCCATCCCTTCTCAACTTTGTCTGTAGATAAATGCTGTCCTTTTGATCTCAAATGATTGAGCATTCTGTGATGTATGTACCTCACTAGCCTTGATGTCCTCCCACCCACCCCTATATGCCTATCTAGTCCTTGCCTAAAAAGGGAGCCATTGGGGTAGGTTCAGTCCCAGATCTGCAGGGTGACCAAGGATTGTACCAGTCTCTAACTGACTAATATGCCTGAGTTTTAAAACGATTTTGAGTTTTTTTCCATATTATCTCCCACTCTATTTAGGGCCTTTCAGAGCATTTGGTAGTGGTAGCCAGGCACCATTTAGCTCTGGCATCAGGGTTGTGGAGACTGACATTCACATATTCCATTAGTCCATTGGACTAATTAATTCTAAAGACTCATGGTAGCTCCATATGCACTGTACTACAAACCACAAGGTTCGCAGTTCTAGCCCATTAAGTGTTCCTTGAGAGGAAGATGAGGCTTTCTGCTCCAGCAAAGATTTAAAGCCTCAGAAACCCTATACTGGGTCACTATGAGTCTGAACCGACTCAACAGCACTTAACAACTATCTTCAATTTTCATCACTCTTCTTTCTTACACACATGGAGAGATCAATAGTTGTACCTTATATGTATATTCTATGATTGCTTATGAGATTTTAAAATCAAAGTCTCTATTCACCAAAGCAAATCCTGGTGTGGCACTGTGGGTTAATGTGCCGGACTGCAAGATCAATTTAAACCACAAGGTCATCCATTCAAGCTCACCAGCTGCTCCTTGGAAACCCTATACAGGGTCTCTATGAGTCGGAACTGATTCAACGGCACTTAACAACAACAACATTCATGAAAGTAGGATGTAGAACATTGGCTTTGTGGATGATGTTATGCCAGGTGACCATGTTGTACTCTGAGACTATGATCCTGAGCCCCCCAGGCCCAGCAACTTGTTGCCTCAAGGTATTTGGTAATATCTAAGAAGTTTCCATAACTTTGTCCCTTGTATGCTCCACCACATTCATAGATGTAATTGCAGCTAAGGTACGAAGATCCTATGTCAAACTTATTTGTGGGTATATTCCCACTTTCCTTCCCATACCTGTTCAGTCAGTGTATCTGTCTATGTATCTACCCATAGAACAAGTTTGGGTGTTCTTGTGTATCTCCCCTCACTTAATATCAACTGGACGAGTACCAAGCTGTTTTTACCACTGTGGCTATGTAGTAGATTTTGAGATCTGGAAGTGAGAGGCCTCCAACTTTGTTCGTCTTAAATAATGCTTTGCTTATCTGAGGTCTCTTTCCTTTCCATATAAAGTTAATGATTAGTTTTTTTGTTTTTAAGTTTTTATTGTGAATTGAGTGATAGTTTACATTGGTTTTACACACATGTTTTCATTGCAATGATGACAATAATGATTAATTTTTGAATCCTGAATAGTTTTGGTTGATAAAAGGCTTTGATAAAATGATCTTCTTAATATGCTGGATGTTATTTGCTGATTTCCAATTTGTAAAGTTCTTTTTGCACTTAAATGAGAGGAATTATCAAGTCATAAAGTCAATGCCAGCAGCATGCCTAAGTTATATGTGATCTGCATCCATCCTTTGACTTATCTGTCTTTTTTGGGGGGGAAGATAATAGCATTCATGAATTCACATTTCACTCCTTGCCACTTCCTAAAGACTAGAAGAAGTATGGCTGTAGGTGAGTTTGCTCATTGATGAGCTGAGAAGTTAGAGTAACTCTAAGCTCCGTAGATCCATTTGATGCTTTTATAGACCATGTAAACCAAGGGCAATGGGAGAACTCAGGCCACAGATGATGTTTCTTGGAGAACCAGGGTGAGCTGTATCCCACAGAGGTAGAGCTTCCTAAATGATCAGAGATGGAATGTTAATGCTCTCAGCCCTGAACTGGGTCAGAGTTCAAACCGGGAAGGGAAAGCAAGATGTCAGTGCATAGGAACTGATCTTCTTAAGACTGCTAGGTCTGTGACCAGGAAGAAGTCCTTTGGGGCACTTGATTTGAGTAAAACACTCCTACTGACCTCAACAATCTAGGGTTCTTAGTGTATTTTAGAGACTGGCTGGGCCCCTGGAACTTCTGATCTACTACAAGGAAAATGAATATAGCAAGAATTTGGCTTCAGGATGCCAGCAGTCATGCAGCTTTGCCTGAACTGGAAGACTCAGCCTAGGTCCAGAGAAAATATTCAACAACTACAAATGGCAGTATGGTGGATTGGCCTTGGAGTCATAGACATGGATGCATATCCCTGTTTAGTCAAGTTCTACTAAACTAGTTTCTTAACCTCTCCAAACTTCAATTTCCTCTTCTCTAAAATAGAGATGGTAATAAAAGTCCCTGATTTATTGGATTGTTATGTGAATTACATAAGATTGAATGGAGGTAGAGCACTTAGCACTGTTCTTGGCAAAAATAAGTGCCCACTAAATCTAACTATTATAATAATAATCATTATCATTTGCACCAGTTACTGGCAGTAGATAAATATAACGATTTTTAAAAGTACATACACATTTTCATGCACTTTTTAATGCGTACTATATTTCACATTAAAGCCATTATTTAAAAAGTGGAAGAAAAAAAAGCAGTGTGATAGAGTGGTTAAGAATATATAACAAATTCTGGTCCATGCCCCCAACTCTGCCGCCTATTCTCTGTGAGTAAATTGCTTAGTCTCTTGAGGCTCATAGTACCAACTTCACAGATTATCATGAGACTCAAAGGAGGAAATTCTGTAAAGTGCTTGGGGGAGTTCCTGATGTTTTTGTTAAGCACTTTGAGACCAGGTCCAACTCATAGTGACCCTGTATAGGGTTTCCAAGGAGTGGCTGATGAATTTGAACCCCTGACCTTGTGATTCAAACCAACCTTGCAATCCAGTGCTTTATTCCACAGTGCCACACAGAGCCTGCACATTATGATTATTTGTTTATTTCTGGTTATAATCTTTATGGATATGTCTTCTTTTGCACTTCTTAGCTCCGTTCTGTTCCATGTGATTCGTTCAGTCTTCACTCCATCATTTTAAGTTGTACCACTGGCAATTCTAAGGTACCTAAGAGTTTCAAGGAGAAAGGATGGAGGTTGGGACTAACAGGCCCAATGCTAGAACCCAGTGATAGAAGAAAGGGGTAAAACATTCATTCTTAGGGGCCCACCTCAGTAACTAAAGTCTCTGTGGCTTTCAAAAATAATTGTTTCCCAGTGGATTGCATCCCCAAAATATGTGTCAGATTGGCTAGACCTTGATTATCTTATTATGTAATTATCTGCCATTTTGTGAACTGACTTAATTACCCTGTGTGTTGTAAATCCTAGCCTGTATTATGTTAGTGAAGGATCCCTGTTAGCGTACTTGGTTAGGAGTTGGGCTGCTAACTGTAAGGTCAGCAACTTGTATCTACTAGTTGCTATTCAGGAGAAGTAAGAGGTTTTCTGCTTCCATAAAAATTTATAGCCTCAGGAACCCTATATAGAGTCGCCATGAGTCAGAACAGACTTGAGAGCACATAACGACCATCAACAACATGACATTAATGAAGGTGCCCTTGTTGTGCTGTGTGTTGGGCCTTGAGCTACAAATTGAAAGGTCAGTGGTTCAAACCCATCAGCTACTCTGTAGGAGAAACTTGAGGCTGTCTGCTCCCATAAAGATTTACAGTCTTGGAAATCCTATATAGAGTTATTATAGAGTGCTGGTGTGGTGCTGTAAGATAAGCACTGACCTGCTAACCACATGGTTGGCAGCTGAAACCCACCAGTGGCTCCTTGGAAATCCTGTACAGGGTTGCTATGAGTAGGAACTGACTTGATGGTACTTAACAACAACAATATCATGAGCCAGAGTGGACTTGATGGCACTGGGCTTGTTGTATCATGTGAATGAGAGAGTATTAGAGGCAGGTTACAATCCACAGGATTAATGAGGCAGGATACAATGAATAGGACTAGGTTGGATCTTGAGTCAATTGTTCTTGAAAAATAAAAGAGATTAAGCAAATGAGCACAGATCAGAAGAACCTTACTACCACCAAGAAAGAGAAACCAGGAGCAGAGTGAATCATTTTGAACTCGGGGTCCCTGCACTGAGTACCTCCTAGACCCAAGGAACACTAGACCCAAGGCTTATGGATGTTGAAAGGTGACAAGGGCCTTCTTCCAGAGCCATGAGAGAAAGCCTTCCTCTAAGGCTGGCGCTCTGAATTTAGACTTCTAGCCTCCTAAACCACCAGAGAATAAATTTCTGTTTGTTAAAGCCATTCAGTTGATGTATTTCTGTTATAGAAGCACAGCTAATTCAATTCCCCCTTGGGCCACTGTAATATCATAATACAGCCTTTCCTTCTACCCCACCAGCCAGGTCTGCACCTGTACTCATGGTTAATGAATTTACCACTTTCTTCAAATATTTACTAATAGCTTTCCAGAGCAAGATGCCTCCCGGCTGCAGAGCACTCTGTGAGAAAGATGAAGCAAAGGTTTCTATGGCAACACTTTGGCACTTATTAATGTTTGCGTAGGCACTGAGGCAAGAGCTGGGGTCCAGACAGGCCCTCGCTGGAAAGGGAAGAGGAGACATATGGCCAAGGAAGTGTAGACTTATTCTGACTTTGCCTTTCTGGATGGTAGCACTCAGGGACAGTCCTAGGGAAATGAGTGGGCTAAATTTGACCATAGAGGCATCCAGAACCACTCACCTCATTCACTAGCTCAATAATTCCTGCTTTTGCCACCAAGTTCAGTGCCCCAGATACCCAATGTCTTTGCTGATTTTCCCCACTATCTACAGATCCTGTCTAAATCGTGCTGTTTGAGGCCATCCACACTTTCCTCTATCCGGAAGCTCTGGCTGCTCTCCCCACCTTACCTTATGAAACATCTACTTCAACAATACTGTTTTACCTTATCCTACCTGCAAGAGTACCCTTGACACTGTTGGGTGGGGATGGGTGTGTGTGTGTGTGTGTGTGTGTGTGTGTGTGTGTGACGGGAATAAGAACAGGGATAGGGATGGAGGTTTCTGTCTCCTACTGCTCTCCTTACATGAAGTCCCGATACCCTTATCCATGAACTTGCCATTTGTTCAAGATCCAGCTCAAATCTCAGTTTCTTCAAGAAACTGTCTCTGACCATCCCAGCTCAATGACTTTCCCTTGTCTGGACTCTGCATTACTGCTTTGACTTGTCATGCACATACTGCCTTCTCAGTTGTTTTACTACTGCTGTGTGTCTCTATCCAATTAGACCACAAGCTTAATCCTGGAAGTTGCCTTCTTTTATTTGTTTACATTGGTTTTTCCACATCACCTCATACCAGGCTCTATTCATAATAGGAATTTTGTTTAAAATTATAAGCAAAGGGTTTCACTTGGCACGTAGTATATGTATTTCTGTTCCGTTGAGTCATTTCCAATTTGTAGCAATTCTATAGGAGAGACAACTCTGCTTAGGGTTTCCAGTGCTATAAATGTTGATGGAAACAGATTGCCATATCTTCCTTCCATGAAGTGGGTTCAAATAATAGAACTTTCGGTTAGCAGTTGAGCACTAAACTACTGTCCACCCAGGTTCCCTGGCCTAGTGCATTTATTGTTGTTGTTAAGTGTTGTCAAGTTGGATCCGACTCATAAAAACCCTCTATAAGTTTCCTGAGGAAGGACTGGTAGTCAGTCCAGTGTTTATGCAAAAGTGTGACACCAGGATGCCTGCCTCATATGTAGTAAGTTATGGTTGTTAGGAGCCATCGAATCAGTTCCAACTCACAGTGATCCTATGCGCAATAGAAGGAAACACTGCATTACCCTCACAATTGTTACACTTGGGCCCATTGCTGCTACCATTGTGCAAATATATCTTCTTGTTGGGGGGAGGGGAGTCTTCCTCTTTTTTTGCCGAAGCCCCACTTTACCAAGCATGATGTCCTTCCCCAGGGACTGGTCCCTCCTGATAATACAAAGAGTGGTGGTGGTTGTGTTCCGTGGAATCAGTTCAAAGTCATAGCGACCTTCTATGCAGTTTCCAATGTTATAAACCTTTACAGGAGCAGAAAGCCTCATCTTTATCTCAAGGAGTGACCAGGGCTCCTTAATATAGTAAGTAGTACTACTGCATATTTATTTAGTACTTTTTGCTGTTAAGTGCCATCAAGTTGGATCCAACTTATAGAGAACCTGTATAGGGTTTCTGAGTTAGGGACTTGTGAGTTTGAACCACCAACTTTGCAGTTCAAATAGAAAATTCAATCTAGTGCTTATCCTACAGCACCACATCAGGACTCCAAGTAGTAACTGATGGTAGTGGTGGTTATGTGCGGTGCAGTCGGTTCTGACTCATAGGGACCTCGTATTGGGTTTCTGAGGCTGTAAATCTCTTCGTTCTCCCATGGAATGGCTGGTAGTTTCAAACGGCTGACCTTAAAAATAGCAGCCCGAGTTGTAACTACTGTGATATGAGAGTTGTTGCTGTTAGGTGCCATCGAGTTGGTACCAACTCATAGTGACCTTATGCACAGAAGAACAAAACACTGCACGATCCTGGGCCAA
Organism: Chrysochloris asiatica; assembly: GCF_000296735.1. Lineage (NCBI taxonomy): Eukaryota > Metazoa > Chordata > Mammalia > Afrosoricida > Chrysochloridae > Chrysochloris > Chrysochloris asiatica. Next base: position 2,376,438 of record NW_006408749.1, read on the forward strand.
CCTCACTGTTGTTGCCATGCTTGAGTCCATCAATGCTGCCACTTGGCCAGTCCATCTCGTTGGGGGTCTTCCTCTTTCTCTCTGACCCTCCACCTTACCAAACATGATATCCTTCTCCAGAGACTGGACCCTCCTGACAATATGTCCAAAGTATGAGAGACGAAGTTTGGCCATCCTGGCCTCCAAGGAGTACTCTCTGCACTTCGTCCAACACAGATCTATTTGTTCTTTTGGAAGCCCAAGATACTTTCAATATTCTCTTGCAACATCATAACTCAAAAGCATCAATTCTTCTACGGTCTTCCTTATTCACTGTCCAGCTTTCACATGCATATGAAGTTATTGAAAATACCATGGCTTGGGTCAGGCGCACCTTAGCTCTCAAGCTGACATCTTTGCTCTTCAACACTTTAAAAAGGTCTTGTGCAGTAGATTTGCCCAATGCAATACCTCGTTTGATTTCCTGACTGCTGCTTCCTTGAGTGTTGACAGTTGATCCAAGAAGAATGACGTCCTTGACAAATTCAATCTTTTCTCCATTGATAAGAATGTTGTTTATTGGTCCAGGAGTTTTGTTTTCTTTATATTCAGATGTAATCCATACCGAAGGCTGTCGTCTTTGATCTTCATCAGTATGTATTTTAAGTCCTCTTCACTTTCAGACAGCAAGATTGTTTCATCTGCATATCGCAGGTTGTTAATGAGTCTTCCTCCATTCCTGATTCCACATTTTTCTTCATATAACCCAACTTCTTGGATTATTTGCTCAGCATACAGGTTGAATATATGGTGAAAGAATACAACCTTGTCGCACACCTTTCTTTCTTTTAAACCATTCAGTGTTCCCATGCTCTGTTCGAACAACTGCCTCTTGGTCCAGGTACAGATTCCTCATGAGCACAATTAAGAGATACTCTTACTTTGCAATGTTGTCCATAGCTTGTCATGATCCGCACAATCAAAAGCCTTTACATAGTCAATAAATCACAGGTGAACATCTTTCTGATATTCTCTGCTTTCAGCCAAGATCCATTGGACATCAGCAATGATATCCCTCGTTCCACGTCCTCTTCTGAATCCAGCTTGAACCTCTGGAAGTTTTCTGTCAATGTATGCTTGTAGCCGTTTCCATATTACCTTTAGTAAAACTTTACTCTCATGGGATATCAGAGAGATTGTCCAGTGTTTTCTGCATTCCGTTGGGTCAGCTATCTTTGGAATGGGCACAAATATGGATCTCTTCCAATCAGTCGGCCAGATAGTTGTCTTCCAAATATCTTGACATACATGAATGAATGCCTCCTGTGCCCCCTCACTTTCTTGAAAGATTTCAGTTTTTATTCCATCAATTCCTGGTGTCGTGTTCTTTGCTAATTCCATCAATGCACCTCAGTCTTCCTCCTTCAGTACCATTGGCTCTTGATCATATGCTACCTCTTGAAGCTGTTGAACATAAACCATTTCCTTTTGATACAGTGACTCTGTGTATTCCTTCTATCTTCTTTTGATGTTTCCGGCATCATTCACTAATTTGCCCAGAGAATCTTTCAATAACAAAAGTTGAGGGCTGAATTTTTTCTTCAGTTCTCCCAGCTTGAGAAATGCTGAGTATGTTCTTCCCTTTTGGTTATCTGATTTCAGATTTTTGCACATTTCCTTGTAGTATGTGACTTTGTCTTCTCAAGGTGACCTTTGAAATTTTCTGTTCAGCTCTTGAACCTCTTCATTTCTTTCATTTGCTTCAGCATCTCTACACTGGAGAACAAGTTTCAGTGTCTCTTTTGGCATCCATTTTGATCTTTTCCTTTTTTCTTGTTTTCTTAATGACTTTTTGCTTTCTTCCTGTATGATATTCTTGATGTCATCCCACAACTCTTCTGGTCTTTGGTCTTTAGTGTTTAATGTATCAAAGCTGTTCTTCAGATGATATCTAAATTCAGGTGGGATATATTCAAGGTCATATTTTGGCTCTCATGGACTTGTTTTCATTTTCTTCAGCTTCAGTCTGAATTTGCATATGAGAAATTGATGGTCTTTTCCACAATGTTTTCCTGCCTTGTTTTGGCTGATGATATGGAGCTTTTTCCACTGTCTTTTTCCACAGATGTAGTCAATTTGATTTCTATATATTCCATCTGGTGAGGTCCAAGTGTATAATCATTTCTTATGATTTATAAAGAAGGTATTTGAAATGAACATATCATTGGTTTTGCAGAATTCTATCATGCAATCTCCAGAATTGTTTCTATCACCACGGCTATATTTTCCAGCTACGGTTCCATCCTCTTTGTTTCCAACCTTTGCATTTCAATCACCAGTCTGTTCCTTTGTTGTACTGTGGCTTGTGAGTTGCTGTGATTCTGGAAGCTATGCCACGGGTATTTTAAATACCAGCAGGGTCACCCACAGTGGAAGCTCAGATGAGTTTCCAGATGAAGACAGACTAGGAAGAAGGAGAGACGAACTACTTCCAAATATTTAGTCACTGAAACTAGAGTTGTTGTTAAGTGCCGTCGAGCCTTTTCCGACTGATAGTGTCTTTTCTGACCCATAGGACTTCTAAGGAGCAGCTGGTGAGCTTGAACCACCAACCTTGCAGTTCAATCGGCTTTGCAGTCTGGCGCATTAACCCATAGTGCCACACCAGGGTTCAGAAACCAGAGTAGTAAGTACTAAATAGGACTCCTGGTGTGGTTCTATAAGATCAGAACTGGACTGTGAACCACTAGACTGGAAGTTCAAACTCACCAGCTGCTCATCAGAAACCCTATACAGGGTTGCTATGAGTCAGAACCAATACGATGGCACTTAGCAACAGCAAGTATTAAATAAATATGCAATAGTATTATTAGTCCTCAAATAGTTCTTTACTGATGCTCTGGTATTGCAGTCACCGATTTCACTCTTATACACCGTGGGCTGCATGTGGTCCCCTTGGGAGGCGTTCTTTTAGCCTGAGGTTTGAACGTTTCATGAGCCTTTAAGTTGGCAAAAAGCTCAATGAGTGAGCTTATCCTCACCTTATACTTATTACTCACTTGTTACTTCAGCCATTGTTGTGTTGTTAAGTGTCATCTAGTCAGTGCCACCAACACTTGTCAGTCAGTTTGTCGTACAGTGATAGCTTGTGAGTTGCTGTGATTTTGGAAGCTATGCCACCGGTATTTTAAATACCAGCAGGGTCAACCATGGTGGACAGGTTTCAAATGAGCTTCCAGATGAAGACAGACTAAGAAGGAGTGACAGACTACTTCTGAATATGTAGTCAAGCAACATCTTATGAATAGCAGAGAAACACTGTCAGATATAGTGCCAGAAAATGAGGTCCTCAGGTTGGAAGGCACTCAAATGTGACTGGGGAAGAGCTGCCTCCTCAAAGTAGAGTTGGCTGTAATGACGTGAATGAATTAAAGCCCGTGGGACCTTCCTTCATTTGCTGATGGGGGGCAACTCAAAATGAAGAGAAACAGCTGCAAACATCCATTGAAAATCAGAACATGGAATGCACGAAGTATGAATCTGAGAAAATTGGGAGTTGTCAAAAATGAAATGGAAGACATAAACATTGACATTGTAGGCATTTGTGAGCTGAAATGGACTGGTATTGGCCATTTTGAATCTGATGATCACAGGGTTTACTATGCTGTAAATGACAAATTGAAGAAGAATGGTGTTGCGTTCATTTGTCAAAAAGAACATACCCAGATCAGTCATGAGGTACAACGCTGTCTGTGATAGGATAATATCCATGCGCCTACAGGGAAGACCAGTTGGCTGTATGTAGATGGGTTAATTTCTGGATTCTCGATTCTGTTTCATTGATCTGTGTATCTTTCATTGTACCAGTACCAAGCTGTTTTCACCACTGTAGCCGTGTAGTAAATTTTGAAGTCAGGGAGTGAGAGGCCTCCAACCTTATTCTTCTTCTTAAGCAGTGCTTTACTTATCCTGGGTCTCTTTCCTTTCCATATAAAGTTTGTAATTGTTTTTTTCCATCTCTCTGAAGAATGTTGTTGGTATCTGGATAGGGATGGCATTATATGTGTAAATTGCTTTGGGCTGCCCATTCCAAAGAGAGCTGATCCAACAGAATACGGAAATCATCGGCCAATCTCTTTGATATCCCATGAGAGTAAAGTTTTACTAAAGGTAATACAGAAACGACTATAAACATACATTGACAGAGAACTTCCAGAAGTTCAAGCTGGGTTCAGAAGAGGCCGTAGACCGAGGGATTTCATTGTTGATGTCCAGTGGATCTTGGCTGAAATCAGAGAATATCAGAAAGATGTTTACCTGTGCTTTATTGACTACACAAAGGCTTTCGATTGTGTGGATCATGACAAGCTATGGGCAACATTGCAAAGTAAGAATATTTCTTAACACTTAATTGTGCTCATGAGGAATCTGTACCTGGCCCAAGAGGCAGTTGTTCGAACAGAACATGGGAACACAGAATCTTTTAAAATTAAGAAAGTTGTGAGACAAGGTTGTATTCTTTCATCATTCATATTCAACCTGTATGCTGAGCAAATAATCCGAGAAGCTGGGTTTTATGAAGAAAAACGTGGCATCAGGATTGGAGGAAGATTCATTAACAACCTGC
>NW_006408749.1:2381253-2391463 GCF_000296735.1 Chrysochloris asiatica
TTTTAAAGTGTTGAAGAACAGAGATGTCAGCTTGAGGACTAAGGTGCACCTGACCCAAGCCATGGTATTTTCAATCATCTCATATGCATGCAAAAGCTGGACAGTGAATAAGGAAGACCGTAGAAGAATTGATGCTTTTGAGTTATGGTGCTGGAGGAGAATATTGAAAATGTCATTGGGTGCCAAAAGAACCAATGTTGTTGTTGTGAAGTGCCATTGAGTCAGTTTCAACCCATTAGTGACCCTGTATAGAGTTTTCGAGGAGCAGCTGGCAAGCTTGAACTGCTGACCTTGCAGTTCAAACCGCTTTGCAGTCTGGAGCATTAACCCACAGCGCCACACCAGGACTCCAAAAGAACCAATAGATTCATTTTATTAGAAGTGCAGCTAGAGTGCTCCTGGGAGGCCAAAATGGTCAAGCTTCATCTCTCATACTTTGGACATACTGTCAGGAGGTACCAGTCGCTGGAGAAGGATATCATGTTTGGTAAGGTGGAGGGTCAGAGAAAAAGAGGAAGACCCCCCAATGAGATAGATTGGCCAAGAGGCAGCATCGATGGACTCAAGCTTGGCAACAGTAGTGAGGTTGGCCCAGGATCGGGCAGTGTTTCGTTCTGCTGTGCATGAGGTCGCTATGGGTCGGTACCAACTCAATGGCACCTAACAACAAGTCAGTTCCAAGTCATACATAGGATTACCCTTTTTAGGGTTTTTGAGGAGCAGCTGGTGGGATTGAACTGCTGACCTTGAGGTTCCAAATGACCTTGTGATCCAGTGCTTATCCTACAACAACCTTGTGGTTCAAACCAATCTTGTAGTCCAGTGGTTCATCCCACAGGACTGACTAAGTTGCAGGGTCCAATGCAAAATAAAATGTGAGGTCTCCTGTCCAAAGTTATTAAACTAATTGAGGGAGCCTTTTGAGTGGAACCATTTTCTGTGGGGCTGCATAGATTTCATCCTCATGAAGCCTATAGTCATCTCCTTTTCTTTGTGCTGTCCCCCAAGTCCCTGAAACATGTAGCATGGGAATCCTTTCCTAACAAATCAAATGGTCAAATTGCTGAAAGCACCAAATTACCAGTGTGCACACAACCAATTTGTCACATTTGTGGTAATTGTCATTTGGGCCTTCCTTCGCCTCTCTCTGTGTTCTTGACTGTGCCCACATCCATGCTCTCAAGTTCTCACTTCCCAGCTTCCCAATAAATTGGCCTGGAAAGGAAAGACTGCATGGGTTCATTGTCTAAGTCACTTGCCCAGGGCTACACAGTTAATTAGTGAAAGAGTTTGGAGAAGCTAGGCTTCTCAAAGAAATCTCTTCTATTCTACTGCCAGTATCATATTACTAAATGACAGAGTTGAGTTATCTACCTTCTCTGAGTGACTGCCTGAACCAATATTGTCTAAGGGAAAGACTGGTTTGCCTCATTTGGTCTTTATCCACCTTGCTTTGTGTAGGAAACCCCTATAACAAGGGTGGTCCACTTTTCCCAAACAGTGATGTGAAGTCACCTGGCCATTTTCATTAGGTTCTGAGTGTTCTGGTTGCTCCTTGAATGTTATCTTAAAATCAGGCAGATGGATGTACCAGTCAGGTTTGACCAGTGGCAAGTGCGGAAGTGCCTTTTTTTTTTTTCCAAGTTTTTACTGTGAATTGAATGATAGTTTACCTTGGAGAACATCAGTTTTACATGCATCCTATCATATTTCATTTCATTGCGATGATTACAGTCCCCTCTCCATTCCCTCTTGGTTTGTTTTGTTTTGTTTTGTTTTTATGTACACCAAAATGCTCATGAATATACAATCATTCAAACAATCAAAGGGCACACCCTGTAAGCTTGCCCCCTGGTCCCCAGCACACAACCCCTCTCCCTCCGTGAGTCTAGAGTCCCCAGTTGCTCCATCTCTCCACATCATCATTTCTGCCTCCATCTCTGGTGTCCCCGCTTCTCTGGAGAGGGTCCCACACTCCACTCCCAGGTGCCTTTTTTTAACTGCTTAAGCTGACCTCACTCCACCGCTGATGAACAAGCGTTCCTCTGCCTTCTACCATTTCCTCCCACCCTAAAGTGGCAGCTTCTCAGATGCATCTTTGGACAACCGATACACCAAAGTTCTGGAGTGCTTTTACACATGAGTGTTTACTTTTGATTTTGTGCCAACATCTGTGACTACCAGTTGATCTCAGAAGACGTTTAGCAGCTTAGTAGAAAAGAACCTCTAAGCAGGCATTGCCCATCAAAGATGGAACATAGGGGTTGTGAACATGAATCTTTGTGATGGTCAGGCTGGCATAAGGGACTAAGCAGATGGGGCATACAGACTATGAATTATTACGTGGAATTTGGTAGTGATCTACACAGCATTTAGGGAAGCCCAGTGAACAAACATCCCAGCTCCTGAGCTCCCCAGATTTTTCATTTCCGTTGCTTTCCTCCTCTTCCCAATGAAACAGACTGTTATCTTTGAGCTTAGGCATTATTACCTCTTCATTCCAAGGATTCTCAGCAGATGCAACAGGTCTAATCAGGCACAGGTGTCTGGAAAGAGGCCAACTAGGAAAGTAATGGGAAAAATGCCCAAAATGTACATGAAATTCCTTTGCTTGTCAACTGAAAAGTGCTAAGGTGCTGGGACACTAGTGGAAAGCAGAATCACACTCCAGTATGTCATAGTCAGCCCTGCCAGCTTGTCAGGATTATGCTATATTTTTATTTTCATCCATTTGACCACAGTCTTTTTATTGGTATTTGAGAAGAATTATGGATGTTAGCATACCATTATGAGTTTTCTTTTTCATTTATCTTAGACTTTTCACTAAGCTTCCTCTCTTCCTAAGTGTGATGTGATTGCACTCAGTGTCTGATGTTTGTTTTCCCAGGATAACCGGAAAGAAAGATAATCAGACAGTTGCCAAAGGAAGGTAATTGGAAAGTTGGCGGCACAAAGAAGTTGGATATATTCTGTTAAGTAAGAGAAATCTGTGTAGCCAAATCCAAACCAAGCCCACTGCTATTGAGTTGATTTTGACTTTTTCCAGCCCTATTGTTGTTATGTGCCATCGAGTCAGTTCTGACTCATAGTGACCCTGTATAGGGTTTTCAAGGAGCAGTTGGTGGGTTTGAACCACCACCCTTGATTATTAGCAGTCCCATGCTTTTCTCACAGCACCATACTAGGACTCCATAGCTACCGTATAGAACAGAAAAGACAGAATTGTTTCTTAGGGTCTCCTGGTATGTGGCTCTGAAGGACAATGCACTGGACCGCAGGTCAGTTTGAACCACAAGGTCGGTGGTTCAAACCCAGTAACTGTGCTTCAGAACCCTATACAGACACACATGTGCAGCTATAGGGGCTCTGTTATAAATGAGCTACACTTATTTTCCTTTGAAAAAAAAAAAAGGATGGTTTCAGTTTACTTTATCCCACCTGCCCTTTCCATGGACCATGAGTTAGACTGCGGGGCATTTGGCAGCTCTCAGCATTAATGGGACAGAAACTCTTCAACAGTCGTCTCAACCTGTACTTACCTTTGCTTCTGAGCTTTTGTTCCGACATTGCTATGCCACTAAGCCCAAGTGACCTAATCTCATCACTTAACCTTAGGTGTTACTGTTAATAAGGGTTGTTGTTGTTGTTATCATGTGCTGTGGAGTTGGTTCCGACTCATAGCAACCCTGTATAACGTTTCCGAGGCTGACTGTGAGGTTAGCAGCCCAACTCATAACCACTACGCTACCAGAGCTCCTTACCCAGCCTAAATTTCTCAAGTGGAGACTGGAGATGGTAGGCAGAAAGCTATTTGGGAACATGGGTAGGGAAAGGCAAGAAGTAAATATTTACTGATTATTTATTACTTTCTGGGCACTGTTCTGGGTGCTTTAGAAGGATTCGCTCTGCTCATTTGCTGTTAGCAAAAGGAATATTAGAAATGGCTAAGTCCTAAAGGATGGGAGAAAGACTTATTTTCCCTGTGATAGATGAGCAGCTACTACAATCGAGTTGATTTTGACTCATAGCAAGCCTATAAGGTAGAGTAGAGCTGTTTCTTAGGGTGTTATGAAATTAAATTTTTATAGGAGCAGACCACCACATCTCTCCACCAATCACACACTTAGCCCAATGCTTAACTCCCTGTACCACCAGAGTTCCTAGGTATTGAGTGGTGGTGGTGGTGGTGGTGTCCCATGGAGTCGGTTCTGACTCATAGCGACCCTCTACAGGGTTTCCAAGGCTATAAATCTTTATGGAAGCAGAAAGCCTCCTCTTTCTCCCGCGGAACAGCGGGTTGTTTCGAACTGCTGACTTTGTAGTTAACAGCCAGACTCGTAACCACTATGCTACCACACAGCTCCTTAGGTATTGCGTAGGGGAAGGAATACTGCATGAGGAGTAAGGAGCCTAGGGTCAAATAAGCAAGCGTATGGCTTTAAATGAGTTACCGGGCTTCAGCTTACGCTTCTGTAAAATGGGCACATCATCTTTGCTCCACCTACCTCTAATACCTAACCCACAACACCACCAGGGCACCTTAGTTGTAAAGATGTGAAGGAGTAATAGAGATGTAGAGTACCCAAAAGACTATCAAATACTGTATGATATTGTGTGAAGCAATGTAGAATAATGGGTAAGAGCCAGAGGACAGATGGTGCTGGTGGTGGGGTGTGTACTTGAGTTGCTTCTGACTCAGAGTAACTCTGCATAGGATTTCTGAGAGCGGCTGGTGGGTTTGAACTGCCGACCTTGAGGTTGGTTACCAATCCAGTGCTTATCATCCCCCTCCATACCAGGAATGTTTAGATGGGGTGGGGATTCCAGATCTACTTGGAAGGATAAATCTACTTGCCACTTTCTACCTGTATTACCTTGGGCAAATCACTTAACCTCTATGGACATTTCTATAGCTGTACAATGAGGATATATAAGGAGCTCGGGTAGTGTAGTGGTTACGAATCGGGCTGCAAACCGCAAGGTCAGCAGTTCGAAATTACCAGTTGTTCCACGGGAGAAAGATGAGGCTTTCTGCTCCCGTAAAGATTTGCAGCCTCGGAAACCCTGTACAGGGTCGTTATGAATTGGAACTGACTCCACGGCACAAAACCAACCAACAATGAGGATATAACTATTACCTATAAATAAGAATTTTGTACTGTAAACTAGATAACATGTAAAAAGCATTCAAAATAGTCCTGGTTCATAGTAAAGTACAGGTATATCTCAGATATTTAGGATAAGCTTCCTGACCACTGCAAGAAAACAAGTATTGCAATCAAGTGAGTCACACAACTTAATTGGTTTCCCAGTACATATGAATGCTTACACTATACTGTAGTCTGTTAAATGGTCCTAGTGGCACAATGGGTTAGACACTGGAGACCAAAAAGTTGGCGGTGAAAGCCCACCGAGAGCTCTCTAGGAGAAAGACTGTGTGAAGCAATGTAAACCTTTAGCTGCCCTAAAGGTTTACAGTCTCTGAAACCCTTCGAAGCAGTTGTACTCTGACTTATTGTTATTGTTGTTAAGTGCCATTGCGTCACTTCCGATTCATAACAACCCTATGTAGGGTTTCCATGGAGTGGCTGGTGAGCTTGAACCACCCCCTTGTAGTTCAAAGCTACTTTGCAGTCCAGCACATTAACCTATAGCTCCATACCAGGACTTATAGGGCTGCTATAAGTTGGAATCGATTTGATGGCAGTGTGTTTGGTTTTGGTAGTCTGTTAAGTGTTTCAAACTGTTCACGAAGATTTCATAAATAGCAGTATGAAAAAGGTTGAAATAGTGTGAGAATTACCAAATTGTGACAGAGACACGAAGTGAACATTGCTGTTGGCAATATAGTGCTAGTTGACCTGCTCAATGACTATGGCAGACTTGTTTTGACACAAGGTTGCCACCAACCTTCAATTTGCATACAAAACAGTATCTGTGAAGCACAATAAAGTGAAGTACGGTACGGTATTTTGCATCATTTAGTATTTCAAATATCAGATACTATGAGTATTTGATTAGCCTTCATTTCCCAGGCACACCCTGTCAGTGTTTATAATCCTTAGTGTAACAAATTCTGGCTAATGATGCATTTCCATGTTTCGTATATGGCTCTGTGCATACCAGGACACAACACATACCCTTGCTATACAGCACATCTATGTGGCAACATCTAGCCACGTGAGAAGACGGAATCTCAGTACTTTGCAGTGGAAGAGAAGGCGGCTTTTTAACTTTTTACACACGTTTGCTGTTGTAAGTAATGAATACTTGCATATAGGGAAATTTTCAGATTTATTCAATTGCTCAACAACTTTTATTGAGCATCTACTTTGTGCAATGTGTGCTTTACAAAAGTGACTGAGGCATAGTCACTGGCCTATGGGTTGATGATTTAGCAGGAGAGATACGATGCATACATAAAACCAGCATGTTATTATTGTTGTTAGGTGCCATCAAGTTGGTTCTGAAGCTGTAGAAAACAAAAGAAAACACTTGCCTGGTCCTGTGCCATCCTCACAATTGTTGCTATGTTTGAGCCCATTGTTGTAGCCACTGCATAAACATGTATTATTTATGTACAACTTGCTGAGAGTCTTCCTCTTTTTCGCTGATCCTGTACTCTACCAAGCATATGATGATCTTCTCCAGGAAGTGATCTCTCCTGATGTGGCCACAGTACGTGAGACAGTTTCCCTTCATGCTTCCCAGGAGTATTCTCACTGTACTTCTTTCATCACAGATCTTCTAGAAATCCATGCTACATTTAATATTTGTTGTTGTTATGTGCCGTGGAGTTGGTTCCAACTCATAGCGACCCTTGCACAGGATTTCCGAGGTTGTAAATCTTTACGGGAGCAGAATGCCTCATCTTTCTCCCAAGGAACAGCTGGTAGTTTCGAATTGCTGACCTTAAGGTTCGCAGCCAGATTCGTAACCACTACGCTACCAGAGCTCCTTTAATATTTGCTACACCATAATTCAAAGACATCAATTCTTCTTTGGTCGTCTTTATTCATTGCCCAGCTTTAGCATGCATATGATACAATTGAAAATAACATGGCTTGGGTCTGCCACTCCCTAGTCTTCAAAGTGGCATCTTTACTTCTGAGCACTTTAAAGAGATCTTTGCATTCGATTTGTCAAATGCAATACGTCATTTGATCTATTGACTACTTTTTCCACGGGTGTTGATTGTGGATCCAACTACAATGTTTTTTCCCATTTATCATGGTGTTGTGTATTAGTTCATTTGTGAGGAATTTTTTTTTGTTTCTGTCGAAGCTTATCCATACTGAAAACTGTACTCATTGACCCTCGTCAGTATGTGTTTCAAGTTCTTTTGGCTCCCAACAAACAAGGTCATATTGCATGTTGTTAATGAGCCTTCCTCTAATCCTGATGCTGTGTTCTTCTGCATATATTCCAGTTTCTCAGATGATTTGCTCAGTGTTTTTTTCTGATGCTAAATGAGAATATGCACTGAGAAGTCTATATAATGCTACTGATTGTCGTTTTTGTACAAGCTTTAAGAATTCCAAAATGTTATATAAGATAGGGAATGAAGTGATCATTTTTTCCTTGGGGGCATGAGAGAAAGCACTGAAACATGAGTACATTTTCAACAGGTAGAACTGAAGGTAAAGGACAAACGCCCTTGAAATAAAACATACCTGGAGTACAAAGAGACCAGTGAATAACTTGTTGAATCGTGCGTAGGATGCACATGACTTACTGTGAGATCACAAGGTTGGGAAGTTTGATTGAGGTTTCACCTAAATGCCAGGCTAGAAAGTTGGACTTATTTAATAGACAATGGAGAGCCATTGAGATGGGTGGGGTAAAACCTTGCTTCATCAAAATAGCCTTCCTGGAAAGCACTTAAGAACTGTGCAGATAATTCTGTCTCCCCTGGCCTCCTTGAGATTTTGCTCCTGTCATGGCGTCTTTGTTTCCAGGACATTCCATTGCTACCTCTCCACTGGACCATTTCCGTCTGCACATAGACATGTCGTGTTAGCCTGCTTCTTTGGAAACAAAACAAACAATAACCTTCTTTACTTCACACCTCAGTTTTCTCCCTACTTTCCCACTGCCCTAATAACATACTTTCTAGAAAAAAAGGTGTCTCCACTTTTTCATTTCCCATTTTCCTCCCATTTTGTACTAAACAGGTTTGGGCTCCCAATATATTATTGTTACTATTTTTCTCAAGGCCACCGATGATCTTTATGAAATCATATCCCATTTGCAAATCTGCCTGTTTGTTTTCCTCCCATCTCTCTAACCATTCCTTCTGTATCCTTTGCTGACTTTTTCTCTTATGGTGCTGTAGGATATGCACTGGACTGCTAACCACCAGGTTAGTTGCTCAAACCCACCAACTGCTCCTCAGAAACCCTATACAAGGTTGCTGAGTTGGACCTAAACTCTAAATGTTAGAACTCCCATGATTTTTTGCTGCTTCTATCCATACCCTGGGAAGTATGATGGCTCTGTAGGATAAGCACTGGATTGTTAATCACAAGATATTGGGGGTTTGAGCCCAGCAGGCATGTCACAGGAAGAAGATGAGGCAAGCTTTGGAAACCCTATACAGGTTCACTATGAGTCAGAACCGACTCGATGGTACTAAACAATAACAACAGCATCAACACCCTGTCTTACGATGATTTTATCCAGCCCATAGTTTTAGATAATTTCTATATGCTAATGATGCTCACATTTATAACTCCAGATCTCACATTTCCACTGAACCACAGACTCGTCTATCCTATTATTTACTTAGCACCTCCAATTAGAGGTGAAATGGCATCAGAAACTGTTGTTAGGTACTGTCTAGTTGGATTCAACTTCTTCAGTTTCATCCTCACTGGATTTAGTGGTTGGTGCATAAAATTTAATAATAGTGGCATTAACTGGTCTTTCATTGTAGAGTAGATATTATTCTATCACAGAGAGCTATTTGTTGTTGTTATGTGCCATGGAGTCAGTTCCGACAAAACTCTTGACATGTTCTTATTGATAATGAATGTGGCAACATTCCTCTTGACTGTCAGATTCTAAAGGTCATCAATACCAGTCTATTTCAGTAGGATCATCACTGGAATGTGAACCACAATGTGAACAGTTCAAACATATCAGCTGCTCCTTGGAAACCCTATACAACGTCACTATGATTCAGAACCAACTTGACAACACTTAACAACAACAACAGCAATGCCTAATATATTGATTTTTATGCATTCCATTTCACTTTTGGCAACTTCCAATTTTCCTAGATTCATGCATTGTACAGTCCATGTTCTGATTATTAATGGGCATTTACAACTGTTTTTCCTCATTTTGAGTTGTGTCCCATCAGAAAATGAAGTTCCCATTTCTTGTCACCCCAGTCAACTCCACTCTGAGGAGTCAGCTCTTCCGGAGTTGTATATCTTCTGGCACTATATCTGACAATATTCTGGTGTTATTCTTAATGTTTCAATATTCAATATTCTGACATTATCTGACAGTTTTCTACTGCTATTCATAAGGTTTTCCATGGCTAAGCATTTGGAAATAGTGTCTTTGTCTGAAAGCTCAGCTGAAACCTGTCCACCACGAGTGACTCTGCTGGTATTTAAAAGGCCAGTGGCATAACTTTCAGCATCATAGCAACATGCTTGCTACCACAGTATGACCGGCTTCCCTGTCTAAGTAAGTGACACCATTTACCCAGGACAAAAACCTAAGACTTGTCTTTGATTCTACTTTCTCTCATCCAACGCAGGCTATCATTAAAATGTTCTATTCGTGCCACCTCCAAAACCTAGAAATAAATCCCTCCAAAACCTAGAAATAAATCTCTCCACTTTTGTCTTATCTCCACCGTTCACTCTCTGGTTCAAACCACCATCATCTCTTGCCATTTTGACTCATAGTGTCCATATATGATATAGTAGAATTGGTCCATAGGGATTCCTGGGTTGTTATCTTCATGGAAACTGATTGCTTAGTCTTGTCTCCTGTGCAGCCGCTAACAGGTGTGAACAACACATCTTTTAGTTAGCAACAGAGTGCTTAACCCTTGTGGCACCAGGGCTTACTGTCTCTTGCCTCAAGCACTACTGCAATTTCTTTTTTTTTTTAATTTAAGGTTTTTATTGTGGATTGAGTGAAAGTTTACAGGGCACATCATCAGTTTCACATTCAACAATTCATATAACTT
>NW_006408749.1:2394392-2409982 GCF_000296735.1 Chrysochloris asiatica
TCCTGGAGCAGCCGAGCGTCCTGGACTAGAAAGCAATAGATTTCTTGCTTCTGCCACAAATTCTCCCAGCTGTGAGCCTTCCAACCTTCTAGGTATTCCTTTATATGTGGTTCAGAGTTCTGGGACCATCCCCTAAACCTGCTTTGTCGGGTATTCTATGTTGTTGTTGGCGGAGTTCTCTGCTATAGATCCACCTGATCCGCCATCTTTTTTGTTCCTACTACAATTTCTTGACTGGTATTCCCACTTCCGGTTTTGTTTCAGTATATCATGATTATTCAGATTGATTATTAATTCTATAATTAATTCTCCATGGAGCATCCTTAGTGAGTTTTTTTTTTAAATGTAAATAACTTCATGTTTTTCATCTGCTTGAAACCATACCGTATCATCCCATTGCACTTACAATAAGGAACACTGGTAGCACAGTGGTTAGGCACAGAAGTTCTAAACCTCCACTCTCTCTGAGAGAGAAAGATGTGGCAATTTATTTCTGTAAAGATTACAGCCTTGGAAGCTCCCTGGAGTTCTACTCTGTTCTTCTAGGTAGGGTCACTATGAGTCAGAATTAACTCAATGGCATTTTGTTTGTTTGTTGTTTGGTTGCACTGACAACAAACTCCAAACTTCCTAGGATTCCTACAAGATTAAGATAAGATTTGTTGTTATGTGGGTCAGTTCTGACTCATAGTGACCGACCCTGTACAGGGTTTCTGAGCCTGTAAATCTTTACAGGATCAGAGAGCTTCATCTTTGTCCCACAGAACAGCTGGTAGTTTTGAACTGCTGACCCTGAGGTTAGCAGCCCGATTCGTAACCACTATGCTACCAGAGCTCCCTGCCTATCTCTTCAGGCTCACTTATCTTGTTCACTGTTTTTGAGTTTCACCGTGCTTTCTAGTTGGTGAGTAAGCCAGTTGAGGTTTCTGCACTATCTTTTTTTCTCTTCTGTGTATTTACATGTTACAGCCTACTTGTCATTTAGGTCTCTGAATGAATGTCATCTGTTCAGAAAAACCTTTCTTGATTACTTTAAACTAGCTTTATTTTCCTGCCATCATTTTCTAATGCAGCAGCCTGTTTTATTTTCTTAATAGTATGAGGGAGCTTCAAAAAGTTCGTGGAAATATTCAATTACATTTTAATTCCCCTTTCCCATGGATTTTTTTGAAGCCCCCTCATACTGATTGATCCCTATCAAATTAGTTTGTTCTTTGCATATTTACTCAACCTGACCCTCCACTAGAATGCCAGCTCCACAAAAGCAGAAACCTTTTTTTTTTCTTTGTTGCTTCTATTTACCATTTTATTTCCAGTGCCTAGAACATTGTCTGACATATAGTAGACACTCAATAAAATATGTATTGAATGAAAACTGAACAAATTAATTGACAGCACAGTGGTTACTGCAGAAATACAGATAGTAGGCAATAAAGACTTTAATTAAATTGGTGGCACTAGGAAGCGAAATGAAGGCAGGAAAAAAAAAAATCAATATTAGACCAATTCTACCCAGATCGCGTCTAATGGTATTTAATACTGAAGACACCAGAAGACTTCCCAGGTCACTGTTTCTATTATATAGTAGCAAAACTGGGACCACAAATCAATAAGTAATTATTCATTAATCAAAAAAGAAATGAAGGCACAGATCAGTAGAACTTGCAGTATGATTGGAAGTTATAGGCATGAGAAGAAGAGATGCACGATGAATGCATAATTTCATGCTATTAAAACAGCAGAGAGTTTAGGAGAGGAACTGATAGTGGGTAGGGAGGGTAGGTTGACAGGTTTAATTTAGAATATGCTGATTTTTCCTGAGACTCCAAGGACTCTGGCAGATAGTTTTAATGTTGCTCTATGATTCTGCAGGAAGGACTGAGGAGGAGATAGAGATTGAGGTATCATTAGCATAGAGATAAGAGTTGAAAGCTCCCAGAATGAACCCTTGAGGAGTACAAAGCAACTGAAGGGTATTGGAAATCCTTATTTCAAGGAATCTCTCTATCTTGCTGTCCTGGTGTGGCACTGTAGCATAAGCCCTAGCCCACAAGGTTAGTTTGAACCACAAGTCCGCAGTTCAAACTCACCAGGCATTCCTCAGAAACCCTATATAGGGTCGCTAGCAGAGACCAGTAGCTGGAGAAGGATATCATGTTTCATAAGGTGGAGGGTCAGAGAAAAAGAGGAAGACCCCCAGCGAGATGGATTGGCAAAGTGGCAGCATCACAGGGCTCAAGCGTGGCAGCAATTGTGAGATTGGCCAAGTTCAGGCAGTGTTTCATTCTGCTGTGCATAAAGTTGCTAAGAGTTGGTACCGACTCAATTGGCACCTAACAACAACAACATGAGCTGGAACCGACTTGGTGGCACTTTTAACAACAAAAACATTAACAATAACAAGGCTTTGTAGGATAAGCAATGGGCTGGCTATTAACCACAAGGTTGACAGATGCTTTAATCTCCCCAGATGCTCCAAAGGAGAAAACTGAGACTTTGTGGTCCTGTAAAGCTTGACAAAGGAGCTCTGGTAGCGTAGTGGTTACGAATTGGGCTGCTAATCTCAAAGTCAGCAGTTCAAAAGTACCAGCTGTTCCGTGGGAGAAAGATGAGGCTTTCTGCTCCCGTAAAGATTTACAGCCTTGGAAACCCTGTACAGGGTGACTATGGATTGGAATTGACTCGACAGCACTTAACAACAACAACAAAGATTGACAGCCTCAGAAACTCTATACAAGGTCCCTATGAGTCAGAACTGACTCGATGCCACTTAAGAACACAAAGCTTCCAGGGTGTACTAGAAAGGAGTGATTATAATCATCTATATTCTCCCCAGTTTGTCTCCCCACAGCCTGCCCTCTCCCTAAGCAACCTTGTGGATTTTTTCCAAAGCATGGCCTGTGGAGAGCCATTGTCATCCTGAGGAACACCAGCTGCATAATACATGCCTCTCACTATACACAGAACATGAATATCCAGCTAAGCAATGGCGAATGCCCTGAATGACTTTGCGGTCTTTGGGAAGGTACAACCTGGCTATCTACTCATCACCAAGTTTTTTGCTTTCCCAACACAAATGCACATTCTGATCCCTTAAACCCCAGAAGCAATGTAGTCAGCAGCAACAAAAAACAATAATTTCAGTCAGTCACATAAAGCTTTTTGAAAATCTGGCTGCTTCCTAATGTTCCCAGCTACAGCATTGTTATTGCAATTTTTACTAAATGCCAACCTGCGGCTTGTCTGAATTAGCAGCTGAGCTGATATATGGCCCTCAGATACATGTAGGCTCGGAAATAGCTGTTGGCAACCACCTCTCACTGTTAACTCTGCTCTCGCCTTTTGCCAGGAAAGCAAGATCTGGTCCATCATGTTGGGCTTCATCCTGAAGCCCTTTTGTTGTTGTTGTTAAGTGTCGTCGAGTCAGTTCCAACCCATAGCAACCCTGTTTAAGGTTTCCCAGGAACAGCTGGTGAGCTCGAACCACCGACGTAGCAGTTCAAACTGATTTTGAAGTCCAGCGCATTAGCCCACAGAACCATACCAGGACTCCTTGGTGGGAGCCAAAAGCCTATCAGAAAATGATGGTTCTGCTCCCATTGGCAGATTGGCACCAACCAGTGTCAGGGATTATGTAGAGAGAATATAGTTAGATTGCTGATGAGGACAAGACAATGAGTGTTTTATTTCAAGTGAAAGGCTTGTCTTGTCTCTGGGTCTAGATCTCACAAGGCAAACCTGGTGGCAGAGGAGGAGAGGAGATAAAATGAACTCATGGAGCAAGATAGTAAGTGGTCCATGGCTCTTAGTTACTGCAGTGATGAAACCTTGAACTTAGTCCCAAGCTGAAGTGGGAAAGAAAGGAATGAGTCTGGGTAGTCACAGTGGGCTGTCACTTTATGAATAAGACAGGACCACCACAATTTGAGTTCTGGAAAAGGATTCCACTCCTACTTAAAAAAATATATACGCACATACACACACATACAAGAGTGCTTCAGAATGTTTGTGGAAAAATGGAATTAAATATCATGGAGTATATATATATGGAAAGAGAGAGTTGTTGTTTTGTACCATCGAATCGGTTCTGACTCATAGTGTCCCTGTGTAGGGTTTCTGAGGAGTCAGCCAACCTTGCAGCTATCAGACCAGTGCTTGTCCTGCAGCACAACACCAGGACTATGTACATGATATAAATATTATGATATATACAAGATGCCCTAACAACAACAAACATATAATATATATAATTCAACATAATTGAAAGGCATCAATTCTTCTTGGGTCTTCCTTATTCATTATCCAGCTTTCCCATGAATATGAGGTGATTGAAAAGACCATGGCATAGGCTTACTTTAATCTTCAATGTGACATCTTTTTTTTTTTTTTTTTTTGACACTTTACAGGGGTCTTTGGCAGCAAATCAACCCAATTCAATACCTGGTTTGTTTTCATGACTATTGATTATGGATCCGAGGAAAATGAAATCCTTGACAACTTCAGTCTTTCCCCATTTATCATGATGTTGCATATATGTGTGTGTGTGTGTGTATGTGTGTGTCTCTGTGTGTGTGTGAGACATATAGAGTGGCATGGATTCCTGTTTTTAATTCCATCTCGTCTCTATAGTCTTCTCTGAGCCTTAAGTTGTGTTAGGCACCTCTAACACTATAGGATAAGCATTAGACTGTTAACTTCAAGGCCATCAGTTCGATCCCACAAACCACTAGTTGGCAACCCTATACAGGGTTGCTAAGAGACAAATCTAACTTGATGGCACTTAACAACTTAGCAACAACCTAGACTATGAGTAGACTTTTAAAAGTTTGAGGAAAAATGGAATTAAAAGATAATGGAACTTTTTGAAGCCCTCTCATATATATTCTTGTTCGTTGGGTGCCTTTGAGTAAATTGTTTACCCATAGCCACCTAATGTGACAGAGTAGAACTGCCCCCCACAGTGTCTTCTAGGCTGTAATCTTTACCAGAATAGATCTCCTGGTCATTTCTCACATGGAGTTTCTGGGTGGGTTTGCACCATCAACCTTTTTGTTGATGTGCTTAACTGTTGTGCCACCACACACACACACACACACACATGTTGTTCGATTCTATTTGGTTCTAAGTCATAGCAACCTTTTGTACAACGGAATGAAACACTAGTAGTCCTATGCCATTGCTAGTTTTCGATGGTTTAGCCCGTTGGAATGATGACTTTGACTAGGTTGGTTAGTCATATATAAACCTGGCATACAATAGTTGCACAAGAAATATTTCCTAAATATGTAAATGAGTAAAACCTATTTGAATATAAATCCACAAATCTCAGAGATTTTAATTGATAAATTCACTTTTTTATTTTGGAAAACTATCGTTGCTTTTTGTGTCTTTCTTTGGAAGAATTAAATTTGTGTAACATTCTAGGCAATAATCCCAAAATTCACAGAATTTTTTTTAAAGCTTGTATTGTGAATTGAATGAGTGAAGGTTTATAGGGTTGATCATCAGTTTTATTGTCATCAAATTATTGCAATGACTAAAATCCCCTCCATGTACCCTCAGCCAACAGTATTTACCTCTATCACCTTTTTTTTTTTTAATATACACATACCACATTGAAAAGGTATATTTGTTTAAATGTCCAAAGGACACATTTTGCAAGCCAGCAGGCATACAACCTTTCTCGGACCGTGGGCCTATAGTCCTCTGTTGCTCACAGATTGTTTTTGAAAAATGTTCTTTTGCCCATTTCTTCTTTTGCATTGTTTTTTTTTCCCCCTCTAAACCTAGTCCTCCATATTGTAGAGTTTGTATGTTTGTTTCCTCCTGAGATAATTATTATCATAAGCTGCCTTTATTTCTCCCTTTGTCACAATGTTACTGCTGCAGTCTGAGCCTGTTATAACCTAGATTTCTGTTTTTTTGTTGATCTCCTCTTAGTGTGATACTAATGGGCAAAGTAACTGATGTCCTTATGGAAAAAGTGTATGTTTAGATGTGTATGTGTGTGTAAGGAATTTTAACTTCCTGAAAGAAGGAAAACAACGAAAAAGGATGGTGGTAAGTAATGATAGTCATGTAAGTGAAATGATTAAGTGCTTTTTAGGCGAAGTGGTGGTGGTGTCGAGTCGGTTCTGACTCATAGCCACCCTGTATAGGATTTCCAAGGCTGTAAATCTTTATGGGAGCATAACGCATCATCTTTCTCCCACGGAACCGCTGGTAGTTTCGAAGAACTCACAGATAACACTCACAATTACGAGGTTTATTAGGGAAGTTAACCCACAGCATCACACCAGGATTCCAAGTTAGTGATTGGCTGCCCTCAAATACAGTGATACTTTCAAGGTAGCAGTTGCAATGAATTGTTTTTCGAATCCAGTAGAGAAGCGGAGAAGGCTTTGGAAAGGAATGTCAGAATTGGAAAAGGAGGAAAGAGAGTAGAGGCATATCTGACTTCCGTCTCATGAATTGGCCTTTGACTGATGAGTTTGATTCTCCTTTCCCCTTGAGCTATCCAAGGAGACCATTGTCCCTGCATCAAGGAGGTCAATCAGTCACAGCTGAATCATATAGTCTATTAGCTTCGTCCCCCACCTTCTCTTACCCAGATCTATCAGGACAAAGTCACTTGGTGGCAATTTCAAAGACTGTGGTTAGAAGGACCATATTAAGTATTTCACTGCTCTGTAGTGTCTAATGAGTAAATTTATAACTATTTTCATACATTGCTTTTTAAAACCATGTTGTTGTTTTTGTGTGTTATTGAGTCGCATCCAACTGTTAGCGACTCTGTATAGGGTTTCTGTTAGCGACTCTGTATAGGGTTTCTGAGAACGACTGAGCTCGTAAATCATGGGGAACACCATAAAAAGAGATACAAACAAACACAACTTAAAACTAGCTTTTTTAAATTACCTTTACTGGAGATCTTTTCTTCTTCTTCTTTCCTTCCATACAGCTTTGAGTTATTGTTTAGTGGCCTTTTATTTCAAACGTAAGGATTCTCTATACTGTGGCTTGTGGGTCCTGGTGTGGCAATGCAGGATAAGCGCTGGACTGTTATCCTTAAGGTCAGTGGTTCAATCCACCATTCACTCCTTGGAAACCCTATAGAGGGTCGCTATAAGCAAGAACTGATTCAACAGCACTTAGCAACAATACCAACAGTGTAGCATTTCTTGTAGGTGATACCTTATGATAATGGACTTCTTCAGTGTTTGTTCATCTGGGGCTAAATTTAATTTCATCCTTGTTTTTGAAGGACAGATTTACTTCATATAGCATTCTTGGCTGAGAGTCCTTTTCTTTTAGCACTTTAAATATTCACCCCACTGCCTTCTGGTCTCCATGATTTCTAAGGTGAAACTGGCTCATAGTCTTAATGAGTATCTCTTGAACGTGATCATTCACCTAGCCCTTGCTGCTTTGAAAATTTTCTCTATATCTTTGATTTTCGAGAGTTCAGCAATGATAATGTGTCTAGGTGTGTATTTCTTTGTTGCTGTTGCTCTTAGTGCTGTCTAGTCAGTTCCAACTCATAGAAACTCTGTATAGGGTTTTCCAGAAGCAGCTGGTAAGTTTGAACCTCCAACTTTGCAGTCTGCAGTCCAGTGCTTATCCTACAGTACCACACCAGGACTCTGTATAACTGGTTGTTGTTGTTGTTGACTGCCATGGATTTGGTTCCGACTCATAGCAACCCTATATAGGGGTTCCAAGGAGCAACTGTACATTTGAACCACTAATCATGAGGTTCAAACTTCCCTTGAGGTCGAGTGATTACTTTATGGTGCCACACTCGAACTCCATGTAACTAATAGGTCCTCCTTTTTAGGATGTGTCGCCTAGGAAAGCTGTTAAAGGCCACAGAACCAGGTTTGTCCAATTTGGAGTTTGTTGAGCTTTTTGAAGATGTAGATTCATGTTTTTCATTCAATATGGAAAGTTTGCAGCTATAATTTCTTTAAATATGCTTTCTTCCCTTTCTCCCATCTCCCATAATGCATGCGTTATTATGCTTGACTTCATTCTACAATCACCATAGGTTCTGTTTGCTTTTCTTCTTTATTTTGCATTTATCTCAGTTATTTCAATTGTCCTATCTTCATGCTCATTTATTCTTTCTTTTACCAGCTCAAATATGCCAGGAGTTTTTCATTTTACTTACGTTCTGTTTCAGCTCCAGTATTTCTGTTCAGTTCCTTTTTTTTTTTTTTAATCATTTATATTTCTTTATTCATATTTTCATTTTGGTCCTGCTTCTCCTTAATTCTTTGTGTATAGTTTTTGAGCATATGAGAGGGCTTCAAAAAGTTTTTGGTCAAATGGAATAGAAGTTCTCCATGAGCTTTTTGAAGTCCCCTTGTATTTAATATTTGTAGTTCATTATCTTGGATTCCATGGAGATGGTTTTTGTCACTTTATTTGTTCCTTTTGAACAACCCTCTTTCCTGTTTTGCAAATATCTTCTGTTCCAGGTCCCTCCTTCAACACTAGACTGACTTGCCCTGAGCAAAGGCATCAACTAAGGGAATGACGCGTGTGTCTTGACTTGGGTATAAGTGTGACTTTTGGTGCTATTGAAAGCCTTAATTTTGGAAGGAAATACTCTTCTTTCAGTCTTTAGATGCCTATTTTATGCCTTAAAGACAGTCTTTGCCTATGTAGGTAGCTATAGCATTAGGGCACTCCCCGTCAGCCTTGCATGAGCTCTGAGACAGGTCAAATCAAG
The DNA here is from genome assembly GCF_000296735.1 of Chrysochloris asiatica. NCBI lineage: Eukaryota > Metazoa > Chordata > Mammalia > Afrosoricida > Chrysochloridae > Chrysochloris > Chrysochloris asiatica. The sequence goes on from NW_006408749.1 coordinate 2,403,127, forward strand.
ATGCTTGCCTTGCTTTGCTTCTTCAGGCAGGTCCCAAACAGGTTAGAACAGAAATGCAACAATGATTTCCTCTGTTCTGCTCTCCTCTGCTCTGTTTAGAGCCAGAGGCCAGGATGCCTCTTGAGGAGTGTAGACCGCTTTCTTCTTAAGATATCTAAACTGATTTGGGGAGGGGACAGAGCATTGTTGTTGTTCAGGGTTTCTGAGGAGCAGCTGTTGATTTTGAACTGCTGACCTTGTGGCTCCCAGTCTAATGCTGATCCTACAGCAACAGATGGGTAGAACACTAAAGCTTTCCTACCATTTAAATGGTCTTTCTTTCTTTCTTGAGTCAGCATTCAGTTGCTTTAACAACTTTACTGGTTTACAGAGTTCTGCCACAGTTGGTTCTCCCAATTTCTGTGTGTGTGTGTCCGTTTATAGTGAAACAGAAGCATGCATCTTTTCAGGCTTCCATGTTGCTCCAAATCTTGGGCATTTACTTTTCCTACGAATTTTTTAATTAGCTTGTCAAATTTTACGAAAGCTCTTTCTGTTATTTCGATTGTAATTGTGTTGATTTTATAAGATTATTTTGGTGCAAATTGAAATGCTTAACATTTTGTAGATTGATTCTTTCATCTTTAACCAGTTCCTTTTTATTTCATTCAGTGAATTTTTATACTTTCTTCCATAAACATCTTGGGTTTTCTTTTGGCTATTATTATAAATGGGATTTTTCTCTATTACATTTTCCAGTTGGTTTTTGCTGCAGTATGGAAAATTATTAAGTTTTGAATGCGATTATTATACCCACCCACTTAAAAAAACATACAAAAATAAGAATGTCTACAAGCTCTAAATGGTTTGTCACTTCATTTTAAAACCTACTTTAATTTTTTCTGGCTTATTTCATTGATTAGGACATCTAGTACCATATGGAATAGTAGTTTTTAATGTCCATTTTTTTCTTGTCATTTAAATGGAAATGCTTCTAGAGTGCCATCAAAGTATGTTTGCAGTAGGTTTATGTTGCAAATTGTGAAGAGCAAAAGAGGTGGTTATAATTCATAGAGTATCTGAGTACAGAGTTTTCCAGGAGCAGCTGGTGGGTTTGAACTGCTGACCTTGTGGTTCTCAGTCCAGTACTTATCCTACAGTGCCACACTAGGAGTAGATTTATAGTCAATGCTTTTTATTATGGTACGGAAGTTCTAGATTCAATAAAATAAAATGTTTTTTTTTTTTGTTGTTGTTGTTGTTTTTTAAATCATGGATGTGTAATGGTCAGAATGTAGGTCCAAGCTTGAGACGCTAGTACCATCCTTATTAGGAAAGAATGCTTGGCAGTGTGGTCCTCCCAGAGCTGGACAGCCTTGCTTTTGATTAAACGGAACACTGGACAGTTATATAACCCACTATGATAAGTACCGGACTGTAAACCACAAGGTTCATTGTTTGACTGAACCACAAGCTTCATTGTTGAGCCCAGCCAGCGACTCCTCGGGAAAAAGATGAGACTTTCTGTTCCCGAAAAAATTTAAAGCCTAGGAAACCATATACAGGGTTGCTATGAGTTGGGACCAGTTTAACACCAATGATTGACATCTGTAGAATCTCCTTGGGAAAAAGAAATTCCAGAGAGATGGCTCTGTGTTGTTGTTGTTGTAGTTAATTGGTCCAGTATAGGGTTTCCAAGGAGTGTCTGGTGAGTTTGAACCACCAACCTTGCGGTTCAAACCGATATTGCACATAACCACCATCATCACCAACCCTAATTGTTTATAATTATAAAAGTCTTAAAGCAAATAGAAGCTAGCAGCTTATTGAAATGATACATTTGACCAAGTAGGGTTTATCCCAGAAATGTAAAAATAGTACAGCATTAACAAATTTATTAATATAATTCACTTCATTGACAGACAAATCATATAATCATCTCCACAGATAGAAAAAGCAATTGGAAAAATTTAATACCCATTCATGATGTTGTTGTTGTTAAGTGCCGTCAAGTCGGTTCCTACCCATAGCGACCCTGTACAGGGTTTCCGAAGCTGTAAATCTTTACAGGAGCAGAACGCCTCATCTTTGTCCTGCAGAGCAACTGGTAATTTCGAACTGCTGGCCTTAAGGTTCGCAGCCCGATTCGTAATTACTACGCTACCAGAGCTCCTTTCATGATAAAACCAAGCAAATCATAAATAGAAGAGAACTTCCTTAACAAACCTTCAGAAAATTGCCAGGATGATTACTGTTGATGTTGCTAAATTCCATCGAGTCGATTCCGACCCAAAGCGACCGTGTATAGGGTTTCCAAGGAGCAGCTGGTGAGCTTGAACCATCGACCTTGTAGTTCAAACGACTTTGCAGTCTGCATTAGCCCACAGCCCCACGCCAGGGCTCTGCCGGGATGATTAAGTGATAGAAGAAATGTAAAGGCATTTAACAAGAGTGTCTGGCAATATTAAACACTCAATAAACATTAGTTGTTATTATTAATATTTATTGTTGAAATATTAAAATGAGAAATAAAACAATAATTCACTATTGCCGCCTACTATTCAAGGTTATGAGTCCTGCTGTGGCGCTGAACTGCAAAGTCGGTTTGAACTGCAATGTTGGTGGTTCAAGCTCACCTGCCGAATCATGCAAACCCTATACACGGTCACTATGGGTCGAAACCAACTAGACAGCACATAATAACAACAACAACATTCAAGAATGCAATGTCCTAACCAATGCAATAAGGTAAGGGGGAAAAATAAAATTTATGGAAATCTAGAAAATCTGAGGGAGTCAACTAAAACCCTGTGAAGGTTTTCCAAAGCTTTAAATCTTCATGGGAGCAGAAAGACTCATCATCTCCCTCCGAGTGCCAAGTGGGTAGAGTCGAATTGTTGACCTTTTTATTATTAGCCCAACTTTTAACTCACTATGCTACCAGAGGTCATTTAAGTAAGATTGTTGTTGTTAAGTGATCCCGAGTCAGTTCCAACCCATAGCGACCCTGTATAGGGTTTCAGAGGAGCGGTTGGCGAGCTTAAATCACTGACCTTGCAGATCAAACCGACTTTACAGTACAGCACATTAACCCACAGCATCACACAGGCGCCTACTCCTGTTTTTTTCCCTTCTTTTGTGTACTGTAGAATGATGGTGGTAGTTATGTGGCCGTGAAGTCGGTTCTGACTCATAACGACCCTGTACAATAATTGTGAAGATTGTGCAGTCCCAGCAGTGTTTCATTGTGCTGTGCATAATATCACAATGAGTCAGAACCGACTCTATGGCACCTAACAACAATAGCAGATAGTCTGTTTACTATATCTCCGAAGAGGGACCTCCTTCAGACGGGTTCCTTGGTCTTTCCCTCTTCTCACTTACTATTACTCCTCCATACACCCCTCATACATACAAGGGTAAGTGAAAAGGTACTGCTACAAAATCAGAAACTTTTATTAAACAAAAATATCAAAATGCGAAGCTACTGATTCTTAACATATCCTTCATCTAAGTCCTTGCATTCCTTAAAAAGGCATTTCCATCTCTCTTACCCTTCCCCAAAGGATTCTATCGCTTCGATTTACACTGTGCCAAAATGGCAGTTTCAGCATTTTTCAGGGACTCGGTTCATGTTCTTTTTCAATGTCCTTTAAGTTTCAGGAACAAAAGAAGTCTGAAGGGGCAAGATCAGGGCTGTAAGATGGATGGGTTAGGTTTCTCAATGAAATTCTCTTAGGTCAACCCTTACTATCATTGAATAATTAGCAGATGCATTGTCATGATGGAAAAAATTTCCTTGGTGCCAACTTTCCTGGCCTTTTCCTCACCAATGCACTTTTCAATTTTCTTAAAATTTCTTATTAGTAAGTCCCCCCATTATCATCCTGTGTCCTTCAAGAATATCCATCAATGTTACCCCTTTTATCCCAAAAGATGTTACCCCTTTTATTCCAAAAGCTGGTCTGTATAATCTTCTGAGTTGACCTCTGAGCATTGAATTTAATGGGCTCAGCAGATCTTCTTGGAAACCACTGTTTTGATTGGACTTATTTTTTTAAGCCACCCTACCGAGAGCTTCTCTGCATGGATCACGGAGATTGGCTTGAACATGTTTAATTGAGAAAAAACCTGTGCAGGTATGCACTGGAATTCTAGCTGCAATACTTTTTGGCTTATCCTCATACATCCTGAAAATGGTGGGTTTTCATTCAGTTTCCAGATGAACAGGGTCTTTCCTTTCCCACACAAGCTCACACAACTGGATTCCACCATTGAATTTCCTTGTTATGCCCAGATACACTCTTTTTTATTGTCCTTGCTTCCTTGATGACCTTTGACTAGACCTCTTCTACAGACTGAGTCTGACTGCCTTTGTCATTTTCTCTTTTATGCCTCATTAATGACAGTACAGAATAAAACAGCCTGTACCACTGAGCTCTACTAACCACACATACCTTATGTAATTCATTAGGTTTTCTCTTAGTTTTTTTTAATGGTCAATATTCTACCCATTAAGCCCATTACAAAATGAGTTTGAATTATGTGGGCACAAGGTAATCCTGAATTAAACAACAACAACAACAACAAAACTGATCTTCAGTTGATATTCCAAGTAGATCACATGAAGCCATAGCTGCTGTGAAGCGTCCTGCTTTCATATTGCTGGATTTGATCATCTGTATGGATCAAGCAGGTTCGTCTTGAACTGTTTGTGCTTCATGAGATTACCAGCACTCGGATTTGAAAATGATTATAGTCTTGCGTTTGCGATTGGTCATACCTCAAATGGAGACATCCTGCCTTTTTGGGGCTGAGTTATATTCATGTTGCTGATAACTGCAGCCATGAGTGAGGATGAGAAGGGTTTTATTTGTTGGGGTTTTTTCAAAAAGATTTTAATCTAATGTTAGGCCTTTGTGTGTCTGCAGTCAGCACTGTATCTCACAGCTGATTATTTTAAATGAATCACAGATCTTAGAGTTGAAAGTACTTTGCGGCTATCACATGTAGTTCTCTTCCTTCAGCCAGGGATGCTAATTTTATCTGTATTTTTCTGGGAAGGCAATTGAGACCCAGAGAAAAATAATGCCATTCTGTAGACCCTGGATCATTCCTGTAGACATCACACTCAAATCTACCATCATTCACATTGCTAATTTTTTTTTATGTTTTGTCTTGGTTACTGATTTGATCTAATGATGCTCTCCAAAGAACCCAACATGGTGTTCCATGCAGTGTACCAGGTGGGAAGAATTTTCACTCACGACTTCCATAGCTGAGGGCAGCTCTGACTCACTCCTGTTTACCTGTAGAGAATTGTTGTGTCCTTTAATGAATTGATACTTTCCCTAAGCCTCTGGTGCTGCTTGTGGTTCCTTTGCATGTAACCTGCCATTTCCCCAACACTTTGATGCCTGTATCAAAATATTCTTTCTAAGGATACTCCATAGGGTACCTGTGGTCATCATGTGACTTTCATAGTTGATGGTGATTGCACATAGGACTCCAACATTCATGTAAGGAAACCCAATGGAATGAAGCAGCCTACGGTTCCATTTATACCATATGTTGTGTTGTTAATTGCCGTTGAGTCAGTTCTGGCTCATAGTGACCCTATATAGGGTTCCCAAGTAGCGGCGGATGGGTTTGAACCACCAATCTTGTGGTAAGCAGTGCAGCGCTGATCCTACAGTACCACACCAGGACTCCTTATACCGTAGAGATGAATATTAAAATGTCTTTATGTCATAGAGATGAATATTAAAATGTCTGGGGAAATTCTATTATATACCACAACATAGGTCATTTAAATGATGCTCATATTGGGCTTTGGAAATAAATCTAGATTCCAAGCCCTGCTTTACTATAAAATATTGAGTACTTACTGGTGTAGTCATAGAAGACACATTACTTTAATTTCTTCGTGCCTCAGTTTCCTTTTGCCTTTTGGGATGTTAATAGTACCTATCTAACAGATTATGTGACTTGAACATGATCATCCATATAAAGCCTGTAGCCCATACAATGACTACCACATTGCAAGGATTTAATACATTGTTACTAATATTATCATTATCTCGCTATATTTCAGGGTTGTTGGAAGATTAGTCAATAAAATTACATAGACTGGAGTCCTGGTGTGACACTATAGAATAAGCACTGACTGCTAACCACAAAGTTGGCGGTTTAAACTCTATTCAGGGTCTTTATGAGTCAGAATCAACTTGATGGGACATAACAACAGCACAACAATCAACACTGATTAGATAGTAAAGTTTCTGGTCTTGAGTAGAATCTCCAAAATAGTAATTTATGATTATGATGATGAAAGGCTTGTGAATGTTCCATGAAGGTGTCACATTTCTGGAGCATATCTTATTTGGCCATGTTGTTGTTGTTGGGTGCCAGCCCACAGCAACTCTGTCTAGAGTTTTTTCCTAGAGCTTCTGATGGCTTTGAACTACCAACCTTTAACTTAGCAGCTCAGTACTTATCCTACAGCACCACAATGATGATTTATTCTGAGCCAATGGTACTATTCAAACTTTCTAATGCAAGTCCATATATTCCAGCCAGTAAGCAGAGTGGTAAACACTATGGAATCCATCTCTCTCTTAGTTTTTCCACCCACTCTTTCTCAGTCTTCTAAAATGTCTTTAGAGGGTAGAATTATACTATATGCTATTATCAAGGTATACACATGGACCTCGCCAGATGGAACACATAGAAATAAAATAGACTACATCTGTGGAAAGAGAAGATGGAAAAGCTCCATATCCTCAGTGAAGACAAGGCCAGGGGCAGATTGTGGAACAGACCATCAATTACTGATATGCAAATTCAAATTAAAGCTGAAGAAAATGAAAACAAATCT
>NW_006408749.1:2411753-2417569 GCF_000296735.1 Chrysochloris asiatica
GTCCGGAGGAAACAATCGTTGGAGAAGGATGTCATGCTGGGTAGGGTGGAGGGTCAGAGAAAAAGAGGAAGACCCGCAACGAGATGGATCAGCCAGGTGGCATCATTGTTGGACTCGGGGGTGGCGGCGGTAGTGAGGTTGGCCCAGGATCGAACATTGTTTCGTTCTGCTGTGCATGGGGTCGCTATGGGTTGGTTCCGACTCTATGGCACCTGACAACACAACAACAACAACAACATTATCAAGGTAAGCTAATTAATGTTGTTGTTGTTAAGTGTTGAGTGTTTCCTAGGCTGTAAATCCTCAGAGTGGTTAGTGGGGTTGAGCTACAGACTTTATGGTTAGTAGTCCAGTGTCTCTCCATCAGAGCCACTACACTCCCTAGCTAACTAATGTTGTTGTTGTTTGTTGTATAGGGTTTCCACCTATATGAATTTTGGATTTGAAGCAGCTTTTGGATTTGAAGAAGTGTTGACCTGATAGTTACCAGTCCAGTACTTATCCTATAACCCTGCAGGCAGAATTTAAAAATATACTTTGATTACTTGGTCCCAGCCTTCCTTTGATTTCAGCTTCTATTCACATCCTTTACCTCATACATACACATCAGCCAGACTTGTGTACTGAAAACATCAAGCAATTGGGAGTCAGAAAGACCTTGATTGTCCTCTAGGCTCCACCTTTTGCTGGCTTTGTGACCTTTCCAAATCTGTAATGTCTCTGAATGCCAGTTCTTTTATCATAAACATGCGATTCAAATACAGTTCTTTAACCTCTTGGGACTAAATCAGTTTTGTAATTCTTTTTTTTTTTTCACACCCACAGCAGAATGCAGAAATCAATTATATCCATATTTCTGCTATGAAACATGAATATTTACTCTGAGAGAGAGTCTCATGTTGATTCATGACAGCATTTGTCACTGTGTATGTTTTGGCATGAAACTTACGAAAAATTATATCGTTTTCAGAGCTTTCTGGAATTTGGAATTGCTGATAATGGGCCAGGGAAACTGGACGCCTCTCCTTTTACAAAGATACCAAATGTTTTCTGGAGAGTTCTGGATATTAGATCGATATGCTTTATGTAAGCACCAGTGACTCTTGGGAAGTTTCTTATGATGAAAAAAAAGCCCTTCATGGTAGGGTAAAGGTAGAGGAGACTATACTTGGGCTTTAGTTACTCCATTTGACATTTGTGATGTTTGTTGAGAGGAAATGAGGGACAGTAATAATTGGGTGCCAGGGTGGAAAACATTTGCTCTTGTTCTCTATTGTACCAAGAAGAGGATATTAATTTTACTTGAGTTATTACTATTTGAGTGGAACTCATTTGTATCCATGTGTTGGCTAAACATGGGAAAATAACTGTGTAGCACTACCCTTGACATATGGTAGACATTCATTATTGCTTTCTAAGTGGATGATGTTCATCCCTAATGCCTCTTAGGTTCTTGAGGTAAGGGAAGAAGAAGGATATGCTTCAATCTTTGTGTCTTCAGTGGCTAACAGGCTTCCTGATACATAATAGATAATCCCTAGTTGAGGGGTGGGGACTATTTGTTGTTTGAATGAGACATGTTGATGCTTAAATTAGAATATGGGATGTTGTTGTTGTTAACTGTCATGGAGTCCAACTCATAGAGACCCAGTCTAGGGCTTCAGAAGAGTGTCTGGTAAATTTGAACCAGGGCTCTTGCAGTTCAAACTGATGTTTTTGTTCAGTTACTTATCCTGCAGCACCACACCAGGGCCAAATGATGTTCCAGAAACCATGAAAATAAATTATCATTTCCCAAACTGTGTGACTTGACCATCTCTGATAATTTGTTTGCCAAATGATTCTTTTTTATAAAGATTTTTAAGTTTGTTTTTGTTGAGAGTATACACAGTAAAATGCAGACCAATACAACAGTTTCAACATGGACCATTTAGTGACAGTTGTAAAACCATTCTCTCTTCATGAACATAACTTCACTGCTCCCTAGGGTACTATTTGGAGTCCGAGTGTGGCACTGTAGGATAAATGCTGAACTGCTAGCCACAAGGTTAGCAATTCAAATCCCGACAGCCTCTCCTTAGAAATCCTGTACAGGGTCACTATGAGTTGGAACCAACTTGAAGGCAAAGAGAACAACAAGGTAGTATTTAACCTTTCATGTTCCTGTTGTAAATTTGATCCCACATACATAGTTTCTAAAAAAGCATAATGTACTCAAGGCAGACTTCTCCCACCTTTTTTTTTTTTTTTTTTTAAACTATTAAAGCTACACTATTACTTGGTTTTAAGAAGACTTCCATGGATATTTTATGTTTGAAATTTAAAAATTATCTCTGGGCAGTACTTTCAGGGGTTTATCCAACCTAAATCACTCTAGAATTCCATGAGAATTTAAAATTCTGTCTGCATTTCCCTCTCTTAGTCAGGATTTTTTGATGGAATCTGGTCAAATGTTGAGTAATGATAGGCAATCACCATCCAGTTCTGGTTTCATAGCAAAGGAGGCAGTGGTTCTTGGAGGCAAGTAGCCACATATTTCATATCTTCCTCCTGTTCTTGACTCTGCTTTGTCTGTTATTATTGGTGAATACAGACCAATTGTTATGCTGCAAGCTTTTATGATTCCAAGCACTATGTAACAAACTAGGAGGTAGAACAGAAGCAATAAACATGTTATTGGACCAATTAACTGGAAAATCCCATGAAACAGTGACCCCAAATGAAGAAAAAAACCCTATGACCTTCAAATGAAGAAACCAAATCCCAAGAGGTGTTTGATTATACATAAGCAGACTCCAAAGTTATGAGGTAGATGTAGTGTATATTGTCATACTTATACATACATCTATCATATAACTTTGGCCAATTCAACTTTTTAGAGGTGTACAACTTTTTGACATAAATTACAATAACTGGCTGTGCAAAGCTACTCTTAATCAATGTGCTTTTTCCATTACTGTTAATCCATTTTCTCCTCTCTCCCACTTGTGGTAACCACTAATATACTTTGCTCTCTATACCTTGTCTTTTCTAATAAGTGAAGTTATAAAATCATTTGTACTTTTGTGAGGCTAATTTAGGTCAGCATAATGTCTTAAAGCTTCAACTATAATGTAGTATCTATCAAGAATTTATTTATCTTACTGAAGACCCCCAGTGAGATGGATTGGCAAAGTGGCAGCATCAATGGCCTGAAGCGTGGCAACAGTAGTGAGGTTGGCCCAGGATCGGGCAGTGTTTCATATTGTTGTGCATAAGGTAGCTATGGGTTGATACTGACTCGATGGAGCCTAACATTAACAGCAACAACAACTGTCTGGGTAATATTCCTTTGCATGTATATACCAGATTTTGTTTATCCATTTAGGTTGTTTCCACCTTTTGACTTTTGTGACTAGTGCTGTAATGAACATTGGTACACATCTCTTTTTTGACTAACTGATTTTCACACTGATTATACTGTTTTTGCATTCTGCTAATAATGAGTAAGTTTCCAGTATCCCCACAATCTTGCCAACATTCGTTATTTTTGTTTTATTCATTTGTTTGTTTTGCTTTAATCTTAGCCATCTTAGTGGCAGTGAAATAGTAACCTCTTTGTGGTTTTGATTTGTATCTCTGTGATGACTAATGACGCTGAACATCTTTTCCTGTGGATTCTAATAAACAGAATCCACCGTCATATTAAAAGAATCAAACACCATGACCAAATAGGATTTATTTCAGGAATGCAGGAATGCTTCAACATTAGAAAATCAATCAACATAATACACCATATCAGTAGAACAAAGGTCAATTACATGCTCAACTCTATGGATGCAAAAAAGGCATTTGAATGAATCCAATACTCTTTCTTGATGAAAATACTAAATAAGATTGGAATAGAAGAGAAATTCCTCATATGATTCAGGGCATCTATGAAAAGCCAACAGCCAGCATTATACTTAATGGAGAATGGCAGAGCTTTCCCCTTGAAATCAGAAACAAGACAAGGGTGCCCACTCTTAACTGTTTCTAGTCGATACTGTATTAGAAGTCTTAGAGCAATAAAACAAGAAATAGAAGGCATCCAGATTGGAAAAGAAGTAAGATTATCTGTTTGCTGATGATATGATTCTATAAATAGATAATCCCAAAGAGTCAAATAAAGAAAACTTTTAAAGCTAGTAAGTGATTTAGCAAGTTGCAGGGTACAAGATTACCTAACAAAATCAATTGCGTTTCTATACATCAGCAATGAGAAATATAGATGAAAATCAGAGAAACAATATCCTCTAAGAAAATAAAATACCTAGCAACCCATGGACATGAAGGAAGTATACACGTACAATTAAATTTATAGGACAGTGCCTAGATTAAAGAAGACTTAAATAAATGGAAAGATTTTCCTTGTTCTTGGGTTGGAAAACTTAACATTATTAAAATGTTAATACTATGCAAAGCGATCTGTACATTCAATACAATCTCATTCAAAATTCCAACAGCCTTCTTTACAGAAATGGAAAAAACAACCCTCCACTTTATATGGAGTGGCAAGAGGCCCTAAATATGAAAAAAACCATGTTGAAAGAGAACCAAGTAGGATATTTGAATATACTCCCTGATTTTTAAGATATACTGTACAGCTACAAGGAGCTCTGGTAGCGTAGTGGTTACAAATCGGGCTGTGAACCTTAAGGTCCACAATTCGAAACTACCAGCTGCACCGCGGGAGAAAGGTGAGGCTTTCTACTCCCGTAAAGATTTACACCCTCGGAAACCCTATACAGGGTCGCTATGGGTCGGAACCGACTCGATGGCACATAACAACAACAACAACAACTGTACAGCTACAGTGAACTCTTAGTGTGGCGCTGTAGGATAAGCACTGGAATGCAAATCACAAGGTTGGAGGATCAAACTCAGCAGCTGCTTCTTTAGAAACTCTATACAGGGTCGCTATGAGTTGGGATTGCCTTGATGGCACTTAACAACAACAACATACAGCTAAAGTAATCAAAACCCCCTCATTCGAATAGGCAAACTTTTGGCTAGTAGCTAACAGTAGTAACAATATATTATAGCCAATCAAAACCTCAGGTCAGAAATTTCTTTTTCAATTTAGCCAGTTTGTTTTCATCCAGGATATCCAAGGGCTTGGATAAAGTAGTCGAGATTACTTTCTGACCCCTCTGCCACCCCTAGCCTTTGAAATGACAAAGCGTAAAAATGCCCAGCAGCAAAGAAAGATAAATGCTCTGAGGCTAGGATTGACTCCTAGTACGTCCAGATTGCGATGAACCTTCTGGTTAATCGCCGAGGATTACCTGTGAGGTATTTTAAAGTTCTGTTTAATAAAAAGCTCCTTCTCCTCCCACATTCCCCCCATACAAAGGACACCTTCTCAATCAGGAATGCCTTGAATTTCTTATTGAAAATGATCCCAGACCCAACTATCTGTAAACCCAGAAAATGTAAACATATGGGAGCAGGAGTTGTTGTCCATTTTGTTTTGATGTATCCTATGCCAAGAACCCTGCAACAAAATAGCTGCTTCTTGTTGAGTGCCCTAGAGCCCGTTCTGACTCCTATTGACCCTGTCTATGTACATCAGAACTAAACACTGCATGGTCCTATGCCACACTCACTATCTTATGCTTGAGCCCATTTTTTTCTTTTTTTTTATTAAATGTTTTTATTTTGGATTGAGTGAAAGTTTACAGGGCACATCATCAGTTTCACATTCAACCATTCATATAGCTTGTTTCATTACATTGATTATTATCCCCTCCATATATCATCAGTTAACAGTGTTTCTCTCTATCCTCTTTAGCTTT
>NW_006408749.1:2417894-2418400 GCF_000296735.1 Chrysochloris asiatica
TTTATTGTTTGTTTAAGGGACGCTGCCTGTCTTAGGCGGTCAGTGCGAATTCCTCAGTCTTACCCATCATAGAAACTCATTGCAGTATGGCAATGGTTGAGCCCATTTTTACAGCCACTGTGTCAATCCATCACATTAGGATTCTTCTTTTTTGATGACCCTCTACTTAGCAAGCATGATGCTTTTTCCCAGAGACTGGTTTGAGTGAAGCGAAGCCTGATGTCTGAACTGTGGATTTGGAACTTGCAAGCCTTCACCACCATGTAAGCCATTTCCTGGATTGCCCAAGAGTTCTGTGAGACATTGCAGGGATTTGCTAAGCCCAGTGACAGGGTGGAGAGTACTGAGGGGGTGGGATTAGTGGTTAATAGGGATTATGGAGTCCTGGTGTCACGCTGGACAGGAAGGTCAGTTTGTGGCCTAAAACATGGTCTATTCTGGAGAATGTTCCATGTGCACTTGAGAAGAATGTGTATTGTGCAGTTGTTGGGTTGAATGCTCTGTAC
>NW_006408749.1:2440526-2473103 GCF_000296735.1 Chrysochloris asiatica
AACTACCAGCTGTTCCATGGGAGAAAGATGAGGCTTTCTGCTCCCGTAAAGATTTACAGCCTCAGAAACCCTGTACAGGGTCACTATGAGTCAGAACCAACTCCACGGCACTTAACAACAACAACAGATCTTTACAGGAGCAGAAAGCCGCATCTTTCGCACGAGGAATGGTGGCTGCTCGTTTTGAACTGCTGACCTTGAGGTTAGCTGCCCAACTCGTAACCACTATGCTACCAGAACTCCTTAATGGTCTTCCTGAAATACACATATTTCAGAATAAGTGAGAATGCTAAGAGTGTACTACCAAGAAATCAACCAGATTGCCTCCTTTGCAGACCCAGGAAGGAAAGGGGTAGCATCATCAGCTTGCTAGGTACCTGGATACTGAAATTAAGGACAAGGCCCAGGGATGTAACAAACACATCAACGATAGTTTATAATTTTGCTTAGAACAGGCCTGTTGTGCCCACAGATCATTGTCTTAAACTGTAAAGAGAGAAGACTCTAATGTCAACTTTTGTGTGTTTGCTGCTATGTATGTGCTATAGTGTTGGTGTGTTGCTTTAGGATCAACACTGGACTGTGAACCAGAAGGTCAGCAGTTCAAACACACCAAACTTCTCCTCAGCAGCCATATACAGGATCACTATAAGTTGCAATCGACTTGACAGCACTTAACAACACATAATGGTTTCCAAGATGGTAAATCTTCATAGGAGTAGAAATCCGCATAATTCTCCCACAGAATGGCTGGATTCAAACTTTTGACTTTGAGGCTAGCAGCTCAATGCGTATCCCACTACGTTATAGTAAAAAATAAAAAATAAATTGAGAATGCTGTTTGTTAAAGTGTGCACACTCTAGATTTTATTAAAAATCTGAAAAGGAAAAAGATTCAAAGACTGTTGATGGAAAGACTACTGAACTTGTAAAGACTGAAGCAGAAAATGCACCCAGTGGTGGCACTGTGAAAGAAAGACCTGGAGATCTGCTTCTGTAAAGACTGCAGTCATATAATCAATATTTTGTAACATATGTGGGGCTTCCATGAGTCAGACTAAAGTGGACAGCAATGAGGTTTTGGTTTGATTACTTGTTGGATTTTTGTTTGATTGTTTTTGTGCTGTAAAATGAACAAGACACTTTCACAGCCACCTCCCTCCAACTGGTTAGGGAATAGGTTAGGGAAACCGTGATAAACACCTCCCCCATCCCCTCCCCTGCAAATAACAAAAACCTGCTGCCTTTAAGTCTGTTCCTACTCATAGCAACTGTAGGGCAGAGTAGAACCATCCTGTGGAGTTTCCAAGGCTTTGAACCCACCAGTCCCTTTACGGGAGAAAGATGAGGTAGTCTGCAAATGTAAAGATTTACAGCTTCAGAAACCCTTTATAGTGTTGCTGTGGAGTCCTTGTGTGGTGCTGTAGGATAAACTTTGGACTGCCAACCATGCAGTCAGTGATTCAAACCCACCAACTGCTCCACGGAAACCCTATTCAGGGTCACTATGAATCGGAATGGGCTCGATGACATTTAACAATAACAAGAACATGATTAAGTGGGGAGGCCTAGTGTGGTGCTATAGAATAGTCACTGGATTGCTAGCTGCAGGGTTGACAGTTCAAACCCACCAGCCACTCCTTGGAAAGCCTATACAGGGTTCCTATGAGTCAGAACAGAACCAGTGACACTTATCAACAGTGGTAATAAAGTGGAGGGTTTAGAGCAGCTAACAAAATATTTTCTTATGCAAGCTACAGCCTTGTATAAGGAAAAGAGGAAGATCCCCAAGGATCCCCAAGGCAGCAACAATAGGCTCAAATATAACAGTTGTGAGGATGGCATAGGACTGGGCGGTGTTTCATTCTGTTGTGCCTAGAATTGCTATGAGTTGAATCCGATTCCATGGCCCCTAACAACAACAATGAGTCAGAATTGAATCAGTGCTAGGGTGTTTTTCGTTTTAATGTTTTGGATTTAAAGAAACTGACTGCCACATCATTCTTCTGCGAAAAATCTGTTGGGTTTGAACTGCTGACCTCTTATTTAGCAGCCTAGTGTTTAGTCACTGTGCCCCTGGGACTGTGATAAATGTCTGAAAATTTCAACTCGTGCATGGGCAGTATAAGACAGAGCTCTGGTGGCACAGTGGTGACCTGCTAGGATGCTAATCTAAAGGTCCGAGGTTCAAATCCACCAGCTGCTCTGAGGGAGAAAGATGTGACAGTTTTGCTTTTGTAAAGATTGACAGCTTTGGAAACCCTACTGGGGTAGTTCTATACTATCCTACAGGATCACTGTGGGTCAGAATCAGTTTGACAGTAGTGGGTCTTACAAGGAGGCTGGTGCAGAATTAGGAGAGTTTTGCTCTAAATACAAAGGTGTGTTGATGGCACCGTAGGATAAGCACTGATTTGCTAACCACAAGGTTGGAAGTTCAAACCTGCCAGCCTTCCCATGGGAAGGATGAGGGTTTTTGCTCCTGTAAAGATTTACAGCCTCAAAAACCATTACAGGGTCACTATCAATCAGAATCCACTGACTGGCAGTGGGGTTTTTGGTTTAAATTGGTATAGTGGTTAAGTTCTCATCTACTAGCTGAAAGAGCAGCAGTTCTTATAGGGTTGCTATGAGTCAAAGTGAACTTGAAGGCAATGGATTTGGATTTGCTTTAAATTGCAAAAGCTGGGGTTGAAGTGTACTTTCTGGCCTTACACGAGTGGTGAAAATTCAAAACGGTCAAAGAGGATCTCAAGATTAGTGAGAAAGTACACCTTCTGCCATGGACAAATCCTGTTTACAAAGACACCCCATGTCTTTCAAAAGAGAGCGGGCAAATTACCATGGAAATCTGCCCCAACAGTCTGTGCTCAGAGCTTTTGTTAACAAGGGTTTGTGGGGGATGGCACTGTAGTGAACACAGTTAAACCTCCCTAATTCCCTGAATGGGGGAAAGGCCAACCTTGATTTGTAAGAAGCTTGAATGTGAAAATATGTTTAAAGAAATGTCCTATTATTATTTCCATAGACCTGCAGTCAAACTGCTGGCTGGGATTGGTGCTCTAAGCTTCTGAGACTCTTAGGGCCCAGAACAAACAGATAAGAACTATAATTAGCATATTCGTCATTTGAATGCAAAGTGCAGTTAGAGTGTGGCTTAAAAACCTTGTATTAGCATACTCCCCAAGCAGGCTGTCACTTTTTCAGTTTATAGTATTAATTAGCCTAGCATGTCACAATTCCTTACATTTTCCATATTAGTTGTAAGAATAGAGTGTACATATGTGTTTTAGGGGTGGTAGTCCTGGTGTGGCACTGTAGGATAAGCACAGGACTGCAAGGTCAATTTGAACCACGTGGTTCCCTGTTCAAACTTACCAGCCGCTCTTATGAGGCTCTATGAGTCGAAACCCTGTGAGTCGCTCTGAGTCGCAACTCACCAGTTTTAAAAATCAACATGAACATGTCTTTAAACTTCTATTTAATTGACCTAAAAATCATCTGTTAATTCATATTTATTACTTACTGAGTAGTGAATGTGTTCCCTTGGATGATTCAAAAAAGGGGAGTGGTGGCCCAAGAGATTTTGATGGTCTACTCAGCCACAAGTGACTTCCTCATCAAGCATCAGAGAACGTTAAATGTATACTGAGTTCCTGAATTATAACCAATGGAGTGATTATGCGGCACAGCAAGTGCCCCCTTGTATTAAATTCAATTTAAAAGTTACCCTTGAGACCACTTAATCATAAGTGTGACTGAGTTATGCTGGGGAGTGGTGGGAGAAAGGAGCGCGAGAGATGAATACAACTGTGATTTCCCCAAAAATATACAGTGTCTTTATCATTCTGCTATGTATATGGGGAAATAAGGCTATGTTCATTTCCAAGTCAAGCAAACCAGATGAAGTGGGGATTTTAGGGGGGGTAAAATACACCTGTCACTTGAGAAAGTGTTCCAGTTACATTTGCCCTGGTCCTGCTAGATGCAGATACTCTTAGAGAGATGATGAAAGGTTGCACGCAAACCTATTGAGGAGGTGTAGTTCCCTCAAATAATGAATTCTCTAATTCAGTCATTCTTAAACTTTTTGCACATTTGAGTCATCTGGGGAGATTTAAAAAACCTAGTGCCTATGGTTGGTCCAAAGTGTGGTGAGACCTGGGGACACCTGAGCCCATGGACAAAGACCTAGCCACGGAGGGCTAGAGCTGAGAGTACAGCATCCAGTGATAAGAAATGAGGGGAGAGGCACAAGAACATCCAAATTTGCAGATAGTACCCATTTGACCTTGCCTTGATGGCTTAATAATCAGAACTCAACTAGAGGAAGATTAAAAACAAAACAATTTTTGATAAAGGAAACAAGGGTAAATTGCTACGATTTGATGAGCTTGACCTATACTCATGGGTGTAGTAGCTCAAAATACCAACAGAGAGAGAAGGAGTCTTCACATCAAGTATCAATGCTATCCCTTCTGTATATAGGGTAGATAAGGATGGGCAAGTTAGACATTGGCTACCTAAAATGAGGGAGCAATAAAGGCATAAAGTGACTGGTTTACAAGGTTTCAAGAGGAAATATAGGTTAAAAGTGTGCAGGGGAAGATAGAGTCCCCATTGAATAGTTTTCATCTTGTCTAGGTGGGTCTGGTGAAAAGAGATGGGGATAAGATTCCTATGATTGAATAGTGAGTAATTGTTATCATGACAGATTGCGACTGTAAAGGTAGAAGTTTTGTAACAAAAATGGGGGAGTAGTTAAACTTACAGTCCAGAGACTGAGGACCCTAGGACCATCAAGAGAGAAGAGCACAAGTGGAATGCGGGACCTCATCCAGAGAAGCAGTGACATCAGAGATAGAGGCAGAGAGGAGAGAGGGAGCAGCTGAGGACTCTAGATTCATGGAATTAGAGGGACTGGCAGCCAGGAGGCAGGTTTGCAGAATGTGCCCTTTGGTGGTTTAAATTATTATTTATCCCTGAGTGTTTAAAAAAATTTTTTTTGAAAAGAGCCAAAATGAATAGAGAGAAATGCAGTTAACTGATGGTACACGGAGGAGATTATAATCATTGTAATGAAACAAGGTATATGATTTGTTGAATATAAAACTGATGATCTGCCCTGTAAACTTTCACTCAATTCGTTAAAATAAATAAATAAATAAATAAATAAATAAATAAATAAATAAATAAATAAATAAATAAATCACAATACCTAAATCCGTGTCGTATAGTTAAACTAGAATTACTAAAAGTAGGAGCCAAGCCATCAGTATTGAATAAAGATCAACAGATGATTTCCATGTCCTGAAAAGTTGGGACCCACTACCCCAATGCAATCCTGCTTTGTGTGCATTTGTTGTTGTTGTTAATTGCAGTCAAGTCAATTCCAGCTTAGCAAACCTGTACTGGGTTTCCAAGGATTGGACTGGTGAGTTTGAACCGCTCTACTTGTGGTTCAAACCCACCTTGTGGTCCAGTGTTTATCCTACAGTGCCATACCAGTTATCTTAAGATGGAGATGCTCATTTGATAGATGAGGAAACAGGCTCAGAGAGGTTCCATAAATTGCCTGAAGTCTCAAAAAACTTTTAAATAGTGAAGCTGGGATGTGAATACTATCAGTTTTAGACTCTGCCTGCTGAATGTCTGTGCAATACTGACCCTTTCAGCTTTTGTCCTTTTATCCAGTACTGTCCCAATAAATCTGATATCTTACAGTCCCACATCAATTCCATGAGTGGTTACAAATCAGGCTGCTAATCTCAGGCTCAGCAGTTTGAAACTACCAGCTGTTCCGTGGGAGAACGATGAAGCTTTCTGCTCCCATAAAGATTTACAGCCTCAGAAACAGGGTCACTATGAGTCCGAACCAACTCCATGGCACATAACAACAATAAATGCCATTGAGTCAGTTCTGACTCATAGCAACCCTTTATAGCATTTCCAAGGAGCAGCTGGTGGGTTTGCACCACCAACTTTGTGGTTAGCAGTCTAGTGCTTATCTTACAGTGCCACACCTCAAGGTAAACTCGAGGATATCTGGCTAACTCCTGATCATTCCAGGAGCCTTCTGGATCCCTGAGTCTTAGCCATCTATTTATTTTCTTAAAGCTTAATCAAACCAAAACCACCTAGGGAGACCACTCCAAAGGAACCACAGAATACTGTTCTTGACAAGAGGGAGGAAGGTTGTATCCTTTATAAGTTCTGGGCTCCCGCTAAAGGATTCTGAGGAGCGTCTAGTGAGTACATTGGTTGCAGTTTCTGAGGCAGGATTGGGAGAAGGGGACAATGAATCGGGTTGGGATGCGGTTACAAAGCAAGGCAGATTTTAGAGCAATAGATGAAAATAGCAAAGCAGGTCTGGGCCACCATTGGTAAGAAATCAGGAGCCATTCAAAAACGGGGGCTGGACGTTGTGGGATTTTACAATTGCTTCATGCCCTTGGAAGAAATCGTGTTTTCTTAACTTTGCAGATGCCTTTATCATTGTCTGTCCTCCCAGCCTGATTAATGACAGGGTGGCTTTTTCTCAGTACAAGCTGATTTTCACTCTTTAAATCCTAGGTGAGTTTTGACTCTTTCAGAAAACTTTGGACTTTTTTTTTTTTTTCAGGTGGGGATGGGTCTATGAAAAGAGTTGGACTCTCAGATCACATATCAATAGTTTTGCTATTTTTCCACTGAGTTGGTAAAATATTTAATAGGAGAGTGCAGGTAAAAACAGATGAAATAAGAATTAGGTCTACATGAGGGTTACTAGGGTTTTGACAATATGCCTTGGTTGTTTAAGCCATTGTCATTGGGGGAAACTCAGTGAAGGATATATGGGAATTCTGTGCAACTTCTTGTGAGTCTTAAACTATTTTAAATTTCAATCCTCTTCCTACATTAAACTTTTGTTTGTTTGTTAACTTTAAAAAATACAGAAACCTGCATAGGTATAATTAAACATGGGATCAGTGTGTTTTTCAAAAAATTATGTACCATTTGAATTGTTATTGTTGTATGCTGTTAAGTTGGTTCCAACTCATAACCACCACCCTCTATAGGGTTTTCTGAGAGTGGCTGGTGGGTTTGAACTGCTAACCTTGTGGTTAGCAGCCCAGTGCTTATCCTACAGTACCACACCAGGTCTCACCCTTTAAATAGTGTCTGGAAAAGGGATTTAAGATATCACTAGGTAAGGCAAAGAAGAAAGTGATGCTGGGCAAAGGGAAAATCAGAAGGAAAGGCAAAGAGGTATGAGAGTCAAGGTATATCTGAGAAATAGGTGGAGCTTGTTTGTAGTAGAATCCTGGTGTAGCACTGTAAGATAAACACTGGATTACTAACCACTACGTTGGCGATTTAAACCTACTAACTGCTCTCCAGAAACCTTATACAGGGTCGCTATGAATTGGAACGAACTCAATGGCACTTAACAAAGACAACAAGTTTGTAGTGTAAAAGAAGAGTTGCAGGAGAAAACCTAGAAAGATAGGTTGGAACTGCAGTGTGAATGTCTAGATATAATTCTGTTCTCTTTGAAATTAAGGACTTCGGACTTCTCTTGCAAGTACTTACTACATGTGTCTTGTATTATAATTTCTTGGCTATTTATCTGTTCCCCTCCATATAGATCCCAAGTCCCTTGAGGAGATGGTCCATGTTTAGTTCATTTGTTTAGTTCTCTGTAGCACCATCTTGTGTGTCTGGCACTAAGTAGGTGCTCACAACATTTGTCATAAACTCAGCCCACTGTCATTGAGGAGATTCAGACTCATAGCGGCCCTGGAGAACAGGGCAGAACTGTTCCTTGGGGTTTCCAAGAAAATCTATACATGAGCAGAAACCCTCATCTGCTGTGTTTGAACCACCTACCTTGTGGTTAGTAACCCAATACTTTACCCACTGTGCCTGCAGAACTCCTTAAATTTTTCATAGGCATGAATAACGTATCAGAAAGGTGCAGCTAGTTTTCCCTCTCAAGAATTCCTGGTGTGGTTCAAAATAAGCATGGAGTGAGATGATGTATAGCCCAGGGAAATGAAAGTAGTGGACAGACAAGTACCTATTACACCCCTCCTCAAGCCTTCTTTATGTTTGGCTTTGATGACTAGGCTAGGCCATGCCCTATCATCTTTGATACATGCCCACTGTTGTCTGTGGCCCATGGTCATGATTGACACCCTTTGAAGACTGGTAGGATGCCTTGTCATAACCTATTTGGCATTCCACTCACACCTACTTTTGCTGAGCTTTGCTGGAGGTTTGCAAACATGCTAACCTCTCCACCACCTGTTTCTCAGGTATCGGGATTATAGAGAAAACATGGGTTCAGACAGCATCTGGAGGTGGAGCTCCTCAGGAAGTAGAATTTCTTCAGGATTTGGCTGACATAAATGATCAGAGAGGATTTCCATTTGGGTATTAGTTTATGTTTTGTTTTGGTTTGTTTTTTTCCCCTCATCTTCTCCTCCTGAGAGAAATGTTCCATCACTCACCACTTCAGATGGTGTGGGGATAGGGGCACTTCTGTTTCTGACAACCTCATTATGTGGTTATCAGGAGCAGACACTGCCCCTGTTGTCACGACAACCAGCAATGATTCAAAGCTTCCCTGAAAGGTTTGTATCTCCGGCAAATAATCAGCCTTTAGCTCTCAACAGATGCTGAACTGAGCAGCCAATCACAGGTGAGCTGGGAAAACATGACATCATAGTCCAGCTGGTCACCCCCCCTCACCCCCCAAAAAATAAATAAGATTTGTTTTTTGTTCCTCTATGTGTTTTTTTCCCCCTAGATTTTGTCCGTCATATGTTCATTCTCTTCCCTCCCCACCCCAGTAAAAAGAGGAGAGTAATAAAACCAACTTTTGAAATTCAACTCACTCTGTAGTCTGCCTTAGATTCCAGTAGTGATTGAGAGTGTGTGGGGAAGGAATGAATAATTTGATCCACGTGGTGAAGGGGAATCAAAGAGAACATCAACTCAATTAAATCATGTGGTTTGATGTATAGAACCATGGTAAAAGTGGGCCTAATTAAAACCAACTCAGAGGAGAGAAAGTTCCTAATTTTCATATTAATTCATCCAGAGCCACCTCCATTTAATTGTCTTTTGCTTGTTCTTTGCTAACTCCCTGGTTGAAGGGAGGAGGGCAGAGGCTGTGGGCTTCTGAAAGCTCTTAGATTCTGCAGGGCAGGTCTTTAATGGGTGCAGGGGGGAGAGGAGATGAGAAGAAGAGGACTAATTGTAGTGAAAGAAGGTTAGGCGAGATACCCCAGCCCCTAAGTGCCCACCATTCAGAGAGTCTATGTAACTAAAGAGCCATCAGGTTATGGTTGGTGAGCTTGAACCCCTGACTTTGCAACTCAAACATCCCTTGCAGTCCAGCACATTAATCCACAGTGCCACGCCACGACTCCTCAGGTTTCTTAAGGCTGTGTATCTGACGTAGAGCAATAGGACAGGCACTGGAGAGCCAACTGCAAGGTTGGTGGTTCAAACCAGCCATCTGCACCTCAGAAACTCTATAAAGGGCTGCTTGGGTCAGAGTCGATTCAACAGCACTTAACAACAACTGTATATATTTTAAGTTTAAAGTAGATTATCCTTTGTTTGCCTAAAACTTGGTATTTGGAACTGTGTGTTTCATACACAGAATGTTAGTTTTCTTATCTAGAATCTAGCTTCTTTCTGAATCCCAGTGTGGCATTCAGCTCTCCTGAGTTTTCTCTGTGTTCCAGAGACTCTATCAGTGTAACTTGCCTGGCAGGTGGTATCCCAAATCAAAAACCCTTTTTTCTGCCTGATAAATAAAATCTGTGTATCTGGACAAATTTTTTTCCACCGAAAATTCATCTGAAATCCTGGTGTTTTTGAGAGAGGCAGTTAAGGAAGCTACATGAAATCCACGCCCCTTCCCCCTCCTGACAGGTGCTCCTTTTTCTTGATGGCCCCGCCTCTGTCTAGACAACCCTGACAGTGTAGAAGTTTCCATCCCCTTTCCCATTCCCTCTCCCTGTTCCCTCCCCTTCAGACCCCCACCCCACCCCATCGCTGGCGCTTCTTGCCTAGAAACAAAAGATTGGTCCCCAGTAACCCACTCAGGGCGATTTTAGTTTTCTGCTCATCATCTGATTGGCCTCTGTGCGGTGCAGAGCCCAGGTGACGTCATAGTGGAGAAAGGCTAGGGAGCGGTTGCCTAGCAGGGGCTTGATCGCGGTCGGGCAGCTGTCCAGAGAGGACTGTGTGTGATCTTGAGCTGGGGGGTTGTAGCTTTTCATAGCCAAGTCTGAGTGTGTGGGGCAGTAGAAGAGCAGGGGAGAGGGCCAGGCCCAGGGCTGCGGCTGCGGCCGCGGGGCTGCGGCTCCCAGCCCCGCCAGCCGGTTCCCAGCCCAGCCAGCCTTAGCGTTTGAAGGGAGAGGAGAGGTCTGGACCTGTGGCAGGTAAATTCCATGACTTACCCCATGGACTAGCTCTGGTGGGGTGGGAAGGGGAGGGCTGGGCTCGGCTTATAAGTGGGTTTTGCAGATGTTCTGCCGCCCTGATTCCCTCTCCTACTCCCTAGGTGCCCCAGCCTCCAATCTCCCTGCGTAGGCTCCCCTGGAGCCCGGAGATGGAGTGCACAGTTAGCATGATCCGGGTTTGCTCTTTGGACAAGTGGGTGTGTCAAGGCTGTTCCCCATGGGCTTGGACCCTTCCTGGGATCCGGGAGCCCTGGAATCATTGACTGGGCCTGATATGCTTGAGGCAAAATCAGTCAGGATGGCTACGTCAGCCTGTGAGTCTTAGCCCCCCCCCCTACACCCCCCGCAACTGCGGTGGGGACAACCCTTGTAGGGTAGGGGGTGTGGCCGCGTATCTGGCCCACTCCTGGACCTTATAGCCTGACCTAAATAACAGAAAAAATGACCCTTTGCTTAAATGGGCAACCCCCCCATTTCCTTTATCATCCCCCCTGCCTTTTTTTGGTGGAAGGAGGCTAATACCACGAGGACTCTTTTCTTTTGTGGGAATGGAATGGTGGAATAACGTCCCTAGAAAGCTGGAGGTCCCTCACTGGCCTTTGTCTTTGTCTAGGGAGCGGGGTCATTAGGTCCCCGTCTTCCTGCTCCCCTTGGCTGGCAGTGGTATTGACCTCAGTTTGTGAATTGGCGCTAACAAGAGTCCTGCCTCACTTTTGGGCCAATTGAACCTTTCAGACTCTTGCCAGCTCCCTTTCTCCTTCCCTATGTGGTGATTTGGAGCTGGGAGAAGAGAAGCAGGCTGGAGAGAGGTTCCCATAGGGAGGGAGGCAGGGAGCCAGAGACCCCTCTTGCTTTTCTGATCCCACCTTCAAGAATCCAGTGCCCTAATCTTGACTTCAGGGTTCTGGGCTGCCCTCTGTAGAAGCAGAGGAGAGAAGGCTGCATGGCTTGGCTTTGGGAAGCCTAAAGGGGACCTTGGTGGTGCTTTTTTCCCCCCCTTCCACCTTAATGGATTTTACAGGGAAGCCTGTAGCCATGTCAGTCTTGCTCCCCCCATGGTTTTGCAGACTCAAATGCAGGCCAACTGTGTGGCTGTCTGAGGTGTTGGAACAGAAGGCGGTCCATTCCTGTTGGTGACAACACTGTGGCCTTGTTACGAGATGACCGAGGTGTAAAGGTCAGTGTGTTTTCATTGGGTCATTTGCAAAATGATAATTGGGAAGTTTTTGTGGTTTGGTCTGCAATCAGGAGTGCCTTTGGACAAAAGGGCTTACTTAATCTGGATGATTAGTAGACCTGGGTGTGGAGAGAGGGCGGTGTAAGCCTCTTTTTGTCTGGACACAAATGTCATCCCCTCCCACCCAGTACGCGAAAGAGGCAATATGTGAAGAGATTGGGACCTGTACTTGGTAAAAGTTGACAGTTGAGACTTTTGAGGCCAGAGGGATCCTGGGATGTCAAGGCATAACCTTTCAAGCCCCTTAAACAGGCAAATGAACCTTGCAGGAGAGACTAACAGAAAAAAGGGCCGGGGGGGGGGGTGCTTCTGTGTTACACGTGCAGGCAGCAGGGGTGGAGAGAGGGGCCAGGACACCTCAGGCATGTTCCCACCGACTGAGCAATCCTACAAGTTGTAGATTTTCTGGTTGAAGGCAGAAATGTAATAGAGCACAAAAGCTCCTTTATGTCTTTACAGGGGGGCAGTAGACTTTAGTAACTTACAAGTTTGAGAAATGAAGAGTAACTGTGGAGGTGGGGGCTGCTGCCATCATAGCCTATTATGGAGTCAGAGACGGAGCTACTATGAAGTCAGAGGGTGGCCAAGGCCTAAAAGAAAAACCAACCCCCCTGCTCCTCCCCCAAACAAACGGGATCTAAAAATCAGATGGAGTAGATAGCTGAGATGGAAGGAAACTGAAAGTTTAAAAGACAGAAAAAGAAAAGCCACAGTCTTTGGTGTTCCTATGAGTTGGAACCCACTGTAGAGCACTTAAGCAACAACAAATGGTGCTCAAAGACCCTGACTGCATGGGTGGCATGAGGAGATTTCACTGGCTGAGGCAGAAATTGTTATTGTTGTAAAGTGCCATCGAGTTGGTTCCAATTGATAGCATCCCTTTATAGGGTTCCCAAGGAGCGGTTGGTGAATTTGAGCTACTGATTTAGTGGTTCGCAGCCTAATGCTGATCCTACATCGCAGCCCAGAAGTAGGGTGATGATTTCTTGATATTTAAGGAGTCGTGTAACCCACCTTCAAGACCCAGTAGCTTTGGCCAAGGGAAGAAGAAACTTGGTGAGCAGCAGCCTTAATAATCACCTCTTCCCTCCTGGCTAAGGAGGGGGGTAGGGTGGGGCTGGGACCCACAGAGTTGTGGAGTGCCTAAAATCTGGCCAAGATAGGTCAGTTGATTGCTTTTACAGGGCGTCGATTAGGGTTATGTCTGGGGCTTCCCATTCCAGGCAAGGGACACAGTGCCTGTGTCTACTTTTTTTTCCTTTAAAGCCCTCCTTTCTTGAGAACTGTGGGAATTGGTGGCATCACTGGGGAGGTGGCACTGTCAGATAACACTAAAATGACTGTCTATAAAATTTTTGTGCAATATTTCACCAGAAACGTATTATTTTTTATTTAAAATATCCTGGCAATTAATTATGACAGTGAAAACATTTTTGGTAAACTTGGATTAAATCTATTAATACTCATATACCTACAAGGCTAAAACTTTATGCTGATTTACTTTTTGAACCTTCTAATGCACTCCATCAGAGCAGTCATTATACCCAATTACAGGGGGCTTAAAATGGCATGGTTTCTTTTTAATGGGCTCCGAGCTCTGGTAGCGTAGCGGTTACGAATCGGGCTGCGAACCTTAAGGTCAGCGGTTCGAAACTACCAGTCGCTCCGCGGGAGAAAGATGAGGCTTTCTACTCCCGTAAGGATTTACACCCTTGGAAACCCTGTACAGGGTCGCTATGGGTCGGACCCGACTCGATGGCACTTAACAACAACAACAACAACAAGCATATACTATTATTTCTGTTGCTGCCAGTGTTTTTATAGTTGCAGTTTTTGTGTGAAATGGAATGTTTTTAGCTATGATATTATGGTAATGAGTATTTGTGAACCTATATTAAAACTTTTTTTGAAAATGAAATAGTTAAAGGAAAAGGAGAACAGTCTGAGAAAAGGTTTCCACTCAGTTACTAATAATGTTGCAATTCAATGTAGAAAGGTTTGACAAAATGTAACAATTGTGCTGTCAATTTACCCACTGCCATTGATTCAATTCCAACTCATTGCTACCCTATACAGGGCAGAGTAAAACCGCTCCTTAGGGTTTCTGAAGCTATAAATCATATAGGAGCAGCCAGCCTCATCTTCTCTGAGTGACTGGTGAATTCGAATCAATGACTCGCAGTCCAGTGCTTAACCACCAGAACTCCATTATGTTATTGTGAATTTCCAAAGAATCGGTTCCAACTCATAGCGACCTTGTACAGGGTTTCTGAGGGGCAGGTTTGTGGGTTTGAACTTCAGACCTTGTGGTTCGCAGTCCAGGAATACAGCATTCATA
The DNA here is from genome assembly GCF_000296735.1 of Chrysochloris asiatica. NCBI lineage: Eukaryota > Metazoa > Chordata > Mammalia > Afrosoricida > Chrysochloridae > Chrysochloris > Chrysochloris asiatica. The sequence continues at coordinate 2,454,562 of NW_006408749.1, forward strand.
TAATCTAAGAAATACTACATTTAATTAATTTACAACTGTCTTTATTACATGTTCTTTTAACAGTAAAATTGGTAATAAACATTACTAAGAAGGTCATAGGGGGCTTGATTGGTTGAAACTAACTCTAGTGGTGCCCCTGGAAGAGAGAAGAAACCCTTTGTAAGCTGGGGTGGTGGAAACCACTACTCTGGAAGATAAAGGCAGCTGTGGAGGCCTTTCGGGTGCAGCTTGAGCGCCTCTCCACCTGCTCAGGGCTGGTTGGTTCCATTTGCAGAGCCTGGGTTGGACACACCTGCCGAATCAGCACTACCAGTCTTCTCCAGCAGGGGTCGGGAAAGGACACGCAGCACTTCCCAGAGTCTGAATTCTGCATTTCAGCTGTGAGGCCTGAGGCTTGTGTGTGGAGCAAGTGATAGCCATACATTTAAAACCCACTTTAGAGACACCTGAGAATCACCTGAACACCCCTCCAGGTCTGGCAGTTGCTTTTCCATTCCCCCCCCCCCCCCAGATATGTGCTACTTCCAGCGTGCTTCCAAGCTTTGGAAAGGAATTGCGTTTACATAATACACACAATCTAACCAGGAGTTTAATTGGAAATGTTATTCAATGTAATGGCTCCATGTCTGATCTGCACATTTGGTTAGTTATCTGCAAGTTCGGGCAATGTGTACAGTACCCAGGGGATGCAATGGGGGTAAAATGGCAGATACTACAGCTGGCTCTGGGGTTAGGAAGCCAAAATGAAGGCTGTGGACTTTGAAGACTGGAAAGAGTTAGGCAATTTCCTGGTGGACAGAGGAAACCATTCCTAAGGCGTGGACACAGAGTAACCTGGGCGACTGATCCCTGGAATGGAAAAGGCCATGGCTGTGTAGCACACAGTGGAAGCGGCGGTGGAGCAGTGTAAGATGGGATCGATCGGATTTGGAGAACTGGTTTACCAGGGGCTGGAGGTGAAATGAAGCCTGGGAGTGAGAAGTCGATCATTCGGTTCTGCGCTTGTCTGCACCTCTGCGCCTCAGTCTCCAGACTTTGCAAATGTTGTACTAGTTGATCCCTAAGAAGGTCATGATCATTTAGGAAGTGGATTCATTTCTTATTAGTGCAAACAGGCAGACTAAATGACAACTCCCATAACCCCCAAATGACCCTTTCCAAAGACACTCCCCCTTTTGTCCGCAGTCTAGTTTAGGGGAAAACAACGCAAAGCAAGCATGTCCACAGCCGCCACATACATTGTCTCTCTTTAAGCAATTTGGCTGTACTTTTAATTTATGCAAATTTCCTGTCAGGCATCTGCTGCTGCTGCTGCTGCTGGTGGTGGTGGTTATGTGCCGTGGAGTCGGAACCGACTCATAGCGACACTGTACAGGGTTTCTGAGGCCGTAAATCTTTACGGGAGCAGAACGCCTCATCTTTCTCCCCCGGAACAGCTGGTAGTTTCGAACTGCTGACCGTACGTTTCGCAGCCCGATTCGTAACCACTAAGCACCAGAGCTGAAAGACTTGAATGAGGGGCTTATATACCCCGGGGGTGGGTGGAGGAGCCAGTATTCATTAATGGCCCTGACTCCCTAACTCAGTCTCAAAACAGAAGATCTTGGGGTGGGAGTGAAGGATGGCCGCTCATTGGAATCCCTACAACGGGTCACTGAGTCTGAGCCAACTCCACTGGAAGACACTTAACAACAGCCGTCTCCCTTAAGAAAAGAAACCCTTGTGGAACTGTGGGTGAAGTATAGGACTGCTCACCTGGCGTGGCACTGTAAGATCACCAATGTACAGCCAACCACAAGGCCGGAAGTTCCCACCAGCTGTTCCTTGGCAACCCTGTACAGGGTTGCAATGAGTCGGAACTGACTCAATGGCACTTAACAATTCACCTAAAGTTTGGCAGTTCAAACCAACCAGCTGCTCTGTGGTGGGAGAAAGATTAGGCAGTCTACTCTTGTAAAGATTTATAGTCTCCGAAACCAAACCCTATGGAGCAGATTTACTGTGTCTTAAAGAGCCACTGAGTCAGAATCTACTGGATGCTAGTTGTTTTGGATTTTTGGGGTGAGCTGCTACTATTCCTAATAATTAATACAATATTGCCCTCTAGTGGCCACCACTGGGACATATTTGGCAAAGCTCCCTATTGGAGGGGTCCTTCCTTCTGTCTCCTCCCCAATGCTAAACATGTGTGCAGCTGTTATGTCTTTGGGGAACTCCAATTCTTCCAACCAGCCTGAAGGAGAAACTCAGGGAACTGCCCCCTCTTGCAAGTCCTTCTCCTTCTCTCATAGCTATGTGATGGGAACTTTAGAGAGAGCCATTTGCTCTTGGGCACGACTCCAGAGCATGTCTGTCCCCAGTGTCCCTGTGTGCTTGTCACACACACATCTCTTTCCCACCCACTACACCACTGAACAGTGTGCCTGCACTCACCAGGGCTGCATGAGTTCATCCAGCACGGGGAGGGGTAGGGTAGCAGGGTGCACAGATTCAGGAAGAAAGACAGAGCTCCCCCAAAGTTTCCAGAGCTCTTTCCTCAGACCTCTTCAGTTCCCAGTAATGCTCCTGCCATGATGGGCTCTGATGGTGAGAGGTTGTCCATAGTTTACCACCCCGCTTAAAGTGGCAGCCTCAGTCTCCAGATAAGAATGCTATCAGGATGCTGGAATGCAGCAAGGCCAGGATGTTGGATATGCACAAAATGTGTACAATGATCCCTCTCCCAACCTACAGCAGGGAGGCTGAGCTTCACATATAAACAGGGTGATATAAACAAAGACAACATGGTACAGACATACCAAACACCCACATGCTATAGACAAAATATGGTACGGCATACAACATGGTATAGAAGTGATACGCATGCTCTATGGCACAGACACAGGACACCAGGTTTAGATACGATACCCATGCATAACACCATATAAACAGGACATGGAGGGAGTCCTGGTGTGGTGCTGTGGGTTAATGCACTAGACTGCAAAGCCGTTTGAACTGCAAGGCCGGCGGTTCAAGCTCACCAGCGACTCCTTGGAAACCCTATACAGGGTCGCTATGGGTCGGGATCGATTCAACGGCACTAAACAACAACAGCATAGATACATATCATGCTACAAACACCATACACACAGCATAGTATAAATGTGAGACAGCACACACACAACATGATACAGGCACACATAATAGAACATGGCTCATAGAGAACTCAGCATGCACACACAACACACAGGATACCTCCACGCCAAGAAAATTTACATTGAAGCAGGAAAGCGGAGTGTGGCCACTAGGTGGAGCACTGTGCCCAGCCTGTAGGGTCAGCACTGGGTGCAACTAAGCAATTAGTGAATTCAAGGCTGAGTGCCCTCATTTCCAACCTACCATCAATATTAAAGGGAAGTCCTGGTGTGGTGCTGTGGGTTAATGCGCTGGACCGCAAAGTCGGTTTGAACCACAGATTGGCTGTTCAAGCTCATCAGCCACTCCTAGGAAACCCTATACAGGGTCGCTATGGGTCGGAACGGATTCGATGGCACTTAATAACAGCATCATCAGTATTAGGGTTTCAAGTTTGAGGAAAGCTCTTAACTACAAGTTGGTAACCCACCCCATAATTTCTTCAGAAAGCTTTCCCACCCCAACCCCCCCACCCCCACCCCAGAATAGATGTCAATTCCTGACTAGCCCTTGTTGTTGTTGTTAAGTGTCCTGGAGTTGATTCTGACTCAGCGACGCTGCGCAGGGTTTCCAAGGAGTGGCTGGTGAGCTTGAACTGTCTACCTTGTAGTTCATAGTTTTGTCACACAGAGTCACACCAGCCCTTACGGTCCATAGTTTTATCACACAGAGTCACACCAGCCCTTAGCCTTCAAGATGGGCTCTCCTTGGACCCAGTCTTCTCCCACCCTTGGTGAACTCGGCCTCTTGTCCTGCCTCTGCACCCCCACCCCCATACTGGATGAGCTCATGTAGTGCTGCTCGGGGCAGGCACACTGCTCAGTGGCACAGTGGGTGGGTAAGAGAAACACACAGGGGTACTGGGGGCAGACATGCTCTGGAGCCGTGCCCAAGAGCAAATGGCAGGCCCGGGATACACTTGGTCTTTTTTAAGAATAGCAAGTTGAGGGGGGATCACAGAACTTTTCTTTGGATTAAGGCCATATGCATTCTGATCTCGTCTAATAAAAAAATGTGTGATAGCCTGAATCTAGCTCTGGTAGCATAGTGATTACGAATTGGGCTGCTAACCTCAAGGTCGGCAGTTCAAAACTACCAGTGGTTCCGCGGGAGAAAGATGAGGCTTTCTGCTCCCGTAAAGATTCACAGCTTCGGAAATCCTGTACAGGGTCGCTATGAGTCGGAACTGACTCCACAGTACTTAACAACAGCCTGAAGCTGCCTTCCTTGGGAATTGGGGGGGGGGGGGTGAGGATTCAAAGAGTTCACGGAAAAGTTTCATTATCTATTAATTCCAGTTTTCTAAGAACTTTTGCAGCCCCCCCTCCCCACCCTGGATTAACTGCTGCTTCCCTTTGAGGGCAAACACCATGAGGGTAAGGTAAGTGGGAAGTAGGCTGGAAATGATTAATTACAACGTTTTGGAAGGCTTTAGCAGTTGTAGAGAAAGGCAGAAATGGGGTGGTTGGTGATGGTGATATAGAGACCCTGTCTCCTTCAAGGTTGGATGTGAATACCTCTATGGGGGTGGAGTGGGATAAGTGGTCATAAAAACCGTATATATTCACCTAAGGGGTATATATTCATATACCTTCTTAAAGAATGAACATTCTTAAAGAATGAGCAAGACTGTGGAGGACTTCTTTTATGGTGGAGATTGGAGGGGAGGGCAGAGGCAAGCGTGAGTTCGATTTAGGAATAAATCCTACTTGTCCTTTAATGTTATAAAAATTTGCCCTCACTTTGAAATGACTGACCAACCCCTTCTTGCAACAAATTCTTCATCACAATCATCTTTGCTTGCTGCATGAGCAGTTTTTAAATCATTGAAAAGGCCTCCAGTCTAAAGAAAAAAAAAAACAACAAAAAGTCAAATTCACTACCATCGAATTGATTCTGACAGAGAAGAAATGCCCTCCATGATTTCTGAAACTGTAAATCTTTAAGGAGCAGGAGACAGTTTCACCTCGCACAGAGCACCTTGTGAGTTTCAACAACTGATTAGCAGCCCATTCCCCTGTTTTCCAACTCACCTACAAATTTCAATTTAAGACACAAATAGATAGGAGTGGATCTTATTTGTAATTCAGGGCTGCTTGTAGTCCCAACTAGGTTAAGGCCCGCAGCAGCTGTGAGGTGACAATAAATTAGGGGACCTCACGATGCTGTTGTTGGGGGTGGGGGAGAGTGCATAGGCATGAGTGTGACTGTGTGTGTGTGTGTGTGTGTGTGTGTGTGTGAGAGAGAGAGAGAGAGAGAGAGAGAGAGAGAGAGAGAGAGAGAGAGAGAGAAGTAAACTGAACTGTTGTGGGTAATCTTGATGTGCCCCTGGATTATACCACTTCCTGTTATTATGTATTTATTTCCCATCTGTTGGATTTGATTTAGTACTCTCAACACTTGACCAAGATGATTTGGGCAGGTCTTTTCCCACTGAGAATGAGCAAGTCTAGAATGAAGTGACTATATCAGCTGTTCGCAACTTGATACCCAAATCTCCAGGTAGCATAGTGGTTATGAGTTGGGTTGCCAACCTCAAGGTCAGTAGTTTGAAACTACCAGTAGGTCTGTGGGAGAAAGATGAGGCTTTCTGCTCCTGTAAAGATTTACAGCCTCGGAAACCCTATGCAGGGTCACTATGAGTCGGAACCAACTCCTCAGCACATAATTAATTGATCCTACTTAGGAGTCCTGGTATGGTGCTGTAGTTTAATGCGCTGGACTGCAAGGTTGGTTTGAACAGCAAGGTCGGTGGTTCAAGCTCAACAGCCACACCTATGTGAATTGGAACCAACTCAATGGCACTTAGCAACAATAACCCTAAGGATACTTTTTCACCCTTTTCCTGTCCTAATTCTCTAGCTTTTTAAAGAGCATCCCTGCCCTTCTCTTTAGTATGTGAGTTACGTTTGGGAGATTGAATAAGGAAGTAGTAGCAGGTGGGGAAAGAGGTTCCCTCCCCACTACAATGCTTCTCTTGGCAGTTCCCCTCCCCATGTTGCCTTTGTTTATACAGGGCAGCGAATTAGGGACCTCCCAATGCAGATGAATGCCACCTTTTCACCAGAGCTCAGCATATCAGACCCTGCCTGGACCTCATCTGCCATGTCTCAGATCATGGCCCCTATTTTCTGGGAGACTTTGCCAGATGGGTACAGCTGCTGTTGGTCTATTGGTTGCCCCATTTCTAACATGGGAATGACAACCTTGACCCGCATCCTGGGGTAAGTAGCAGAAACAGTGTAGTAAGTCATTGCCAAGTCTTTCTGCGAATGTCAAACACCATCTGAGAGCTGCATTGTAATATAGACTAGCTTCCCATCAAGCATTCATTTCCTTTCCTGATATGGAATGGAAGTGGTATTTCAGCCACAGGGCAAAAACTCATCAGTTCCTGTCATTTCTTCCACCTCATAACCTTAACAGAAGTCCTGATGTGGTGCTGTAGGATAAACACTGGCCTGCTAACAAGGGCAGTGGTTCAAACCCACCAGCTGCTACTTGGAAACCCTATATAAGATCGCTATAACTGGGGACAACAACAAGAATAATAATCTTAACTTTACCTTCCTATTCAAAGTGTACCCCCATGCTACCCATTCCTGTTTCTGGACCTGCCAGCCTGCACCTTTCTTCTGCCTTCCCACCCAACCAGGAAGCACTTCTTCTCCAAGTGCTCCAAAAGTCCTTGAGTTTGAAGTGTACAGTGTAGCATGTTCTTCTCTTCTGCCATAAATCTCTCCAGATGTCTGGACTATCATCTTGACAGGTAAACTAGACTGTGAACTCCTTGAGGGAAGAAATTCAATTGGACAAATCTCTAATCCCCTTCACCAGTGCCTCAGGGCTCACCAGCATCTTTGTGACTTGGGTCTCTCTCTCTCTTCCTTTTTACTTTTTTCAGGTTTCTTGGCTTGCCTGTCTGATCATCTACCTGTGTCGCTGTCTGCCTCTCAGGCAGGCAGCCAGCCATGTTAGTTTCCTCTGTCAGACTTGCCATCTGCCCTTCTGTTGCTCTACCTCCAGTCTAGCTGTTGGTTATCTCTGTTGCTCTATTAGGTCTTCTGTCTATCTCTTTGACACTTACTTAGATATTTGTTGTTCATTGCCGTTGAATCGGTTTCGACACAGCGACACTGTATAGGGTTTCCAAAGAGCGGCTGGTGAGCTTGAACCACCAACCTTACAGTTCTAACTGACTTTGAAGTCAAGTGCTTATCCTATGGCGTCACACCAGGACTCAGGTATTGCCCATGTCCAAAACCACATAATCAAACAAACAAAAAAAACACCCCCAAAGAAAAAAAACAAATGAAACCCAAACCAAACGCTATCCAATTTCCTTTCACACTGATCCAATGCTGGGCCAACAGGACCAGGGCAAAACACAGCCTTAGCGGCAGGTGTTTCGGTGATGCATTTTCATGAAAGACAAGCTCCAGAGTTTTGGCTGTGGAATTGAGGGTATGAAATTACAGCCTTACTGATACTGATGCATTCAACTTTCTAGAGATGCTCTGGTGGGGATCGTCTATAGTTCTATACTGACAGAAGGTAACTAGAACTGAATCAAACAAGAAGCAAGCCCCTGGGTCTCTCCCAGGTGTTCTGTAACAGCAAATTGATAACTTCTGTTTATTCAGTGTCTACTCTTGCCAGCACTGTGCTAGACACAAAACTTGCATAATATCATGTGATCCTACAGTAACCCCAAATGGAAGGCATTAGATCTATAGTGATTTGTCTTTTCGCTGATGATACAAGTGATACTAGTAGCTCCAGGTAGGTATTATTAGCAGCCTTATTTTACTGATGAAAACACAAGAGGTTGAGAGAAGCTAAGTGACTTGTCTGGTATTGGAAACATGCTATAGCCTCTTTGAGAAGAAAGACACTTCTTAGAGAGTTTCCCAGCATCCCAAATGATTTGGGTCATCTGTAGCAGGGTGGGGAATGTCTGGCCCTTGGGCCATATGTTGTTGTTAAGTGCCATCAAGTCAGTTTTGACTCATAGCGACCCCATATAGGGTTTTTGAGGAGCACCTGGTGAAATTGAACCACTGACCTTGCTGTTTGAAACGACCTTGCAGTCCAGTGCAACACCCAGACTCCTGGTTGGCCATGTGAGGACTGCAAAATCATTTGGTCTAGTTTTGCCAAGGCAACCACAGTTCCATCCATCACATTGTTGCTGTAAAGTGCCATCGAGTCTACTCCGACCCATAGCGACCCTGTATAGGATTTCTGAGAGGTAGCTGGTGAGCTTGAACTGCCGACTTTGCAGTTCAAACGGCTTTGCGGTCTGGCGCATTAACCCACAGTGCCACACCAGAACTCCTCCACATTGTTGCTGTTGTTAAGTGCCGTTGAGTCGATTCTGACCCATATCAACCCTGTATAGGGTTTCCAAAGGGCAGCTGGTGAGCTTGAACCACCGACCTTGCAGTTCAAATGACTTTGCAGTCTGATGCATTAGCCACAGTGCCACACCAGGACTCATCACATTAGGGGTGAGTTATTTAAATTTTTGCCTAAATATAGCAGGCTAAGGAACTCTGGTAGCATAGTGGTTATGAATCGGGCTGCCAACCTCAAGGTCGGCAGTTTGAAACTACCAGCTGTTCCGTAAGAGAAAGATGAGGCTTTCTGCTCCCGTAAAGATTTGCAGCCTTGGAAACCCTGTGCAGGGTCACTATGAGTCGGAACCGACTCCACGGTACTTAACAACAACAACAACAATGTTTAAGTTAATAATTTTGTATGGGCTGCAAATGATGTTACATATTTTGCCAGAGAAAATGTTCCCTATCCCAATATATGGGGAGTCCTGGTGTGGCGCTGTGGGCTAATGCATCAGACTGCAAAGTTGTCAGACTGCAAAGTCGTTTGAGCTTCAAGGTCGGTGGTTCATCAAGCTCACCAGCAACTCCTCGGAAACCCTATAAAGGGTCACTATGGCTCGGAACTGAATCGACAGCGCTTCACAACAACAACCCCGATATATAGAGTCCTGTCAGCAAAGCCATTTGAACTGCAAGGTTGGTGGTTCAAGCTCACCAGCTGTACAGGGTCGCTATGGGTTGGAACCAACTCAGTGGCCCTTCACAACAACCCTGATCTATAGCCTTCAGTAAAACGCCACATTGGGCTGCTAACTGCAAGATTCCTGGATTGAATCCACTAGTCGCTTAAAGATTCACAGTCTCAGAAACCCTGTCAGGGTTGTTACAAGTCAGAACTGACTTAAAGACATACCACCCCCACCAACATATCCTTCAGTGTTCATGTACACATGTACATCCCCACATATTCCTACTTGTACATTCACAGTCATATGGACCCCCTGGAATCACACTTTTCACGCTGAATATATTATTAGTGATAATCACTGACTTCCCCACATGCATTAGCATATTTGCAAACATACTGCATACAGGCACATCTTCCTATTCAAGCATTCACATTTTCCTCCTGACATCATCAGCACCCTCCCATCCTTCCCCACTCAAACTTTTTCTGTCTTTCTGACATTCTCACTTTCACTCTGTCTCATTTTCAGGCACTCACGTTCACACAGGTGTGCACCATCACCCTTACGTCCTCCAATTTTTCCTCAATGACACACACTCTACCACAGGTATGTTCCCACCTAACTCCTCCCACCACACTCAGACTCTTCGACTCAGTCATACATATGTTCCATTTCATGCATGGCCACATGAAATGAGCATGCATGCTCATAAAGGTGACTCTTCACATATTATATAGACACATAAACACAATCTTACCCACATATGCTTTCTTGCACACTCTCTCAGAATTACAGGCTCTCATACTCATGAACTCTGGAGCTCTGGTAGCATAGTGGCTTATGCTGTTAACTGCAAGGTCAGCAGTTTGAATCTATGAACTGCTCCTTGGGAGAAAGGTGATGCTTTCTGCTCCCATAAAGATGTGTGGCCTCGGAAACCCTACTCAGGGTCTCTGTGAGTCAGAAGCGACTCCATAGCACACCACTACCACCACCACACTTATATACTTAGCACTGAAACAATTTCCCTCCCCATCACATTCACATGTAATCACACTTATACTTAGAAAGGAGTACTGATGTGGCGCTGTGGGTTAATGCACCAGACTGCAAAGTCATTTGAAGCAGAAAGTCAGCAGTTCAAGCTCAAGCTCACCAGGCACTCCTTGGAAACCCTATGCAGGGTCTCTGTGAGTCAGAAGCGACTCCCCGGCACACCACCACTGCAACAATTTCTCTCCGCATCACATTCACACGTAATCACACTTATACTTAGAAAGGAGTACTGATGAGGTGCTGTGGGTTAATGCGCCAGACTGCAAAGTCGTTTGAACCAGAGTGTCAGCAGTTCAAGCTCACCAGGCGCTCCTAGAAATCCTATACAGGATTGCTGTAGATCAGAACCGACTCGACGGCGCTAAACGACAACAACAACTTGTATTCAGGAGCTATGGCAGCATAATTGATTATGAACTGAGCTGCTAACTGTAAGGTCAGCAATTTGAATCTACCAGCCACTCCACAGAAGAACAATGAGGTTTTCTGCTCCCATAAAGATTTATAGACTCCCATAAAGATTTATGAGTCCTTGTGTGGCACTGTGGGTTAATGCGCTAGACTGCAAAGACGTTTGAACTGCAAGGTTGGTGGTTCATGCTCACCAGCTGCTCCTTGGAAGCCCTATACAGGATCGCTATGGGTTGGAATTGACTTGACGGCACTTAACAACAACATAAAGATTTATAGACTCCACAACACATCACTACCACCACCACCACCACAAACATATTCACTGCATCCATATTCGTACCACCTTCCACTTATATCATGCTGGCACAGTCACAGAACACACTTACTTTCTCACATATCCTCACTCTCACACTGAAGTACCTTCACTCACATTAATACACATATGCACACATTCATACCGATGCACATCTAGGGACATGCGCAGTCACCACCGACATGCTGGCATGCACTACACTGACACACGCTAGTCACATTGCCACAGTTAGTTCACAGGGATATGCACATGCGCATACACACGGGTAGATACCTCACAAATGGCTGCAGAGTCTCACAATCATCCGGATTCATACTCATCCAACCACATCCTCAGTTACACGGACACCTTTGCTCTCATTGAAGGCACATACCCACATGCGCATAGAATTACTGATTTATCAGTACGCTGACTCTCCAACAATACACTCTCCTGGATGTTGTGATGTACTCCTACCCAGACTCCCCTGTGGACACACATCCACAATTTCATATACATATCGACAGCGACCTATACTCCCTCCCAGAGAGCATCAGCACTTTGACCCACATCTCCCAACACTGACTCATATAGACTTATACTGGCCCCAAATCTCCTGCACGCACTCACGAATACTTTCCCAAATGCCCCACATTACATGCTTTCATACTGACGCATACTGGAACACACCTAATCACACATAATAGTTCATAATCCCAGTGGGTGTCTTTGTTTTCTATTTGCTACGAGTGCGCTCCCGACCCTTGCTAAAAGAGATACTGGCAGCTAGTGGCCCAAGGAAGTGTGTTGGTTCAGCTAGGGTTTCATTGACACTAGATCCATCCAGAGCAGAAAAGGAGCAGAATTTCTTTCTAGGATATAAACAACAAAAACTGAAACCCACCGATCAAGTTTTTTGCCCTATCTGCAGTTTCCTTTTACATCTCTAATAAATAGTCTTAGCCAGGCCTGTCCAACAGAGGTTGGGGTTTCAATGGTATATTTATTTTCTGGAAACGTATGGCTTTATTTGTGATGCTATCTCTCTGCTGTGGGGGCTGGGGAAGGAAGGTAAAGAGTGTGTTTTTTTTATGTACCCCTAATGATTTCTTATGCACAAGTGCATGCCTCTGATTTTATATGTATTATCTGCAATGGCTCACCGATTAGACACATGGGCAGGGCAGGTGGGCTTGCACCAGGCACTTCTAATCTGCTCCGGTCTACTTAATACCCCATGAATCCTGGAACATGCTGTTCAAGAAAGGGAATGAAAAGGTTAATGAGCCAGCCGGATGATCAAATAAAGTTCTACTGTGGATGAGTATGCATATAGACCCCACTGAAATTTCAACAGCTGTTACTATCAGGTTACCAGAGGAGATTTCTCAGCAGGCATGGGTAAAGAAATGTTGAAGATAGTTCCCGAAACTCTACACAGACGGAGGGTTTTCCCTTCAAGAGAATAAGAAATAACACAAAACCTAGGTCTGAACAAGTGGATCAGGAACCTGGTGGCAGCCTAGTCTTCCATCAGAGATTTAGAAACATGAGAGCACCTTGCTGGAACCTCCTGAGCCCATGGTTTCCACTGCTATGCATGCACGATACGCCCCAGTTGCCATTTGATGTGGGTTTTGGGAGGGAAAAGTCTATACTCCGACACATTATCCTACCTTTTCCCCTATTGCCATTGTTGTTGTTGTTAAGTGCCATTGAGTCAGTTCTGACTCATAGCAATCCTGATAGTGACCCTGTATAGATAGGGTTTCCAAGGAGCAGCTAGTGAGTTTGAACCACCTGGTGGTTCTAACCAACCTTGCCATCGAGTGCTTATCCTATATAGTGCCATGCCAGGACTCTGCCATTAGATTGAGAATTTATCTGATAATAGCTGTATGTGTTCTTACTCTTTGCAATACTGATGTCTAGTCTTTGAATTGGAGTCCTGGTGTGGTATAGTAGCACAAGCACTATACTGTAAAATTGGTGTGTGAACCATAAGGTTGGCAGTTCTAACTCACCAGCCACTCCTTGGAAACCCTATACCAGGTCGCTCTGAGTTGGAACCAACTTGACAGCATTTAACAATAACAATGTATATATAATACAAATGAGGCATGATGGCACACTGGGTTATACATTGGACTGCTAACTCCAAGTTCAGCAGTTTGAATCCACCAAGTGCTGCTCCACAGGAGAAAGATAAGACTTTCTACTCCCATAAAAATTTATAACCTCAGAAACCCTATACAGGGTTGCTATGAGTCAGAAGTGACTTGATGTCACACAACCAAGTAATAAGTATAATGCCAAGTATAATGCCAGTGTGGCAATGTGGGTTAGCTATTATATTGCTAACCACAAGATCACCGGTTCAAACCTGCCAGCTGTTCCGCTCCTGCCAAGATTTATAGTCTCAGAAACCCCATATAAGGTCACTATGAGTTGGAATGAACTTGATGACTCCAGGTTTTTAGGTTTGGAGTATAATTGCAGACCCAGAGTAGCTACTTGTGAAATTCAATTCAGAGAACATTTGAATCCCAATTTGATCACTTACTAGCTGCGTGCTCTTGTATGCGACAACTGCTCATCCTTCTTAAGCCTCCATTTCCTCATCTGTAAAATGTTAGTGGTGTCAATATCATCTCCCTCATAGAGTTGCTATGAGGATCTTGAAATGACATTATGTATGTTCAGTATACTTAGCACAATGTCTGGTATATAGTAAATACTCAACAAATATTGATCATATTATTATCTATACCACAGCCCTTGAAGGTAGGTATGCCCAAGGGACAGAATGCTAAGATAACAGAGATCTTATTTTTTGCAGCCAAAGGCTTTATTTTTTATTTTCGTGGAACTTACTGCCTGTTTTCCTAGCTTTTTTTCTGCTTACACACAACTTAGAGTTCAGAGCTCATTCCCATTTACAAAGATGAGTGAAAAACTGGATTAAACCATGTTTTCTCAAATCCTGTGTCATTTTATTGTTGTTTTTGTGTGCCATCCAGTCAGTACCGACTCATAGCCACCTTAATTAAGCACCACAGAACAAAACACTGCCCTGTCCTGGCCAACGTCACTGCCAATCCATCTTGTTGGGAGTATTCCTTTTTTTTTTTTTTTAAACTACCGCTCTACCTTCTCTATGAACTTGTCCGTCTTGATAACATGTCCAAAGTGTGAGAGACCTTGTCATTCCTCTGAAAATTGATTTCTGACATCATCAGGGGATGTCAGAAATCAATTTTCAGAGGAATGACAAAGGAGCTCTGGTAGCGTAGTGGTTACGAATCGGGCTGCGAACCTTAAGGTCAGCGGTTCGAAACTACCAGCCGCTCCGCGGGAGAAAGATGAGGCTTTCTACTCCCGTAAAGATTTACACCCTCGAAAACCCTGTACAGGGTCGCTATGGGTCGGAACCGACTCGACGGCACTTAACAACAACAACAACTGATGCTGGTGGAGCCAGTGGCCTGTTTAGTGATGTATACTCCTCTATACTCAATTCTAATGCTGAAAGTTCAGCTTTGTGGAGGCACAGTTAACTTACTTTGAAGCCCTAAAAGCATTTGTTGTTGTTAAGTACCGTGGAGTTGATTCCGACTCATAGTGACCCTGTACCGGGTTTCTGAGGCTGTAACCTTTACGGGAGCAGAAAGCCTCATCTTTCTCCCGCAGAATGGCTGATAGTTTCGAACTGCCGAACTTGAGGTTAGCAGCCCGACTCATAACCACTACGCTACCAGTAGAGTATCTGAAATTATTTCAAAACTTCCCCACGTGTGACCATATTTGATTCTCACCACTGCCTGTTGAGATAGTCACTGTTTCTAGATGAGAAAACAGGTTCAGAGGGAACAAGTAAGATACCGAAGATCATAGAATCCATTAGGAGCAGGGCTAGTATGAGAAAGTACCAGTCCAGAATTAATATTTGCACCTTTGCTTGGCAATCCTATTGGGGTTAGAGTTGGCAAATAGAAGCTGTATCAGATGAGCATGATCCTTCTTTTGGGAAAATATTCTAAAAGCAGGTTACAGTTTTATCTGCTAGCTGATCCACAGGATATTTCTCTTTGTATCCTCCATAATGCCCAATGTGGTGCAAGAGTGCAACTAATATGACATCCTAACAATGACCCAACGGAACAAGGCTGAGTGAGATAAATGTCCTTGGTAGTTTTTCTCAGAGGAAAATCTTTGTGAGGTGTGCTGTGTGGTTCTGGTCTTGCTGCTAAAAGAAAAACAAATGTCTAGTGTCTAGGAATTCTTCAAATATACTGATATATATCATTAAACTTAGCATCCTTGCCATCTTTGGCCTGTGTGCAAAATAGAGGCATCTCTGGAAATCTCTCTTCTCTTGTTTTCTGATTCCTATGTACTATTCTTATGGTAGCATAGTGGTTACGAATCAGGCTGCTAACCTCAGAGTCAGCAGTTCAAAACTACCAGCTGTTCCTGCTGGAGAAACATGAGGCTTTCTGCTCCCATAAAGATTCACAGCCTCGAAAACCCTGTATAGGCTCGCTATGGGTCGGAACCGACTCCACGGCACATAGCAACAACAACAACATATACTGCCCGTGGGACTCCTGGTGTGGCAATGTGGAATCATGCACTGGAACGCAAGGTCGGTTTGAACTGCAAGGTCAGCGATTCAACTTCACCAGCTTCTCCTCGAAACCGTATACAAGGTTGATATGAATCAGAACTGACTAGAAGGTACTTAACAACAACAACATACTGCCCTGGCTCATTTTCTCACATTCCCTTCATCCAAAATAATTTACATGTGGCGATCTAGAATCTGCAACTTTAGAAATCGTGTCAGTTACATTGTCACATGTCTGTTTCTCTTACAACATGAAAATTAACATTTTAAGCTTAGAAAATGCTAGGGAAAGAATGGAAAGACAAAAATTAAGAGCAACTTTGGCCTCTTTGTAACATTTGCCTTGCAGCCATGTTGTTGTTGTTAGGTGCCATTGAGTCGGTACCGACCCATAGCGACCTTCTGCACAGCACAACGAAACACTGCCCGATCCTGGGCCAACCTCACTACTGTTGCCATGCTTGAGTCCATCGATGCTGCCACTTAGCCAATCCAGCTCTTTGGGAGTCTTCCTCTTTTTCTCTGACCCTCCACCTTACCAAACATGATATCCTTCTCCAGCGACTGGTCCCTCCTGACAATATATCCAAAGTATGAGAGACGAAGTTTGGCCATCTTGGCCTCTAAGGAACACTCTGGCTGCTCTTCTTCCAAAACGGATCTATTGGTTCTTTTGGCACCCAATGGCACATTCAATGTTCTCCTCCAACACCATAACTCAAAAGCATCAATTCTTCTACGGTCTTCCTTAGTCATTTACAAATAGTCTTGTCTTGTTTAGTTCCTTTACCTCTTTGACCATCTCAGCGATATCTGATTTGTCCTTCTCTTCCACCCTGTGAATGCTGTTTTTATTATATACACTTCATGTACAGTTGAACATACTACCACACTGAGGGCATCCAAATTAATATACTCAGCCCAAACATCCAGTTCGCCATTGGACCATTTCATAATGCCAAGTGAGTATGTTAGAACTGCTGCAGCAATAGTGTTTGTTGTCTTAATCTTGTTGTCACTATTGAGAGGAATGGATATAGGTTGTTGTTAAGTGCCATTGATTTGGTTCCGACCCATAGCAACCTTGCATAGGGTTTCCGTGGAGTGGCTGGTGAGCTTGAATCGCCCACCTTGCAGTTCAAACTGACATTTCAGTTCAGCACATTAACTTATAGTTCCACATCAGGACTCCGGATATAGGTGGAGATAAAGGAGCTCTGGTAGCGTAGTGGTTACAAATCGGGCTGTGAACCTTAAGGCCAGCAGTTTGAAACTACCAGCTGCTCCGCGGGAGGAAGATGAGGCGTTCTGCTCCTGTAAAGATTTACAGCCTTAGAAACCCTGTACAAGGTCACTATGGGTCAGAACCGACTCGACAGCACTTAACAACAACAACATATTTTTTATGCCACATGTGAATTGTTGTTTTCTTCGACTTTTTATTATTTGCTATGGAGCTTACCGGAGTCCTGGTGTGGCGCTGTGGGTAAGTGTGCAGGACTGCAAGGTCGGCAGTTCAAACCCACCAGCTGCTCCGTGGGAGAAAGATGAGACTTTCTTCTCCCGTAAAGATTTGCAGCCTCAGAAACCCTACACAGGCTCACTATGAGTCAGAATAGACTCCCAAGACAGTTAACAACAAGAAGATAAACAAAAGCCATTAAGTGGATGACACAGGATGGGGCAGCGTTTCGTTCTGTTGTATATAAGGTTGCTATGAGTCGAAACCAACTTGATAGCGCCTAACAATAACAGATCTTTCTAATTTAATATTCACTGAGTCACTGCTTTTGACTCCTCACCTTTGTGTATTAATTCATGCAAAATGTATACATTGATCTTTGTATGTGGTTATTTACTTTCCACAGACTTATTTTGTATATTGATAGAGTGTATCTTTATTCAATTAAAAAAATACAATGAAGTTTGGAATACCAAACAATACTGAAAGCCCCCAAAATATAAAATCTCCTACACTCCTCTATGTCTCTTGGGATAGAAATACATTTTTGCCCAGAATTCTGTATAGAATCCTGAGACTACTTAATTCCTAACATCCTGGCTGTTGCCTTTGGCCGGTGTCCAAAATAGAAGCATCTCTTGAAATCTCTCTTCTCTTGTTTTCTTATCCCCATCCATCCCCAGGTAATTTTCTCATATTGTCTGTATCAAGAAATGATTTACATGTTGTTATCTGGAACATCCCACTCCATTGACACAAAACAACAACAACAAAAAAAAAAAAAACCCTAATCTTCAACTTCAGACATCACTTCCGTTACGTTGTCACCTGACTACACATTCTTAAATTCAAAGCTAATCATGCCACTCAATGGCCTTAAATGTAAATATAAAGGCCCAAACTCCATAGAAATATATGTGTTGTTGTTGTTGTTGTTAAGTGCTGTCGAGTCATTTCCCACTCATAGCAACCCTGTATAGGGTTGTCGAGGAGACATTGGTGAGGTTGAACCGCGACCTTGTGGTTCATACCAACTTTGCAGTCCAGCGCATTAACCCACAGTGCTACACTAGGACTCACTCTTTTTAAATTGGTCACTGCTGTTATTATTTTTTCCCAAACCCCTTTGCTATTTCCTATCAAGTTACCTCTAATTCCTCTAATATATGATATTGTCTCTCATACCTCTGATCCTTAACACATGTTATTCTTTATCCTTGAAATATGCTCTTCCCAGGGTTTGGTAATTTTAGCTCAAGTGTACCTTCTCTATGAAATCTCGTTCTCCAGGCTATTAGGGGTCCATGTGTTTTTTCCTTTCAAAGCAACCCATTCTCAGCTTCACACTGAGCTGTCATGGCCACCACCCATTACACTTTAAGCCTCCTCAAGGGCAGGAACTATACTTTGTACATCTTTTGCCTTGTAATTGTTGTCAGGTGCCATCAAGTAGGAACCGACTCATAGCGACCCCATGCACAGCAGA
>NW_006408749.1:2475528-2488928 GCF_000296735.1 Chrysochloris asiatica
CATGGATATTATCCTATCACTTACAGCGTTGT
This sequence comes from Chrysochloris asiatica, assembly GCF_000296735.1. NCBI lineage: Eukaryota > Metazoa > Chordata > Mammalia > Afrosoricida > Chrysochloridae > Chrysochloris > Chrysochloris asiatica. The sequence goes on from NW_006408749.1 coordinate 2,475,561, forward strand.
ACCTCATGACTGATCTGGATATGTTCTTTTTGACGATGAATGCAACACCATTCCTTTTCAATTTGTCATTCCCTACATAGTAAACCATGCGGTTATCAGATTCAAAATGGCCAATACCAGTCCATTTCAGCTCACTAATGCCTAAGATATCGATGTTTATGCCTTAGTACATGGTAAACTCTTAACACATTCTTCAGTACCCTACTCAAGTGCTCAATTCTCTGGTCTCACTCTGGTCAACATTAGCTACTCTTTGTTCTCCTTCCAAACCATTACCTACGTAGGCTAATACTAGGCACTCTGTAAAAGCCCGAATATAAGAGCCCTGGTGTCTTGGTAGGTTGCACGTTGGGTTGCTCACCTGAAGGTCAACAGTTCGAACCCAATAGCCACTCCATGGAAGAAAGATGAGATTGTCTGTTTCCTCAAAGATTTACAGCCATTGCATCCCCAGGAAGTAGTTCTACTCTGTCTTTTATGTTGCTTATGAGTCAGAACTGACTTCATGACAGCTGTTATTGTTGTGAAGTGCCATCAAGTCATTTCTGACCCATAGCAACCCTGTACAGGTTTCCAAAGAGCAGCTGGTGAGCTTGAACCATCAACCTTGCAGTTCAAATGGCTTTGCAGTCTGGTGCATTAACCCACAGTGCCACACCAGGACAGTGGTTAGGTTTAAATGCTAAATGAGTGAATAAAATTTATGAAAGTGTAATGATATTCTCAAAATTACAGACTAATTCAGAAACAGAGCTAGAATTAGTCACTTTTCCATTGTTGGAGACAATTCTTTTGGGTTCTAAAAAGACCTATTGATCAAAAGTCAATACTTTTAATTTACTGTGCATTAAATTCTTAAATGTAACATGATAAGAAGTTTCTTTCTCCAGATGTTATAGTTCAAATACATTTTTTCAAAAGAGATCTGTCCTGTTGATATGTTACTATATTCTAAAAAATGCTTTGTGTCAGGCCATACTGATCTCTTCTGCTGTACTTATCGGGAGTCAGTATCCTGGTTCTTTTAAGTCTCACATATGTGACTTTGTTCCAGCGATTTCAGATCTGTTCTCTTGCATATACAACCCCAGTATTACTTAATTCTTCAGAAATAAAGACCTAAGGTTAAGAGATTTAGTCCTACAAACTTGGTTGGCAGTTCTGTGCTTAACACAAGTACTCCTTGTAGCCTGTAAACCCTCATTATGAAGCTTTGCAGAAGAGTATAGGGCATACTTTGGTTTGTCATATTGGCTCACTTGGGCTGTTAGTTTGCATCTAGTTTTTCCATCTGAACGCCTCCAAGAATACTGTATTCTGGGTTTTGAGAATTAGGACGTTTTATTACTAGGTTTTGCACCCCCTTTCTTTTCCCCCACCAATTTCTTTGAGGCATCTTTTAGGCTAATAATTTCTAATTTTATGCTTAAAATATGTCTATCTCTATTGTTTTAAAAGCATCAATATTGGAAATGTAAATACTAAAACCTCTATGAATGCATTCACTTTTCTTGGCAGTACTATTGTTGTTATGTGACATGGAGTCGGTTCCGACTCATAGTGACCCTTACAGGGTTTCTGAGGCTGTAAATCTTTACAAGAGCACAAAGCCTCATCTTTCTCCCACGGAACAGCTGGTAGTTTCGAACTGCTGACCCTGAGGTTGGCAGCCCGATTCGTAACCATTACACTTTAGTACTGTGGAATAAGAACTGGACTGATAACTGCAAGGTCAGCAGTTCCAACCTACCATGTGGTCCTCTGAAACCCTCAACAAGGTTGGTATGAGTCGAACCAACTCAATGGCACACAACCATAATGTTAGCTTGTGCAGCATGTACAATGAATAATAAAGTATATATTTAGAAGCTGAAGAACTAGTTTGAAAAAGAACTGTATGTCCAGCATACTATATGCAGTATATGAGGTCAGGATCCTGGGGTATATCCATTGACTTCTTGATTTGCAATCTGACATTGAAATTTGCAATTATAATATTCTGGCTTATTGAACATGTCAAGTTCCTGTTGAAAACAATAAAGTTACTCATAAAGATGTTTGTATAGAACGAGACTGAAGCAGACCTGACCTCATTTACTTGTAAGTATGTGAGTGTGCCTATATGTATGTCAGTGGTGAGCTATCTTGTCCAAGATCTAAGATTGAAACTAGGAAGCTGAAAAAAGAGCTAGTGCCTCCCTTGCTCATCCTGCTCCTTTAGCAAATCTTCTACCTAACCAGTAGCTCATCTCCTCCTGATCAAATGATCTTAGAAATGGCTCACCTCCATTACACACTGTAATGGTATCTCCCAGGTGAGGCTCTCTGAAACAGCACACCCCTGTCTCTGATAGCAGAGTTCCCTTGGTGAGTGCCCCAGAACAGACAGGCTCCAAAAGAGGGCCATCTAAGAATCAGTACAACCAGCCAGAGAAACCTGTTGGAGTTCTGTCAGTAAATCACCTAGTCCTGGGCGTTTGGATGAGAAAAGCAGTTGAAATCAGTAAGTACCAGCTTGAAGTGGATTGACCTGAAAAAGCTGGGAATGTTGGAACTATTTTGGGAGGATAAGAGTGTGAATATGAAGAGTTGTGTGTGTGTTGTGGTTTTAATTGGGTATACATTGTTTTTGGTGTCGTGGAAATGGAATTAAGAGCAAGAGCTTAGGGCTTTTAATTGATTTTGTGACCCCTGGAAAGTCACTTAAACTGTATGTGGAATGTGGGGATGGTGCTCCCCTTCATCACAGTAGTTGTGATAGGCTTAAATAAGGCCAGACATGAAAGGTCATTGGACATTATAAATCTGTACATCAAAAAGTGAGGTGCTGGTAATCAGATCGTAGATGTCTTCTATGGGATTCCAAGTTGTTTGGCAGTTGAGTTAGTGACCAGTATTTTCAAACATGCCTTCTTGACTCCAGTCTTCCGGGAGTAGGTATATAGGCTTATGCAACGTTCTGAAAACTATACTCATAGCTGAAGCAAAGGCACAGAACAGCTAGAGTTCCACTTCATGACTTTGCATATGTATTTAATGTCTGCACTAGCTGGTATGAGAGCATAGTCTTATGACTAAAGGGCTCTTCTCCTCAAGGGACTTGTGCACCAATGAGGAGAAAGTCATGTATAATAACTACTTTCCGTGTGAGAAAAGATGATGGAAATGTTAAGTTGGACCCATCTGTTGGACATACTTAGTGGTTGCACGGCTTCTTCAACCTAGTCTGAGAGCGGTAGTGGGGTTTCAAACCTGGTGCCTTCTCCTCCTCTAAAATGAGATGAATGTTCTTTCTCTCCATTTTGGCATTTAGTATATTATGGGAATTAATGTTATAGAAATGCAAAGCAACGTATAATATTCTTTTCAAATTATACTATATTTACTCCTTTGTGAAAGGTAAGATGGGTTTCTCTTGTCTTTTTTTTTTTTTTTTTTTTTTTGGAAGGGGGTGTACAATTAATGTTACGAATCGGGCTGCTAACCTCAAGGTCAGCAGTTTGAAACTACCAGCTGTTCCATGGGAGAAAGATGAGGCTTCCTGCTCCCATAAAGAGTTACAACCTCAGAAACCCTGTACAGGGTCGCTGTGAGTCGGAACCGACTCCACGGCACATGACCACCACCACCACTACCACTATGTTACATCTTCTTACACTGTCAGTCCTAAGTGTCTGCTGAGCCAGTTGGCCCAGTTGCTAATAATGACACCAAGATAAATGGGCTTAGTGATAACACAGGCCAGTTAGCAAGCATAATTTTTTTCAGGACACAGGCTATACCTGAAGGCTCAGCTGTATGTTGTTGTTGTTAAATATGCCATTAAGTCAGTTCGGACTCGTAGCGACCCTCGTTTCCGAGGAGCGACTGGTGGGTTTGAAATGCCGACCTTGCAGCTAGCAGGTCCAGTGTGTATCCTTTTAGCACTACACCAGGACTCAGAGCTTCAGCTAGCTATCTTGAAAATGTTTGCTTTCGGTTACAAGGGAGCCCAGGAAAGAGTCGGCAGATAATTCTTGGCTCACTTTTCTTGCCATCAAAGTATGTGGCACTGTAGGATAAACGGTCGACCACAAGGTTGGTTTGAACCGCAAGATTGGTGGTTCAAACTCACCAGATGCTCTTCAGAACCCCTAGACAGGGTTGCTATGGGTGGGAACACACTCAATGGCACGTTACAACAAGAACAGCAATACCACTCTGATACTAAAAGCAGCACTCTCATCCTCATTTACAATGAACAGCCCAGTGTTAATATAATTGTCTTTGGAACCATTGTTTGACTCTTTACCTACTACTGTGAAATCTGGAAACTACCAGTAAAAGTTCAATTCTATTTGAACAATAGAACTAAAACTGGATTTAAAGATTTCCCAAGTTTTACAAGTTTGAAACGCTCATAGAGTTTTGTTGTTGTTGTTAATTTGATTACTCTATTTTTAAAGCCTGAAGTCCATCTTCTTTCGTATGTGCTTATGTCAAGTGGATATTGTAAGGCTGTTATCAGCAGAAGGCTTCCTGGAACACTAATCTTCATACAGATGTGTCAGAGACATTAGGAAGTTCACCCTGGAAATTTCTTCTAGGCTATATATATATATCTCAGTCCTGTGGTGGACTCTCTAGTTTGATATGAAAAAGGCATCAAGCTTAAGATTCGTGTGCTTACCAATTTGTGACAATAGCATTGGATGGGCACTATTTTTGGAATCTAATCTTTGGGTTTACTTGATCATGGGTGTGCATCCGCTGGCCTAGGGTTTTGTTTTGGTAAAAAGGGCAGTATTCATTGGGAAAAATATGCAAATAAACAGTTATTTAGATTTTGAAAACAGTCGGAACAATACAGACATGTTGGTTCTTTCTATATGTTTATAGGATGACTTATACATCTGATGAGAGCATTGTTTATTCCAGTTGCTTGTGATTTGATGTTTATAGGATGACATCAGATCTGATGAGAGCATTGTTTATTCCAGTTGCTTGTGATTTGATGGATAGCCTTGCAAGTTGTAGTGCTAGTATTTCTGGATTCTTACCCCTTCCCACACTGGCTAGACTGCATGTGGCAAATGGATACATTGTGCATTTTTGGTTACATCGATTTAACTTGTATGACATAGCGTACATTATGATTACATTAGCAAGAGTATCTAGTTACACATCATTTACCTTGACTTCTAGATTCATGAAAGTTGGCTGCATTTTCATCCTATCGAACATGGACTGAGATAGAATGAATCAATGCATTTTGGAGGAATGAGAGAATAATGAGAATTGTTAATAATAAGATTAATTGATCAATTATTTCATCTAAAGTTGCCATGCATCTTGATAATACTTTTTCTCTAAAACCCTTTCCAGTAAAGCTTTGTGTCAAAAGATAAGCAAGTAAAGTCTGTGTGTGTGTGTGTGTGTGTGTGTGTGAGAGAGAGAGAGAGAGAGAGAGAGAGAGAGAGAGAGAGAGAGAGAGAGAAGAGATTGAGCTAGGGAGAAGAGTGGGAGTAGGAAAGAAAAGAGAGAGATACTCCTTCTTAAGACTCTGAAGAAATATATAATATGTGAAGAAAACCATGGCATCTTGATAGGAGGAAGACTCATTAACAAACTGCAATATGCAGATGATACAACTTTGCTTGCTGAATGTAAAGAGGACTTAAAATACTTACTGATAAAGATCAAAGACCACACACCACACACAGCCTGTGTGTTACAGTGTTACACCTCAGTGTAATGAAAGCAAAATTCCTTGCCACTAGACCAATAAATAGCAATCAATATAAATGAAGACAAGATTGAAGTTGTGAAAGACTTCACTTTTCTCAGATCAACCATCAACACTCATGGAAGCATCAGTTAAGAAATGAAATGATATGTTGCATTAGGCAAATCTGCTGCACAAAACCTCTTTTAAGTGTTCAAGAGCAAGATACCAATTTGAGGACTAAGGTGCACCTGACCCAAGCCATGTTATTTTCAGTAACCTCATATGCATGTGAAAATTGTACAGTGAATAAGGAAGACAGCAGGAGAGTTGATGCATTTGAGTCATGGTGTTGGAGGAGAATATTAAAAGTACCCCATGGACACCCCCTCAGTACACAGGCTCAACAAATATGGGCAACTTAGACATTGGTTACCCAAAATGGGGGTGGGGCTACAAAGGAACGAAGTGACTGGCTTACAAGCTTTCAAGAGGGAACCTTGTTCCAGAGGGTGTGGGGGAATGTAGAATCTCCACGAAGGGGCTGATGAAAGGAGATGGGGATAAGACTCTTGTGGTTCAATAGTGAATAATTGCTATCAAGACTGATTGCTATTGTTGCAAATGTAAAGGTAGCATTTTGCAACAAAAGGAGGGGAGTGGTTGATTTTGCAGTCCAGGAGAGAGGAGGTCCGTGGGACCATCAAGGGAGAAGAGCAGAGTGTGGGACCCTACCCAGAGAAAGAGTGACTCCAGAGGTGGAGACAGAGACGATGACTTGGAGAGATGGAGTGGCTGGGGACTCTGGACACAGGGAGGGAAAAGGGCTGTGTGCTGACAGCCAGGGGCAGGCTTGCAGGATGTAGCCTTTGGTTGTTTGATGATGCATTCAGGGGATTGTAATCATTGCAATGAAATGAAATAAGATAGGATGAATGTAAAGCTAATGCTCTCCCATGTAAACTATCACATAATTCACAATAAAAACTTTAAAAAAAAAAGTACCCCATGGACTGCCAAAAGAACAAACCAATCTATGTTGGAAGAAGTACAATCAGACTGATCCCTGGAAGCCAGGATAGCCAGACTTCTTCTCTCATACTTTGTCCATATTTTCAGGAGGGACCAGTCCCTGTCTGGTAAAGTGGAGGGTCAGAGAAAAAGAGAAAGACAATAAACGAGATGGATTGGCAAAGTGGCAGCATCGATGGGCTCAAGTGTGGCAACAGTGGTGAGGTTGGCCCAGGATCGGTCAGTGTTTAGTTCTGCTATGAGTGGATACCGACTCGATGGCACCTAACAACAATAACATCTAAAATGTATATAGAGGGAATAGGGTTGATACTTGATGTGAAGTCTTCTTCCTTCTCAGTTGGTATTTTCAGCTACTACTTCCGTAAGTATAGGTCAAGTTCATTAAATTGTAGCAATTTACTCTTGTTTCTTTTGTCAAAAATGGTGTTGTTGTTTGTTTGTTTGTTTTTAAATATTCCTCTAGTTGAGTTCTGATTAAGATATACTTTATTCTTGACATCACAGCTGCCTTTTTCATTTTATCTTGTATTGTAGTTTCATCAACATAGGAAAATGTGAAACTTATCCAACTGTTATCACTGGCAACAAGCCCTTTATTATTGAGTAGTTTCACTAGCATGATTACTGAAAAGATACAGAATTTGGTCTGGTAAAAAGGGCATTGGGTGGAGGCTGACCTTCTCTGGCTTCATAAAGGAAGGAGAATTCAAATTCAGCATCAGCACAAGGCCAGTTCCTATGAGACATGTCTCCACCCTACAAACTTCTTTACCAATTCTGACACCATCTGCCCCTCCCACACACAGCATTGTCTATGTCTCTGCTGGGTTTGATCATTCATTGCACTAGCCACAAGAAACTCACAGACAATGCTCATGATTATGGGGTTATTAGGGAAGCTTGTTGTTGTTGTTAAGTGCTGTCGAGTTGATTTCAACCCATAGTGACCCTGTATAGGATTTCCGAGGAGAGGCTGTTGAGCTTGTACCACCAACCTAGCTGTTCAAACTGACATACAACTCAGCATCAGAAATGCTCAGAACAGAGTTCTGTCAGGACAGCCTCTTCTCAGCCATGTCCACAGGTAAAACTCACTTTGGTTCTGGGTCTCTCAGGCATGCAGTCCCATAACCTCTGCCCTGCTGGGACAATGTTACAAAGCTTTTTTAATGCTGCCAATGAATGTTCAAAAGGAACTTCAGCCTGCTTTTTCAGTAAGTCACTGCCCAGGTGCACTCAGCGCTCTCATTCTGTGACCTGGGAAGTCCTCTACTCTGTCTCGAGCTCTTGGTTCTGTTGCTGCCACTCTTTTGTTATTACAACTTTCTGTCTCCTGGATTAAGGAGATTCAGTGCTCAGGGATCTGGGGATCTAAAGAATGCACTTTGCTCCTGGCTTGTCTTTCTTGATGGAAATGACATCCCCCTTTCCTGCTTCTGATGTGGCTCATTTTAAACTGATCAATTGGCAAAACTGACCAATCCTCATGTTAGAGTACCACATAGTCCTACCTAGTCAGTCATAGTGGTTACGAGTCAGGCTGTGAACCTTAAGGTCAGGAGTTCGAAACTACCAGCCGCTCTGTGGGAGAAAGATGAGGCTTTCTGCTCCCATGAAAATTTACAGCCTTTGAAACCCTGTACAAGGTTGCTATGGGTTGGAACCGACTCGACGGCACTTAACAACAACGCCTAGTCATTGTAAGGAGTTCTGGTAGCGTAGTGGTTACGAATCGGGCTATGAATCTCACGGTCAGCAGTTCAAAACTACCAGCTGTTCCGCGGGAGAAAGATTAGGCTTTCTGCTCCCGTAAAGACCTCAGAAACCCTGTAAAGGGTCTCTATGAGTCAGAACCAACTCCACGGCACATAACAACAACCTAGTCACTGTAAGGAGCTCTGGCAGCGTAGTGGTTACGAATTGGGCTGCTAGCCTCAAGGTCAGCAGTTTGAAACTACCAGCGGTTTCGCGGGAGAAAGATGAGGCATTCTGCTCCTGTAACGATTTGCAGCCTCAAAAACCCTGTGTAGGGTCACTATGAGTCGGAACCGACTCCCCGGTACTTAACAATAACAATCTAGTCACTGCAATAGTCATTTGAACTGCAAGGTTGGTGGTTTAAGCTCACCAGCTGCTCCTTGGAAACCCTATGCAGGGTCACTATGGGTCGGAATCAACTCGACGGCACTTAACAACACCACCACCTAGTCACTTGGTCAGAGTTAAAAACATCTACAACTAGAAAAGCCATATTGTTATGCCCAGTGTTCAGGGTCCCCAAAAACCACCCGAGGAGTCGATGCAGAAGCCAATGCAAGTGCACAAGGGTTGCTTTATTCAAGCTCGAGCCAGGTCTCTACCCTTAACCGAAGCAGCGGATTAGGGATAGAGCCCCGAGCTTTCTGATAGCGGGGTTTTTATAGATTTTTACAAACAGATTCGGGGGTCTTCTACCTAACTTCTCTAGGATTGGTTTACACTTAGTAAGGTACGAGATTACACAATTCGATTGACCACTACCTATAGCTAGGATAGCTTCATTAGGGTAAGGAAGGCGTTTGTTATGCTAGGACAGTTTAATTAGGGTAAGGAAGACATACATTATCTAGCCTTGGGTTTGTCAGGAGAGTTTATCTCTACTTTTATGGCTCGTAGGGGAAGGGGGTCATCTCCGTCTGGTACTAACTGACCAGGCACATTCCTGAAACAGGGAGACGTGCTTTAGCCTAAGTAGAAAATGGAGTTTTCTTCTTAGGGTCCCACAATATCATATAATTCACTATTACTTAATTTATTAAGATGATGTGAAACATGAAACATAGGCAAAGGAGAATAAAAGAGATCTCTTGTCCTAGTCAAGACAGTTAATTGGCAGTCATATGTGTAAATGAAGAAATTTTAAATATTAATATATTCTCAAGTCCTAGTGTGGCACTGCAGGATAAGCACTGGACTACTAACCGAAACTACCTGTGGTTCCGTGGGAGAAAGATGAGGCTTTCTGCTCCCATAAAGATTTACAGACTCAAAAATCCTATGCAGGGTCACTATGAGTTAGAATAGACTCCTCAGCTCACCACCACCACCACTAACCAAAAGGTCACCTGTTCAAACCTATCACCCCCGAATCCTAAACCCTATACAGGGTCATTATGAGTCAGAACAACTTGATGACACTTAACAACAGTAACAACAACATTCTCAAGTACTTATAGGTCAAATACATTTGAAAGAATTTAAGACTATAGTTTTTTTTTTAATTTCAGTGTAACATGATATGAGTTACAGTTTAGCATGAAAAAGAATGAACACATTATAGCTACTAAACAGCTTTAAAAAAAATCACAATAGATCATTTCTCATTATAGCCATTAATGCTGGAATAAAGTGATGGTTTTGAATTGTTTGTAGAGTTCTCATACTCTTAATTTGATGTCAGGTTTTGTACATTTACATAAATTTTATTACAATGGGGTTTAATTTATTTTCCTTATATTCAGACTATGTAAGTCAGTTGCCTTCTCAACACCTGACTTGTATTGGCAAGAGTCAGGGCTCTAATGGAAGGACCTGCATTCCGGTAAGAATACACTTAGCAACAGGAGCATTGCCTTGGGGAATCCAGGTTTTCCCAGTTTACTTTACCCTAGGAGTGGGATGAAACTTGAATATAGGCATATATTCAGCCACAGGCACAAAATGCTAAAGAATAATGAAATCAGGAACAATTAAGTTACTAAAAACCCTACTACTCCTGTAATCTTTCTAGCTGTTCCTTCTTCCAGGATAAAAATTATGCCCAGAGTAAGGTTTGATGTTTCCTCTGGAGCTTCTTTTTGCTCGTAATGATGTTTGGCCCACCTTTACCTTCTACCTGCATGCGAGAAGATAGGGCATCGATTTAATACTCTTGACTGTTTAATAAACTGCCAGATTTGCTGGATTGCTTTTCAAATTATTTCCATGAAACAGTAGGGTGCACTATGTAAATTGAGTGCAGTCCCCAAAGACATCCCAATGTTAAAGTCACTGTTGAATCATTGTTGTGAGCAGCCAGGTCTGTATCCATTTCGAATTATAATTGTTCTACCTAACAGTGAGGAGCATCAGGATACCCTTTGTATAGAAGAAAGACTGTACGTGGACAGCAGAGAAGAGAGAATTTCATAGTGGGAAAAGCAAGAGTCATTATGTGTGTGGACACATAGGAAAAAGCCTTGCATGTTGTCTTTATTTTCCTTCTTTGGAAATTGGTCTTTGGGAGACACTTCCCATTCCTCTAGGAAAACACCAAATCAAACTTATCAACACAAAACTGAAACCAATGTCAAACCAACACTTTTATTACTATGATAATAGAATCCCCATATCTCTTCTCTCTCGCTCTCTTTAATGTCTTCTTCCTTAACCCCTATTTTCTCCTGTTTTTCTTTAGGAGCTGTGAAATTTGATATAACTGAAAATGTCTGACAGCCTGGATAATGAAGAGAAACCCCCAGCTCCCCCACTGAGGATGAATAGTAACAACCGGGATTCTTCAGCGCTGAACCACAGCTCCAAACCACTTCCCATGGCCCCTGAAGAGAAGAATAAGAAAGCCAGGCTTCGCTCTATCTTCCCAGGAGGAGGGGATAAAAGTAAAGTATCAGTGGCCGGGTATTGGAAAGGGGCTAGTTGATTTTTTCACTGTCAGTTTCTTCTTGGGTAGTTGTTTCTGGAGCATTGGCTATGGATTTGCCTGACCTTTACATCTACATCTCTAGAGGTTGCCTTTTGTCAGACGATAATGTTTGATTGACTTGCTGTGTGTTTACAGAACATACATATATGTTGTATTTGCCTTTCACATAAAATTGGATTTATGATGTTCAGCATAGGGAATTCATAACACCAATACTGTCTTAACTATATAGACAGTGACTTTCTTTCTGATAACTTAGAGTAGAATTTATAGTACAATAATCTATTTCTACCTGCAAGTTGTCCATACTGAAAATTTGAGTATAGGTAGGTTTACTTCTGTGTACCTTTTCAGTAAATGTAAAAATTTTGAATTGCCTGTATGGGAGTCATTCAGAGTTGCCACAGCCTTGTCTTTTGACTGTATCCCATATTCATTTTTCTCTATTATACTTCTGCCATTTGTACCCAGTGTCACAATTTAGTATTATTCATCTTTGTGTTGTTTATAGCAACATTTGGTGTTTAAACATCAGATGTTAATACTGTGATCCTCAGGGATATTAAATCTCTAGTAAGTTATGTTCAAATTGCAGTAATTAGCATAAAGCAGAAACCTGGCGCCAATAGGTGTGACTACTGAGAAGGTGGAGAGTAAAGCAAGTCACAAGGATACTGACACTACAGAAAATAGCCAAAAAGGCAGGAAGACTGATGTCTTTAGAAGACAAAAGGGATGTTCTTCATCTGCTTCTTCAAGAAAAAAAGTTAAAAAGGCTACATGGAAAGCTTATATGGTATTATTGAATCCATAGTTTGCACAATCCAGAAAGCTGAAAATGCTATTCAGATCAGAATTGCCTCTTTTTTCCTTTTTAAGCTTTTATTGTGAATCGAGTGAAAGTTTACAGGGCAGTCAGATCATCAATTTTACCTCTTATGCACCTATCTCACTTAAAAAGATGCTTTATCCTATGTAACTCAAAGATGGAGAAGATGGAAACGATGTAGCCTTTGGGTTGATGATATGCAAAGGTATTACGGAACATTTTTCAGGCATGTGATGTTAATCCTCTGGATTGATGATATGCAAAGGAATTATGAAAATTTTTCTATGCAAGAGATCTGTGACCAGGCAAGTGGACTTTTCCATGATGCAGTTTCAGGTCCTGAAAGGTTTGCAGAATTTTTTTTTTTCCCCTGGAATCAAGGGGTGGTTTCAGAAATATAAGTGTCAGTATGACCTGGAGACCAAACCTGATGTTACAGTGGTATAGAAGATTCTTCAGCTTCTCTATTGTATCGTCTAGAAGTGCAGAAAGTGATTAATGAAGAAAATTATGCACCTGAACCACTCTTCCAGGCTATTGAGACTGCTATGCATAGGAAGCCTTTGAATGAGCCCATTGCCCTTTGGAAGAGTATGAGCCCACTAATACTGACACAAGGTCATCAAAACAGAGAGGCTGACAGTTCAGTTATGTGCCAGTAATTGAAGTGATCTCATAGTGAAACCATCACTGGTCTACAGAAACCTTTGCACAAATATTCTCAGAATTAAAAACCAAGCCAAGTTTCCAGTTCACTGGCATCCAAACAGCAAAACCTGGATAACTCCTCCTCTCCTCAAGGAAGGATTTGAACACTGCTTTCTGGTTCAAGACTACTTGAAAGAAAATACCTCTTGAATTCAAAGTCCTGTTGATTCCTCAAAGTCCTTTCGGCACTTTAAATACATTTGCCAATGTGCATCCTAATGTTAAAGTTATCTTAATAAATAGCTGCATGCGTCATGTACTTCAGCCCTTAGATCAGTGTTTGATAATGATCATTTAAGAAGACTTACGCCAAATGCAGGAGAATACTAAAAGTGCCATGGACTGCCAAAAGAACCAATAGATCTGTTTTGGAAGAAGTGCAGCCAGAGTGCTCCTTGGAGGCCAGGATGG
>NW_006408749.1:2489033-2526429 GCF_000296735.1 Chrysochloris asiatica
TGGCGTCAAGTGTGGCAGTGGTAGTGAGGTTGGCCCAGGATCGGACATTGTTTCGTTCTGCTGTGCATGGGGTCACTATGAGTCAGTTCTGACTCAATGGCACTTGACAACAACAACAACACCACCACCAAATGCATAGACAACTTCATTTTACCAATCTTGGAAAGGTTCTTGTGTGTGAAGATCCTAGCATATGGGATTCTTACACCACCACTAATGCGGTATTCTTAATAAAAGAGGCATTAGGTAGTTTAACAAAGCCTATCATTATGGAAGTCTGGAAGTAGATTTAACTAGATATGACCCAATACCTTTCACCAATTCCTCTTGAAGATAAACAGTCTTTGGATCAGTAGGAACGTATGTATGAGGATGAATATTTGATGCAGGAACAATCTCTGATAGAAGTTGAATCTGTAACTGTTGACACCGATTCAAACGATGTGATACGGATAGAGATGACCCTGGGGCATTTTTCAGTACCCACAAGTGGTCATAGTAAGTGATGATGATGATCATTAGTAGGCTATGGAACTGGAGACAAATAACCGTTCAAAACAATAGGAGTTAAATTCTAGAATATGATCAAAACCTCTCCAAGAAAGCAATGAAAATTGAAGCCTTACAGTTCACATCTTCTCTGTTCAAATTTGAATAATTTAATACAACCTTATACAGAAAGAGATATTATGATGCTTTCACCCACCAAAACTACTGCCACTTAATTGATCTGACTCATAGCAACCTTGTATAAGATTTCTGAGGCTGTAAATCTTTATGGGATCAGAAAGCCTCATCTTTCTCCCAAAGAGCGACTGGTGGATTTTTAAACTGCCGACCTTGCAGTTAGCAGTCCAGTGCTTAGACTACAGCACCACCAGGACTCCATGATGCCTTCCAAGAAAGCAAAATCACATTGGATAGAGCCCATCTGCAGCAGAACTGAAATCGTGCTCTTTAGTAGTGCCATTGCTGGACAACCGATCAGAGCCCTTCAGAGCAAGCTTGAATGATTTAATTAGCTGTGTAAAGAAACGCTAAAATGTCTTCAAAAACGACTTTAGCAAACTGAAATCTTCAGAAGAGCAAAAGTCATCATTTAGTGCCGCTTAAATGTACTTGTTAAATAAAGCTAAAGTGTCAAGTAAGTTGTAACAATGTCATGATTTGACTTGGATGACTTTGAGAGCATGCAGATCTATGATTTGAATTAAACAGTCTATCTCTGTCATTGCTTCTCTGTCACCCACATTTCAATTAGCTTAATGCGTGATACGTCCTCATGAGCTATGGAAATCATCTCAGGATCTAACTGGAAACTGTGTAAAACCTAGCATTTTTACTAATTTAAGCTATGTAAGCTCTCATTGTTCTTATGAACTATACTCTTGTCACTGTTTTATCTGACTCAGCATTGAAAATGTATGAGGACTTTCAGAATTCACTGGCAGCCTCCTGTACCCTGCCATTTTGTTTTTGTTTTTCCCTATGAAATGGTAAAATCCTCAGCTGAATTCTCCTACTTAGGAGGTTGTTCAGGAACCCAACCTTCACAGGTGAGGAGGGATTACTGGTACTATGTTCCTGCCTCATGGTGACTGCATTAATAACATAATAAGCAGCCTTGAACTAATAGTAAGAGCACTGGACCTGGGCAATTCTGGAAACTGGGTTCAACTCCTAGCTCTACCACTGATGATTATGATTGGCTCAGTCACATCTCTTATCTGATCCTTATTTATCTCACCTGTTAAATGGGAATAGTAATACCTGGCATACCTCACAAGATCATTTTGATAATCAAATGTGATTCTAAGCATCAAAGGGCTCATTTTTTAAGTAACATTTTAAATGCTAAGTAAATGAGAGATCATATTACATTTGTGAAATTCTAGAGCTTCACATACATTCAACCAAAAAGCTGTAAAGTGAACAGGAGTTTAGAATTCTCATTTCTATTATAAAGTGGTTTTCTCCCTAGCTAGAGTTTATATACGTCCATTACAGAAGCTTTCTTTTACAAAACTAAAAATTGTATAACCCCAACATAACTGGACTGGCACAGTTCCTTTTAGTCCCTGTTAGTCCCTGTCTCTTCTCTCCCCACCCCCACCCCCCAGTCCATTTCCCCCCCACTTATCATATAGAAATGTAAGCAATGTCAAAAACTTGGAAAATAAAATATAAAGAAAAAAAACAGCAACTCATAATCACAAATCTCAGAAACAATGCTAATGGTTTATTGGATTTCTTCCTAGGGTTTTTCTACAGCCATATATATATATATATATGCTTCTTTACATAGTAAAAATTTTTAATATATAATAGCTTTATCTTATTTTTTGTGTAACTTTTTTTTAAACTGTTTTATTGTGAATTATGTGATACTTTATGTTGGAGAACATTAGCTTTACATTCATCATATTGTACATTGCCATGGTTACAGTCCCCTCCATGCATCATCAACCAGCCAAAAGGTACACCTTGCAAGCCTGACCCCTGATCGTCAGCACACAGCCCCTCTCCCTTTCTGGGTCTAGAGTCCCCAGGTGCTCCATCTCTCCACGTCATCATCTCTGCCTCCATCTCTGGTGTCACTGCTTCTCTGGGTAGGGTCCCCGCACTCCGCTCTTCTCCCTTGATGGTCCCAGGGGCCTCTGCTCCTAGCCTGCAAAGTCAACCACTGCTCTCCTTTTGCTCTGTGTAACATTTTTTATCATGAATATTTTCTTACATTTAAAAAACACCTTCATAAAGATCATTTTTGATGCTGTATAGTATTTATCACATAGCTGTGTTATGGCTTGTTTAGCATTGTCTTTTCTTTGATATTTTGAGTCCTTTCCCAATTTTTATTATTATAAACAATGTCACAATGTCTTATTTTTTTACTTAAATGAAAGTATATGCTTTAATGACAGCAGAGTGGTCGATTTTTTTGTTTTTTTACAAGAAGTCTCTTTAATAGCTACATTTCATTGACCAAATGGAACTTAGGAGATAGGTAAAAGAAAAATAAGAAGTTATGGATGTTATTTCAAGTTTGAGGATCTATCTTTATTGGAGATTTCCAAAAGTTGGCACTTGTCTTAGAATGAATTAGGAGGCACAATTTGCCACCATTTTAAAAAATTCTTCTCTATAGAAGAGCATTCAGGATTTAGATCAGGAAAAGGACATCTTAAACAAGTGGTTTGACTTAATTTTATGGGCCCTGTAAAGTGTGGGACTGATCAGTTTTCTCTTTTGTTGTCTACTAGATAGCTTGGATCTGGTAGCATAGTGGTTATGAATCAGGCTTCTAATCTCAGCAGTTCGAAACTACCAGCTGTTCTGTGGGAGAAAGATGAGGCTTTCTGCTCCTGTAAAGATTTACAGCCTCGGAAACCCTATACAGGGTCAGTATGGATCGGAATCGACTCCATGGCACATAACAACAACAAACAGCTTGGAGACAATTGTTAGGCCCACAGATAGCACTTGGAATGGGCCTCTATAGTACATTTGTACCTTTGCATTAGCATTCTTACAGGCGGTATTTTATGTCCTTATCTTTTGTGTTTGTTTTTGTTTTCCTTTTACTTCCCTATCTACTTTGAATTTATGCCTGTAAGCTGCCTAACATCCATTTTGGAACATGACTAAATAAATGCATTAATAAATAAACAAATGAGTAAACCAATAAGGAGAAGGCAATGAGGCTACTATACTGAAAATGGCATGCTGTTAAGTGCCGTGTAGTCGGTTCCAACCCATAGCAACCCTGTATAGGGTGACCAAGGAGCAGCTGTTGAGTTTGAACCACCCACCTTGTGGTTCAAATCAACCTTGGAGTCCAGTGCTTTATCCCACGGTGCCACACCAGGACTTCTGAAAATGGCATTGTTGTTGTTGTTAAGTACCATGGAGTCGGTTCCGACTCATAGAGACCCTGCACAGGGTTTCCGAGGCTGTAAATCTTTATGGGACCAGAGTGCCTCATCTTTCTCCCGCGGAACAGCTGGTAGTTTTGAACTGTTGACCTTGGGGTTAGCAGCCCAATTCGTAACCACTACGCTAGATCTCCTTGAAAATGGCATAGAGCCTTTAAAAATAATCGATGTTAAGGACTCAAAGCTTGGAAGAACATGTGGGAAGCAGGTGAGACTGCTTGGGGGGGGGGGGGTTGGCATGTTCTATATGATGTCTGTGTCTTCTGAAGTGTGCTTATGTCTTCTTGATTAGTGCTGCATTTAAGCACTAGGTGTTGTTTAGAGGGCTTGCAATGCTGTGTTTGCCAAGGGCACAGCTCATATGCACCTTCTTGGTGAAGGATCCAGAGAGATTGAGGTGCTGGTGAACCTGGATGAGTTTTGATGTGCCCTCTTCCTAGAGGAGTAGAAGGGGTAGCTGCAAGAAAAGCAAATGGAGACAGTTGGGAAGTGATCTGCCGCTTACTGACTAGTTAACTGGTTCTAAGCTGTGCACTCTAGACACTTATATACTGAGTCATTGAATTTTTATAGTCACTCTGTATTGTCCCTTTTTTATAGATTAAAACATTTCAGTAGAAGACCAAGAGTCACATAGCAAATGATGGAAGCCAGAAACCTCTCAGGTGCCTCTGACTCCAAGTCCTATACTTACTGTAGCATATCACTCTGCCTTGCAATGAAACCAAGGGAATATGTAGTGAAATATATCCCTAGCATCGTGAAACCAGCAGTGATTTTACCTTTTCCTTAAGAAGATGGCAAAGCACTTTGTTCTGACTTTCAGTAAGGCAACTCTTTTCTTTCTTTCTTTTTCTGAATCACCATGAAGAAGGAAAGGAAGAAAACTTTTCCATGTTTTTTGTTTTTTAAGAAATGGTGGTGAGAAAATGTTCTTGACAATAGACATATGCTAATTTGTGATTTGGGGCTTTTGTGGGCTAGATTGTCATTTGGTTTTTGGACTTTATAGGCTTACATTTTGCTTACTTTAGAAAATTGACACTCGAAATAAGTGGCTTTATATATGTTAAAAAATCCCTAAAGTGCTATATGGTCCTATTATTGTAATGTATATATGTATGTACACATGTACACACACACATATCCTACTACTCAGCAGGAGGCACTGCTGTGAAACAATTATATTAAAACAAAACCAAAAAAACCCTCAAATATATTTAATCAAGCAGTTTGGTCAATGCACATTATTACTTTTCAATTAATTAATATACAATAAAGTCTACTTAAGGAGCTCTGGTAGCATAGCCATTACAAGTTGGACTGCTAACCTCAAGGTCAGCAGTTTGAAACTACCAGCTGTTACGTGGGAGAAAGATGAGGCTTTCTGCTCCCGTAAGGTTTTACAGCCTTGGAAACCCTATACAGTAGGTTGCTGTGACTTGGAACCGACTCCATGGCACATAACCAACCAACCAAAGTATACTTAGTTTGATCACTAGACTCAACAGTATGCAGTCTTTCTTTGGTGAGGCTGAAGACCCTTCAGATCTCGCAATAGTTCAAGGTTAATATCACTGACACTATGTGGGAGTGTCAATGAATTGAGGATTCTGGTTATCAGAAAGCCAAATGTCAGATGTCAGAGACTCTGCTACATCTTGAATGGTGTTTATAGTCCTCTGATTCTCCAAATGAGCCTGTGTAGCTCAGCCAAGAGTGCTCTTCAGTGGACATAAATTTCCATAGCCACCCACCAGGATGATATGGACATAGTATTCCACCAGAGGGAATGGAACTAGCCATATAAGAATTCCAAATATATGATGATACTCAGACCAAGCATGACATTTTCTTGGTTCTTCATTGGGTCTGGCATGAATTTAGTAGATTTTACTTGAAAGCAGGAGAATGGGTCTAATCCACTGTTCACCATGGTATTTCCCAAGTGTTGGGATTTGCTAATATAATAAAAGCAGTGATGTTGTTAAGTGCTATTGAGTTGGTTCCGGCTCATAGCAACCCTATATAGGGTTTCCGAAGAGCAGCTGGTGGGTTTGAACAGCCACCTTGTGTTTAAACCAGCCTTGCAGTCTAGTTTAGGGCCACAGCAGCAGTGATATAAAACAGCCCAATTTAATCCTTTTTCTCAGTACCTATCTTTTCAAGAACATCCTTCATAGGATGAAAGTGCTCCATGCTAAAATATGCCAGATTACTGGTAGTTACTTCTGCAGCAAACATAGTCACCCCGTTCCTTATTATATTGCTAACTTGATGATGTATTTTGGATGGCAGTATGGGGGCTTATTGCTTTTCCCATTACCCTTGTTTAGATGTGTTTGTCCCGGTGTGGTATTGTAGGGTGAACACTGGATTGCTAACCACAAGTTTGGTTCAAAATCACCAGCTGCTCCTCATAAACACTATGTTGTCATTGTTATTAATTACCATGGAGTCTGTTCCAACTCAATGTGACCCTGTATCAGGTTTCCAAGGAGCAATTTCGTGAGTTTTTTTTTTTGAACTGCCGACCTTGTGATTCAAACTGACCTTATAGTCCAGTGCTTTATTTTACAGCGCTACAGCAGGACTGTTCAGAAACCATATATAGGATCACTCTGAGCCGGAACCCACTGGACAGCATTGAACAACAACATAGGGATATTACAGTGATTAACTGTCCAAAGTGATTTCAACAGTTATCTCCTTCCAACTTCCTATGATGCAGATAGGGTTGGGATTATCCTTATTTCACCAAGGAAGGTAGAAGTTCAGAGAAGTTAAGTGACCTTACAAATTGCCCTTAGAAAAATTGACTAACCACTTAATAACAGCAAGGCAGACCTAGAATTTAGGTCCCCTGAGTCTAAATCCAGTGGTGTTGAACAAATACGATGCTTATCGTAAGATGGAAGTTACCTAGTTGTCTTGATAATGGATCTTAGCAAATGTTATACGCAATAGTGAAATTTTAACAGAAGCTGATGAAGCCTAGGTTGATCCAACACATTTCCTTAGTCAGCAATTACAACAATTCATCAGTTCTTTGTCTTTACATGTTATAAGTACAGGTAGTACTTTTGTAAAAAATAAAATGTTTCTTTCCCAATTTCTGTGTTACTTCTTGGGGCTTTTAAACCTCTTTTCATTATTAAAATAGTATGTGAGACATGTGAAAACTGAAATATTTTAATAGGAGCCTTGGTGTGACGCTGTAGGATAAGCACTGAACTGTCAACCATAATGCTTGCAGTTCAAACCTATCAGCTGCTCTTAGAAATCCTATGTAGACTCACTATGATTTGCAATCGATTTGACAGCAAACAACAACAACATATCAAAGTAGAATATGAAAGTCAAGTCCCCTGTCAGCCTGAGCCTTAGAGACATTCTTAATCCAGTATGCAAAGAACTTTGGGGTCTTCTTTCTCACTAAGCATATACTTTCTTGTGTGCTCAGGATTAGTATATGTTTTACCCAAGATACTAAGGAGCTCTGGTAGCATAGTGGTTATGAGTCGGGCTGCTAACTTCAAGGTCAGCAGTTCAAAACTACCAGCTGTTCCACGGGAGAAAGATGAGGCTTTCTGCTCCCATAAAGATATACAGCCTTGGAAACCCTGTGCAGGGTCGCTATAAGTCAGAACTGACTCCATGGCACACCACCACCACCATCACCACCAAGAGGCTAGCTTTAAGTCAGAACTGTAGCTATTATGTGAAACCACTTAAAATTTTGTACTGTCAATTTTGGAAGGACTTTTAAAGTCCCACCACCCTGTATAAGGTTTCCAAGGAGTGGCTGATGGGTTTGAACTGCCAACCTTGTGATTAGCAGTCCAACAGTCATTCTACAGCGCCACATCAGGACTACTTTAAAGCAATAAGATCATATTTTTTTATGGCTTACTTTCCAGTGTAGTTACTACATGTTATTAAATGCTTTTGAGTCAGTTCTGACTCATAGTGAGGGTTTCCAAGATGAAGCCTGGTCGATTTGAACTACTGACCTTGTGTTTCGCAGTCTTGTGATTATCCTGCAGCGCCACACCAGAAGTCTAGTTACCACTTAGTGCTTTCAAAATGTCCAGTAAAACAAACCAAAACCCCACTACCTTCAAGTCAATTCTGATTCATAGTGACCTTATTCAGAGTGGCAGAGTAGAACTGCTCATTAAGGTTTCCATGGCTGTAATTTTTGTGGGATCAGGAAACCTCATCGTTCTCCCACGGAGCACATGGTGGGTTTGAACCACTGACCTTGTGGGTAGCAGCCCAATTCGTAAACCACTGCACCACTAGGGCTGTTTAAAATTTTCCTATACAGAAAAAAAAAAAAAATACATTGAGCATTCTTTCTATCCCCCCACTCAAATTATAAATATATATTTGTTGTTGTTAAATGCCCTTGAATTAGTTCCGACTCATAGCAACCCTGTATAGGGTTTCCGAGGAGCAGCTGGTGATTTTGAAGTCCCTGTGGGTCCCTCCCATAATATGCCTCCAAACAGGTTATCTGTCAGTTTACAGAGAAGAAGTACCTTCTTTGCAGAAATCAGTCCCTCAGGGACTGTTGCTCTCACAGTGAGTTTCTTCCATAGGAAGAAGGCTTCTGAGATGCTTCTGGCAGGTTATGGCACTTTGTGCTGTCTCACCCTCAAATCAAAGAATGGGAGGGACTGGTGTTTTAAAAAATAAAACAAGGCAACAAGCCCACCTCCCTGATAGTCAAGTAGGCAGTAAAGCATTTTAACTCTTAAATTCAACAGAGGCAGCATTTTGTACATGAGCTATGTGGGGCATCGATTGCTTGCCTTTCAATGGCTTGGAGAAATCAATGATCCTATGAAAGCACCTGTTACCCAGTTAAAGCACGAGCTCTTCACTCTGAAGCATCTGTTAGGAAAAATCAAGGTCGTCACTCATAGCAGGTAGACAGCCTTTGAAAAAACTTCTGTATCTTTCCACCATAGTTTTGCCAATGCAACTGTGAGACGCAAAGCAGGCATTTTAGCATGAAGGAGCTTGAACCCAGCCATTCCCACTGCCTCTGCTAGAAATGACCCTATGTCTGTAAAAGCTGTTAGGCTTTAGGGATATATAACATTAAGTACAGATGGACTAGGGTGCGCCTGACCCAGGCCATTGTGTTTTCAATAGCCTCATATGGATGCGAAAGCTGGACAGTGAATAAAGAGGATCGTAGAAGAATTGATGCCTTTGAGTTGTGGTGTTGGAGGAGAATACTGAGGGTGCCATGGACTGCCAAAAGAACCAATAGATCTGTTTTGGAAGAAGTGCAGCCAGAGTGCTCCTTAGAGGCCAGGATGGCTAAGCTTCGTCTCTCCTACTTTGGACATGTAGTCCGGAGGAAACAATCGTTGGAGAAGGATGTCATGCTGGGTAGGGTGGAGGGTCAGAGAAAAAGAGGAAGACCTCCAACGAGATGGATCGGCCAGGTGGCATCATTGATGGACTCGGGGGTGGCAGCGGTGGTGAGGTTGGCCCAGGATCGAACATTGTTTCGTTCTGCTGTGCATGGAGTCGCTATGAGTCGGTTCCGACTCGATGGCACCTGACAACAACAACAACAGATGGCTCCCGGGTAGGGGGAGGGAACAACGGGAGGGAGAGGGAGGAGGGTTGTTGGTGTCAAGCTAGAGGTTATGAGTTGTGGCCCCCTCCTAGGAAGGTTCCAATCCTAGCAACTCCAGTAAAGACTTGTTAACAAGTGCTCTATTAGACCTCTTTTATCTCAAAGAACTTGATGGAAGACCATGAGATAGAGACCTATGTTCAAATAGCCCATGCATAAGTCTGAGCTGCATGCTGACTTTGAGCACAGATCTAGTATATTAGCTCTCTTTTGTTTAAAAATCAGATTAACTAAAATTGGTTGCTAAATATAGGCTTATTCAGAAGCATGTATTTAAAGAGTTGTGCCTGCTTTACTGGACTGCAAAGTTGGTTTGAACTGCAAGGTCAGCCGTTCAATTGAAGCTCACCAACTGCTTCTCAGAAACCCTATACAGGGTTACTAGGGGTTGAAACTGACTCGACGGCATTTAACAACAAAAACTCTGCTAACTGTTGTGGGGGATACTACATAAAAGATAAAGTTTCTTTCCTTTAAGTAATTTGCAGTCTAGTTGCAGAGATAAGACACAGAGAATTTATAGTCTTTGAGGCAATAGCTGCAGTTAAATATAGGCTGTCTCTCTAACCACCATTCATCCTCTTCCTTATAATGAGTGAATCGGCAATCATCATGATACCTGCTCTCACCCTGCACTGTGTATCTAGCTTGCAGCATATAGCCACCAGCCTTGTGTTCTAGAATGTACCTTTCCAGTCATCTGTTCAAACACCTTATCTGGCGTATTCTTTCTTACTATCTGTAATTGCATCCATTTTTCCTTCCTGATTTCTTAGCTTATACTCTATTTGGTGTACCGTAGGATAAACAGTGGACTGATAACCCCTAGATCATCCGTTCAAAGCCATAACCCCCTCTTGGAAACTCTACACAGGGTCTCAATGAGTCTGAACTGACTCTGTGCATACAACAATATAAGTTATTTATCCTCTGTCTTCTCACTTTCTCATCCACATTTTAGATCCATTCCTACTTCCTGCCATCCTTTCTATCCTGATGCACTGATGGATTGCCCTTTCCTTCCTACCCATCTTTTCAAGGCCTGTCTATCAAGTCCTACCTCCTCCACTAAGCCCAGACTGTCCACCACAAATTTCTTTGAACTTCGTTTCTTTTGATGTGCTACAGCATGTATGCTCTTTTCCGTTAAATACCTAACTTTCTTTGGTTTGGTAGTATCAGTTAGTATTACTCCTTTGTTTAATTTGGTCCCCCCAAATAGATTGTAAGTATAGAGTAGCACTTGAACTCCTAATGATCTGCCCAGCATAACCTGTCAGTATGCTGATTCACAATTCACTATATAATATTTGTTAATTGACCCACAGACTGAGTCAGAGAAAAGGAAGTTGGAGCAGTATCCAAGGGTCAGGGTTGTGAAATGTTTGCCTTTAAGGTCTAAGCCAGCCAATGTATATCTGCTTTGCTTGGAAAAAATATTTCTGAATTTTAGAAGTATGCTCTGTATAATATTTTCATTTTTCTTTCTGCATTAATCTGCTTTAAATGTTGTTTTTTATGATGCCATATACATACATTTTGCGTATTTTCATTACTTTTTTTTGTGACTATCATTCTGTGTTTTTAGGCTGAATTTATCCAAGAGTTTTTCTCTTTGTCTGTCCTCTGTCATATCTTTTCTCTCTTTGCATGCTCCATTTTCAATGAGCTGGAAAGTGTTCTGAAAGATAATGCTTGACTTGGCCATTTGACATCCAATGAGACGGCACAACAAAATTTCCAGGAACTTTAGGGGAAGATGACAAGTGGAACTCATACAACAAGGAAGACTCGGGTGACAGTTTTTGAAAATGCTTTCATAAGGCAAGCATAGCATTGTCTAAGGATTTCATCTGGGGAAGAATTGGTTGCTTTGCCTTCTCCCTGTCCAGCTGTGTTGCCAGTATATGCCTTTGACCACAAATTGGTACCTGGCAAGAGGTATTCCTGAATAGGTACAGAGCCATGTCTACTGTTGGACAAAAGCAACAGCAACATCATCAAATAACAACAACTTCAAAACACACCCTTTACCACCACCTTCTTGGTAGGCCTTGGATAACTGTTTACTCATCCATGAACACATGAGAGCAAATAGACATGACCTGTCTCCATATATCGTATCTTACTTCTTATAGTGAAGATCATTCTTTCATCCATTCATTTGTTTGTTCATTTGTTATTCAGTCAATATTTATTGAGGGTCAGATACTTTTCTAGATAGATGCTTAGTTAAGTACAGAGTTGGGTAAGTCCCAGCCACTGGTTTTAAGGAATTGATGGCTTAGTAAGGGACACAGTCTAGTCAGTCAATGGTTAGAGTTTAATATGGTAAGTACAGTTGAGCATTGAGGACGATCCAAGAGGGGTGGCTTCTTGGAAGAACTGACTCATTAACTGTGTTGAGTCATAAAGCAAGTATAGAACTAGCCAATAAGGGTCAAGTGACATTCCAGGCAGAAGAAACAAAATTATAAAGGCAGTAGAGTCACTATTAGTTGAGATGGTTATTGTTGTTAAGTGCCTTCAAGTTGGTTCCAACTCATAGCGACCCTGTATAAGATTTCCAAGGCAGTAAATCTTTGTGGAGCAGAAAACCTCATCTTTCTCCTGTGGACCAGCTGGTGGGCTCAAACTACCAATCTTGTAGTTTTCAGTCTACTGCTTATTGTACAGAGCCACGGTGCTCCCTTATTTGAGGTTGTATAAATAGAATTAACAAATAGGTCAGAGTACAAATATAAATAGTGCTTGAAGTGGGAGCAGAAGAGGAGTAGACGTTGAAGCTATAGAAGCGATTGGTGCCTAGATCCTAGAGGACCATATATGCCATGGTACAAGCTTTAAATTTTGCTCTAAAGGCAAAGATGTCAGCGGCAGGGGCATAGAGAGGCATTGACACATGAAATGGCATTGGATTTGTAGCCATGGGAGGACAAATGGATTGAAGGGAAGGCTAGAAGATGCAAGATAGGCGAAAAGTCAGTTATCTGGAGTCACACAGGTGAGAAATGACACTGGCTTTGCCCAAGGGCAATATCTGTAGACACAGGAGGGGAAAGTGAATAATGAATATTTAAGAGGGAGAATTAATAGAACTAGGCAACTGATCCAATAGTGGATGGAAGGCGGAGGGCATCAAAGATGAGCTCTAGAAATCACACTTAGATGACTAGTTGGAGAAGGATGAGGTGGAAAACACAGAAAGGGGGTAGTTTGGTGGTTTTAGGTGAACAAAGACAATGGAGAATTATGAAGGGTCTTTAAAAAGCTCATGGAAATATGGAATTTAAAAGTAATGAAATTTTTCCGTGAAATTTTGGAAACCCCATTGTAGCTTACTTTTGTAAATATACAGTATGAAGGGCCTGTGAAGTATCCAAATATAGGTCTTCAGTAGTCAGTTAAGTACGTGTAGTAAAGATGCACCAGAGAGGCCAGGACTGGAGGTACATATGGCGGAGTCACTGGTATAGTTACAACTGTAAAGGTAGATGAGATGAGCCCAGGAAGAGGCGTACTGATGAGAAGAGATGAAGACCTAGTTCAGTTCCTAGGGAATGCTATTTTAAAAGTGAATCAACAAGGAGACTCCTTTCTGCAAATGAGATAGAGAAGGGAAATCCTGAAATATAGAAATGAACTCTAGGAAAGTATCATGTGCAACAAAGGGAGGGAAATAGTTTCAAGAGTATGGTCATCAAGGCCAGTTTTTACTAAAAAGACAACTGTTGCAAGGACTGAAAAGGGGCTATTTGATTGCTAAAAATGGAGGTTAACAGTTTTTCACTTTTTAAAATGTATTTTAAAAGTTTTGTTATGAATTGAGTGATAGTTTACATGAGAGAACATCGGTTTTACACTCACTCTATCATAGTTTGTTTCATTGCAATGACTACAATCCCCTCCTTTTAACAGTATTTGCTTCTATTCTGTCTTTTTTGTTGTTGTTTGTTTGATGTACACAAAAACACTTAGGAATATATAATCATTTAAACAACCAAGAGGAACATTCTGCAAGCCTGCCTCCTGGCCGCCAACACACAGCCTTTCTCTTACCATGAGTCTGTAGTCCTCAGCTGTTCTATTTCTCCATGTCATCATCTCTGGTGTTGCTGCTTCTCTGGATACGGTCCCACATTCCACTTGTGCTCTTCTCTCTTGGTGGTCCTAGGGTCCTCTGTTCCTGGACTGTAAGATTAACTACTCCCCCAAAAAGGTGGATAATTTTTTTTAAAGTTTTTATTGTGAATTGAATGATAGTTTACATGGGAGAACATCAATTTTACATTCATCCTATCATATTTTGTTTCATTGCAATGATTGCAATACCCTCCATGTACTCCATGCATCATCATTCAACAGTACCTGCCTCTATTCCCTCTATTTTTGTTTGTTTGCATTTTTTTTTTATGTACACCAAAACACTGAGGAATATACCATCATCTAAACAACCAAAGGGCACACTTTGCAAGCTTGTGCCCTGGCTGCTAGCACACAGCCTTCCATGAGTCTAGAGTCCTCAGCTGCTCCATGTCATCATCTCTGTCTCCATCCCCGGAGCTGCTGCTTCTCTGGATAGGGTCCCACATTCTGCTCCTGCTATTCTTCTTTAATGGCCCTAGGGTCCTCTGTTCCAGGAATATAAGACTAACTACTCCCCCCTTTTGCTGCAAAACCTTTATCTTTTCAGTTGTGACACTCATGTTTAGTAATGATGACAGTTACTCACTACTGAATCATGAGAATGTTATCCTCATCTCCTTTCACCAGACCGGTCCAGACAAGATGAGAACTATTCAGTGGGGATTCTACCGTCCCCTGCACATTCTGAAACTAAACTCCCTGTTGAAAACTTGTAGGCCAGTCACTTTGTGCCTTTACAACCCCCCAATTTTAGGTAGCTAATGTCTAACTTGCCCATCTCTATCAACCCTGTGTACAGAGGAGATGGGAATAATCCTTGCTGTGATGATCCCTTCCCTCTTGGTTGGTATTTTAAGCTACTACATCCAAAATAATAAGTCAGGTTCATCAAATTGTAGCAATTTACACTTGTTTTCTTTGTCAGATTTTTTTTTTTTTTTTATCTTCCTCTAGTTGAGTTCTAGGAGCTCTGGTAGCATAGTGGTTACGAGTCGGGCTGCCAACCTCAAGGTCAGCAGTTTGAAACTACCAGCGGTTCCGCAGGAGAGAAAGATGAGGTGTTCTGCTCCCGTAAAGATTTACAGCTTCAGAAACCCTGTGCAGGGTCACTATGAGTCAGAACGAACTCCACGGTACTTACCAAATGTCGAGTTCTGATCAACCAGCCACTGAAGTTAGGTCAAATGGGTACTATCTGCAAGTTTGGGAATTCTTGTGCATCTCCCTTCACTTCATATCAGCTGGATGCTTCACTCTCAGCTCTAGCCCTCTGTGACTATGTCCTTGTCTGTGGGCTCAGGAGTCCCCAGGTCTCACCATACTTCCGGCCAACCAGGTCTCACCATGCTCCAGGTCAACAGGAGTCTACTGAACAAGGTCGCACTCAGCCCACATCTTCATTGCTGCTTTTCCCCACCTTCCACTTACCAGTATACCAGTGTGGTCGCCAGCAAGATTGCATGTCTGCTCGTGTATTCCCTTTGTATTTCAGTCTTGGGAGAGGGGTTGTCCTGAAGGGACTTGATTGCTTGCCTTTCTGGCTCCCTGGCGAACAACTTGCTTGTTCTTATGATAACCAGACTGCCATTTTTGTTTGTGATTTTTTCCGTCCTGGTCTTTCTTTCTAGCAGTATCTTCTGTTCCTCTAGCTGCTCCAGACTGGTCTGCTTGTCTTTTCAAGGGGGAATTTCCCACCTCAGAAGGTCCTGAATGGGGATCAGGATTCCACCTAAGGTCTTATACGCTACAAAGGCTCTGCAAGAAGCCTCTTTCACTGAACAAGTTCTAGCACCCCTTTTAGGTATTCCAATCAGTTATAGGCTAAAGGCAATCTTACAAACTTTCTATATTAGTGTTTCTAGTTATTCAAAAGGAGGTTAATTTTTGTCCTAAGGAAGTCTCTGTAGGACTGGGCAGGGTTTTGTTATGCTATGCATAGGGTCACTATGTGTCATAGCCGACTGGACAGCACCTAACAACAAGGAAGTACTTAATAGAGAACTAAGAGCTTAAAAATCTAGATGGCTTTATCAAGAAGTTAAGCTTAAAAAGGAAAGACTTGAGAAGTGTCATAGTAGCCAAAGGAGAATGTGAGATAGCAAAAAAGGTTCTAATTTTTAAGGAAAAAAAAGATCTCAATGTATTTTAAACCCAAAGGAAAGAATAGACAGGAAGAGACTGGTGATACAAGAGAAAGGAAAAAAGAGATGCCTGATGCAATGAGATCCCTGGAGAAGTGAGAGGGACTGAGATCCAAACCTCCTGAATAGAAAGAAACCTTAGGTACCAGAGGGGCCACTGCAACTGATGGAGATAAATGTATAGGGGTTAGAGAAGAAGTGAATTCAATGGAGATCACAACTTGAAGGCTTCCTTTTTTTTCTTAGCAAAGTAGAAGGGATATCATCTGCTGAAAGTAAGGGGAAAGGGGTGGAACAGAAAGAAATTTGACTCAAGTGGTGAAATCATGTAATATCCAGTGAAGGAAATGGGAAAGAAGGTTGGCAATGCGGCAAATAGTAGATTGCCAGGTACCACTGATAACCCGTCTAAGGTCTGAGACCTTCCAAATAAGAAAGTCGGAGACTGAGAGTTTTCAGGGCAGTTGCTAGAGAACAGGGATGGACCATACAGTCTAGGCTGGATGAAACAGAAG
This sequence comes from Chrysochloris asiatica, assembly GCF_000296735.1. Classification (NCBI taxonomy): domain Eukaryota; kingdom Metazoa; phylum Chordata; class Mammalia; order Afrosoricida; family Chrysochloridae; genus Chrysochloris; species Chrysochloris asiatica. The sequence continues at coordinate 2,505,427 of NW_006408749.1, forward strand.
TGAATCCAGGTGAGAGCTGAGAGAGTGCCTGGGAAATGGTGGGAAGCAGGAACTGGAGTTCTTATTGAAATCATTGTACAGGTAAGGGCTTGAAAGAGTTTTAAGACTATAGCAGAATGGAAGGTTAAGGTCAGAGAATGAGATAACAGTGTGAATATTTCAGAGAAAGAATCTTTTGGGGCATTAAGGCCTAGGGTAGCTGTGATTTTCCACTCTAGCTGCACATCAGAATCACCTATGGCACTTAAAACAAATCATTTGCTCTAATTTCATCCCCAGACATTCTGATACAGTAGGTTCTTGGTGCGGCATAGATGGTATTTCATAGAATTCTCTAAGTTAGTCTGATATGCACTTCTAGTTGAGAACCACTAGTTTAAAAAAGGTTGACCATGCAGTGGATTGCACAAGCAGAATAGAGATGAAATTCACTTATGTTGAGGGAGGTCAAGGTGTTCCAAGGTGGGCACGAACTGTCTATTTATATATTTGGATTTCACTGAGTGATGCAAACCTTCAGCATAGGAAGAAAGACTTGGAGCCAGAGTGCTCAACGAAGAGGAGGCCTACCTGGCTCAGAGTGCTAAATGGCACTAACCTTAAAGTACGGGATTTTATAGACAAGTGCTAAACACTGATCTCAAGTCAATAATTTGGAGGAAAAAGTAGCAGACTCTGCCTGTCCCCATTCTCCCAGTCCTAGAAGAGTTGAGATAGGGAAGAATGAGCAGCCTCAATCAGGATTATGCTGGAAAGCAGTATTCTCACTGGATGATAGAGTTTAAAACTATTCTCAACCCTGACTACATCATTGAAATACCCAAGGAGTTTTAGAAAATAAAGATTATGGGCTTAGCCAAGACTAAGTGATCCAAATCTGTAAGAGTGAAGTTCTAGCATCTTTTTAACTGTCCCAAATGGGAGTGATGCATATTGAGGTTCAAGAACCGAAGGCAAGAACTGAAGAGAGCGTTTAATATGATGGGTTTGAGGATTGAGGGGAATGATTTTATATTGGACAAGTTGTATCCATTCTAGGAAGCACAGTATATTGGGGAATGGCAGTGTAGATGATGGGCAACGAGAGGGGCTTTTCCTTTGTGAAAAAGGTAATAGAATGGAGATTCAAAATAGCTAGCTTATACAAGACTCCTGGTGTTGTGCTGTAGGATCAGCACTGGCCTGCAAACCACAAGATTGGCAGTTCAAACCCACCAGCTGCTCTTTGGAAACCCTATACAGGGTCGCTATGAATTGGAACTGGCTCGTGGCACTTAACCACAAGAAGTTACAGCCAGGTTATAGGATAAGCACTGGACGGCTAACAGCAAGTTTGGAGTTCAAACTCACCAGCTGCTCCTCAGAAACCCTATACAGGGTGGCTATGAGTTGGAACTTACTAGCCGGCACTTAACAAGTTACAACCAGAACTCCTGCACACTCTGGGTCCCAAGGTTAGATGCTATTTACAGTTTATGGTCCATTCAGCAATTTGAAGCCTTTGTTTCAGGTTCCAATACAATGTAGATTATATGCTTATAATGTGACCCTTAAGAGAGCTCTGGTAGCGTAGTGGTTACGAATCGGGCTGCGAACCTTAAGGTCAGCGGTTCGAAACTACCAGCCGCTCCGCGGGAGAAAGATGAGGCTTTCTACTCCCGTAAAGATTTACACCCTCGGAAACCCTGTACAGGGTCGCTATGGGTCGGACCCGACTCGATGGCACTTAACAACAACAACAATGTGACCCTTGGACTTCAGCCCAGAGTTTATTAAATTGAGCCTTATCAGCTTAAAATGCTTAAAATGTATGTTTTAAGCTGAATCTTAATGCACAGAATTAATGCTTACATTTTCTGGGGAGATACAAATATTTTAGTTTTGCTCCAGAATAAGAAAATACAATAATTGTCTTCTATGATCTATTCAGTCACAAACATTTCACTGAAGGCTTGGTCTAATCTGTTGAGTTTTTGTTTTTTTTTTGGTTTTTAAATGACACTTGAGTAGTTTTTAAAAACTTAGGCTCTGAAGATACAATAGGGATCTGGGTTCAAATCCTGACTCTGACCCTTGCCAACTGTGTAACCCTGGGCATGTTTAACATTTCTGTGTCTCACGTTCCTCATCTATCACATAACGTATATAAAGCTTACTTTATAAGATTGCTGTGGAGATTAAATGCGTTAACTCTAGAATCACTTTGCACGTAGTGAATGTTCCATTGTTACTGTTAAGTGTTGTTGAGTCAGTCCCAATGCATAGTGACCCTGTAGAGGGTTTCTGAGGAGTGGATGGTGGGTTTGAACCACCAACTTTGTGGTTAGCATTCCAGTGCTTATCCTACAGTATCACACTAGTGATTGCCTATTACACTTAGCCCTGAGTAAAGGAAATGGCATGATTAGGCTGGCAAGGGAACTGGCAGTTGTGTGGTCTTCTAGGTAGGTACCATTGTGCCAGCATTGTTGTTGTTAGGTGCCATCGAGTTGGTGACGACTTATAGTGACCCTATGCACAGCAGAGCGAAACACTGCCTGGTCCTGGGCCACCCTGACTACTGTTGGCCACGCTTAAGCCCATTGATGCTGCCACTTTGCCAATCCATCTAGCTGGGGGTCTTCCTCTTTTTCTCTGACCCTCCACCTTACCCAACATGACATCCTTCTCCAGGGACTGCTGATCCCAAATGGAGTATTTAGATCTAAGTATGTTCCAAATGTGGAACTGGTGCTATTAGAGAATGAGAGAGTTTATTAGTTTCCCTGAAAGAGAGGTCATAAATGCAAGTTGAGAACTTCTATTCAAAATTGTGTATTTATCTACAATGCATTTTCATGGGCAGAGGTTCCACAGCTTTCTTAAAATTTTCCGAGTGGTTTTGATCCCACAATGGTTACTTCCACCAAGAGTAGATTTCTTATGAAGCTTCCTCGTTAGAGGTCCTCACTTGCATTGGAGTCTTTCAGTGTTTTAGGGAAGAGCCCTAGCATTTGTTTTATTTATAATTTTGTAATATTTTTACTTAAATGGAGCCCCTTCCCAAATTATATAGCATCTGCACACCCATAAAAATTTGGATCCACTTCTGCCAATCACAAATTAGGGAATTATCTAACATGAGTTAGTATGTAAAAGTGGTTCAGTCCAAGAGTGGAGAGAAAGGATTGCTAAAGGTGAAAAACTGAAAGAAATGCCAATGAGAGTGGTGGAGAATCAGATGATGTCAAGGAAGTGGGAAGAGTGCTTAGCCATGTCCAACATGATGAGAGATTGGGAAAGAGGCAAAAATAAGAATAAGATTGCAGGAGTTACGACTATGGCATATTTACTGAAGTGGCAAGAACAAAAAGCAAGCATAAAGAGAATTGTTCCATTTCCATTTACAAATAAGGGAAAATGGCAATTGAGTTGAATAATTAAATAGTAGCTATGGTCCATGAAGACCTCCAACGAGATGGATTGACCAGGTAGCAGCATCGATGGACTCAAGTGTGGCAACAGTAGTGAAGTTGGCCCAGGATCAGACATTGCTTCGTTCTGCTGTGCATAAGGTCGCTATGAGTCGGTGCTGACTCGATGGTATGTAACAACAATAACATGGTCCATGAATATGCAGGGAACATAAGAGTAACAACAGAAAGCTCTAAATTTTACTGTCCAGTTAGGTTAATATTTATAGTCTCACTATATAAATGGGTTGTATGCTGAGATTAAATTAGATGGCATAGATGTATTTTAAACATGTGTTCTGTGACCAAGCCAAACTTTAAGTGGCCCTTGTTAACCTCATCCATCTTTCTTTCCTAATCTTTTATATTCTTTCCTTACTGGAATCTCTGTATTTCTGCTACTAAATACAAATGCAGCCATATCAGACATGTGTGCTCAAATCTGCTGATGCTGTTTCTGAATGTTTCCACAATAACTTCTTTCTGGGATGCATTTCCAGTAGACTAAATTCATTATATTTCCCAACTTAATTTCTTTAGTGGCTGTATTTTAAAGGCTTTGCCTTAAGTATTGATATTTTTATTCATATCATGTTTCTATGAAAAATCTGCTAATTGAGTAAGACAATGGCTAATATGAGGGGATTGGAAAAATGGCTTACATACTAGAAAGACCAAACTGGGGAACTGGTTTGGGTTTCTTAGAACTAAATTAATTCAGAAAAACAAAAACAAAAACAAAAACAGGAATTTGTACATTTTTACTTAAAAAAAAAAAAGTTAGATGGGACATGGTTAAAACTGTTTTTAGTGAAAAGGATTAGTACATTACTGATTTGCCATAGTATCCATGTTGAAAGAAGACCAAGAGTCTATTACAACATGCATGATAAAGTAAATATTTAAAGCAAAAAAATTCTAGTTGATATTCAAGCCCTGGTGTGGTGCTGTAGGATCAGCACTGAAATGTTAACAGCAAAGTCAGCAGTTCAAACCCACCAGCCTCTTTTAGAAACCCTATACAGGGTCGCTATGAGTCAGAAATGACTCGATGACACACAGTACCACCATTCTTGTCTAATAGTAAGCCTGAGCTTAAATTGAGTGTAATCAGTTTCTGTGTTGGTAAATGGTAATTGAGCCAACAAAACCAGTTAAATACAATGTACTTAAATACTCAGTGTTTACACCATTATATTGATAAAGGACATAAATCAGTTTGATTGAAGGTTTCATTTGAATTCGATTTTGGAAATTTTAAAAGTTATTGGACATGTGTTTTGCCACTTCTGCCATGAAAATTTATAATTTCTGCATTTAATACTAATAAAATTGTATTGGAATTGATTTGTCTTTCAATGTTGTAATTGCTTTGATAAACCTAATTGTACAATTTATGGATGCCAAAACTATGCCCCAAACAAATACATGTTAACATTTTGCCTTTAGCCAATAAGAAGAAAGAGAAAGAGCGCCCAGAGATTTCTCTTCCTTCAGACTTTGAGCATACGATTCATGTGGGGTTTGATGCTGTCACCGGGGAATTCACTGTAAGTAAGCTCCTTATTTTGTTTTTGTAAGCCATAAAAAAATTCCTTTTGTGAAAATTGGTTTCAAGCATGGATTGCCACATCCTAAAATGCCAGACCTGATGGTTATGATGATTTTCAAGTAGGATGAACTTTGCCTAGATAGTCACAAATGGAAATAGAGGGTGGCAATAAAATTGGCAAAATTATTTTGTGTATCTTAGTAAAACATCTGGTTACTGTATAACTAGTCTTCAACTTGGTTGAAAATATTGCGTTACCATGGCATTGGAAATGAAGTCTGCTTGAGCCCATTCTTCATAGTTTGAAGTGAGTAAGACATTCATCTACTCATTTTTTCCAGTAAGGGCAATCCGTCTGAATAATTCAGGCTTTATATTGCCCAGATCAGCTAACCACACTAACCAAAATTATTGCAAAATTGGCCTATTCTTCCATTTGATTTTATGAGCATAGCTTATTTTTGGATCATTAATGGGTATATTTTGTAGACATTCAAAACCATAAATGATGTGTTTCAGGAAGAAATATTCATAGATATCATGTTTATGCTTTAGTAGTTATGTGCTGATATATGACAAATCTACAATAAATACCAATAAAAGTTCTATTAAAATTTTATAGTAGTGGTCTCATACACTATTTATCCTTTGTGATTGAGTATTTTCACTCAGCATAAAGTCCTCCAGGGTAACCCATTATATGAGGTGTTTCACAGATCCATTGTTATTCTTTAACATTATGTAGTATTATATTATGTGTATGTGGCATAGTTTGTTTATCCAACCTTTGATGGACACGTAGGTGGTTTCCATCTTTTTACTATTATGAATAATACTGCTATGAACATGGGACTGTATGCTCCCGTCATGGCTCTTAATTATCTAGGATATATCCTTAGCAATGGATATTAATGATATTTACATTGCCAACATTTTAAGGAAGCAACATATCGTTTTCCACAGTGGTCACAATATTTTACAATCCCACCAGCAGTGTATGAAGATTCCAGTATCTCAACACCCTTGCCAACATCTCTTGTTTTGTGTTTTTATGTATTTGATTTTTTTTTTCAACTTAGTTATTAATGCTGGAGTGAGGTATCTCCTTGTTTTTATTTGCACCCTTCTAATGTCTAATAATCATGAGCATTTCTTCCTGTGTTTGTTGGCTGCCTGAATGCCTTCTTTAGTGAAATAGCTGTTCATGGTCTCTGCCCATTTTTTAAAAATAGGTTGTTTGGCTTTTGTTGTAGAGGTGTTTATGTTTTCTATAAATTTTAGAGATTAGTCCCTTGTCTAATATTTCATTGCCAAGAAGTTTTTTCCCAGTGTGTAGGTTCTCTTTTTATTCTTTTGGTGAAGTCCTTTGATGCATGTTGTTGCTAAGTGTTTTCGACTCCGTTCTGACACATAGCGACCCTGTATAAGGTTTCTGACAAATGATTGGTGTGTTTGAACTGCTAACCTTGTGGTCCCCGTTGTCTAGTTTGTCTTCATGCCATTTTAGTTGTGTTTGATAGTGTGTTTGTGCCATGTATTAGGGTCCCTACGTTTGCACCTATTTTTCCTTTAATTATGTTTATGACTTTAGGTTTTAGGCTTTTAGTTTTGCTTATGGTTGTTGTGTTAAGTACTGTGCAGTCGGTTCCGACTCATAGTGACCCTGCCCAGGGTTTCCGAGGCTGTAAATCTTTACTGGAGGAGAAAGCCAGATGTGAATTTCTGTTTCATTTTTATGTAAATGGGTATTCAATTTTGTCAGCACCGTTTGTTAAAGGAACTGGCTTTTCCCAATATAATGGGTTTCAGCCCTTTGTCAATGATGAGCTGTTCGTAAGTGGATGGATTTCCTTCTGGGTTCTCAATACTGTTCATTGATCTATGTGTCTGTTGTACCAATACTAGGCTATTTTGACTACTATGGTTACATAGTAGGTTTATGAGATCAGAGAATATGAGACTTACTACTTTGTTCTTCTTAGAGTGGTGGTGGTAGTGTGCCATTGAGTTAGTTCTGACTCATAGCGACCCTGTATAGGTTTTCCAAGGCTATAAACTTTTATAGGCGCAGAAAGCCTCATCTTTCTCCCGTGGAATGACTGGTAGATATGAACTATTGACCTTGCTATTAGTATCCCACCTCATAAACCACTACGCTAACAGGGTTCTTTTCTTCGTTAGTAGTGCTTTGCTTATCTGTAATCTTTCTTCTTTTCATATCAAGTTGGTGATTAGCTTTTCCATCTCTTTAAAGAATGACGATGGAATCTCAGTTGAGATTGCCTTATATCTATCTGTAAATCACTTTCAGTAATATTGACATTTTCACAATATTAAGTCTTTCTATCCATGAGCATGGTATGTTCTTCCATTTATGTAGGTCTCTTTTGGTTTCTTGCAGTGGTGTTCTGTAGTTTTCTTTGTAAGCCATTTGTTTCCTTTAGTTATATTTATTCCTAAGTACTTCATTTTTTGGATGTTGTTGTTATGTGCCGTGGAGTCGTTTCCAACTCATAGCGACCCTGTATAGGGTTTCCGAGGCTGTATATCTTTTTGGGAGCAGAAAGCCTCATCTTTTTCCTGCAGAACAGCTGGTAGTTTTGAACGGCTGACCTTGTGGTCTGCAGCATGATTCATAACCACTGTGCTACCAGAGCTCCTTTTTTGGATAGCTATTGCTAATTGTGTTGTTTTCCTGATTTCTTTTTAAGAGTTTCTTTGTTGGTGTACTGCAAATTAGACTAAATTCTATATATTGATCTTCTTTGTACTTTGCCACTCTACTGAATCCTTCTATTAGTTTCAGTAGTTTCCTTGTTGAATCTCTGGGATTTTCTGTATATAGGGTCATACGTGTAAACAGAGATAGTTTTACTTCTTTGCTAATTTGGATGCCTTCTATTTCCCTTTCTTGTCATACTGCCCTTGCTATGACTTCCAATACAATATTGAATAGGGCATCCTTGGCTGATTCCTGTACACAAAGGATCTTTCAGTCTCAATGGATACATTGAGAATAATGTTTGGTGGAATTTCCCTGCTATTCTTATTTTGCTGAGCATTTTCATCAAGAAAGGGTGTTGGATTTTGTTGACTGTCTTTTGCTTTTTTTTTGCATCAATATTTATGATTGTGTGGTTCTTTTCCTTTGTTTTATTTATGTGGTGGATTCTATTGATCATTTTACTAATGTTGGCCATCCTTGCATACTTAGTATGAATCCTACTTGGTCATGATGTGGTATGTTGTTGGATTCTGCGAGCTGGGCTATTATTGAGATTTATAGCATCTATGTTCATGAAAGGATACTGGTCTCTATTTTATCTATTAGTGGTGTCTTTGCCTGATTATGGTATCAGGGTTATTATGCTTGATTCATATAATGAGTTTGAGGCAATTCCATTTTTCTCTGTGTTCTGGAATCATTTGAGTATAATTGGTGTCAGCTTTTTTCTGAATGTTTGGTAAAATTCACCAGTAAAGCCACCTGGGCCAAGACAAATTTTGTTAGTTTTTTATTTATGATCTGTTCAATTTCTTCTTTTGTGATGGGTCTGCTCAAATTTTCTGCCTCAAAATGTGTTAGTTTGAGTAGTTGGGTATGTAGTGTGTTTCTACAAATTTGTTCATTTTTTCTATGTTTTCAAATTTGTTGGAATACCGTCATGGTAATCTGTTACTACCCTTTTTATTTTAGTTTGTTCTGTTGTGACATTAATAATTTCATGCCTTATTTGTTCTATTTACATGTTTTCTTTCTTTTCCTATGATAAATTAGCTAGAATTAAATTAACTCTTTTGAAGAGCCAAATTCTAGTCTTGTTGATCCTTTCTATTGCTTCTGTTTTCTGTTCTATTTATTTCACTTGAATATTAATTCCTTTCTCTGTTGACTGTAGGCTTTGTGTATTGTTTTGTTTTTTACCATTATTTCTCTAATTGTTGAAGATGTTGATTTTGGCTCTTTCTTCTTTCTTGATGTGTGCATTTATTTCTGTACATTCTCCTGTGAACGCTGTTTTTTGCTATGTCCCAAAGATTTGGGCATATTGTGTTTTCATTCTCATGTAATTCAAGGAATTCTTTTTTCTTTGATTTTTAAAATTTCTTTTACTACTCGATAATTTTTAAGCTGGATGTTATTCATTTTCTGTGTTTTTTATTTTTTCCCCTTGATCTTCTTGTTACTGATTTCTAATTTTATAGTATTGTGATCTGAGCAGATGTTTTATAGTAATTTGATATTTTTAAAATTTATTGAGGCTTGTTTTGTGACCTAACATGTACTATACTAGAGAATGTTACATGTGCACTGTTAAAACATGTATGTGTGCTGTTGTTGGGTATTCTGTATATGTCTGTGAGGTAAAACTCTTGATTGCATTCTTTACTTCTTCTGTTTCTTTGTTGAGTTTCTTTCTAGTTCTGTCATCAGTAGTGGTGTGTTAAAGTCTTCTACTGTTTATTTCTTTCTTCAGTTCTGTTAATGTTTGATTTATGTATTTTAGGAGTTTCTTCATTGGGTGCATAGATATTTATGAGGCTATGTCCTCTTGTTCAATTGAACCTTTATCCATTATATAATGAAATTAATTGTCTCTATACTGGTTTTTACCTTAAAAATCTGTTGTTTCAGAAAATAATATTGCCATTCCTGCTCTTCTTTGAGTGTCATTTGCTTGATATATTTTCCATTCTTTGATGTTTAGTGTATTTTTCTTTGTATCTAAGATGTATAGGTTGTAGACCGCATATGGATGGATCATGTATTCTTTTTTTTAATGTTTTATTGTGAATTATATGATATTTTACATGGGAGAACATTAATTTTACATTCATGCTATTGTATATCATTTCATTGCCATGGTTACAATCCCCTCCATGCATCATCAACCAACCAAAGGGTATATACCCTGCAAGCCTGTCCCCTACACTCCCACCCTCCTCCAGTCTTCAGCACACAATCGCTCTCCCTCTCTGGATCTAAAGTCCCCAGCTGCTCCATCGCTCCACGTCATCGTCTCTGCCTCCATCTCAGGCATCACTGCTTCTCTGGGTAGGGTCCCGCTCTCGGCTCTTCTCCGTTGATGGTCCTAGGGACCTCCACTCCCAGACTGGAAAGTTAATCACTCCCTTCCTTGCTATAAAACGTCTACCTTTACATTTCCAACCCTCACAATCAGTCCTGATAACAATTATTCACTATTGTATCTCAAGAGACCCATCTGCATTTCATTTCATCAGCTTCGCCTAGACAGATTGGATACTACTCACTGGAGATTCTGCCTTCCTCCAGGCCCCCTGGCTCTAGGTTCCTTCTTGAAAGATTGTAAGCCAGTCACTTCTTGCCTTTGTAGTTCCCCCCCTCCCTATTTTGGGTAGCCAATGTCCAAGTTGCCCATCCCTGTCTACTCTGTGTGTGGAGGGGGTGGGAATGATTCTTGCTGTAAGGGTTTGTTCCCTCTTTTGAGCAACTGCATCCATAGGTGTAGGTCAAGTTCATCAAATTGTACCAAATTACTCTTTTTTCCTCTTCTTTCTTCTTCTGGTTGAGCTCTGATCATCCAGTTATTGAAGTCAGGTCAAGTGGGTATTCTCTGTAAGTGTGGGTGTTCTTGGGATCATGTATTTTTATGCATTCTGCTACTCTTTGTCTCTTAACTAGTGCATGTAATTTATTACATGCAGTATAATGATCAGTAAGTATCAATATATTGCTGTCCTTATTGCTGTGGGGTTTGTTTTTTTCCTTTCCTTTCGTAGTGCTGACGATTTTGTTGTTCCATATATATTTATGTTGAGTTCATTTTGTTCATGGATTTTTTTTTTTCATCATGTCCCTTGCTGCTGCTGTTTTAATTTTTAATCAATCTGTATGATTTTCTTCTTTTTTACTTCTGTGAGATTTATTAATTTTCTTTTAGATTATCCTGTAATTTGTTATTATCATACAAATTTTTAACAGTCCATACTTTCTTGATATTAACTTGACTTCCTTTCCATTTGGAAGTTATGTGACTACACCATTTTTTCCTCTCTTTTTGCCTTGTTGTTAACCATTTACAAATCCATGTCTCTGGTTTGTTTTATTTTTGCTATATCTATATGAGACCACTACTATAAAAATCAATAAAAGATTTTCCCATAGAAAGAAACATTCTTTGAAGTTTACCAAGATATGAGGAGAAGGGAGGGTAAATCACACAGAAGGAAGTGTAGACGGTAGAAACATATTAATTTAGGTAAAGGGAAAGACAATATGCAATTAAAAAAAATATTCAGCATAAATAATCAGGGCAAAGGTAATCACTAGGGTGAGCACAAGATTTAAAAGCAAAAGAGGCAAATATTATCACATGCACAATCTTAGAAACAGATAATAATAGGAATCTACTAGTATATACATAGATAGACACATAGGATGAATAGAAATGAGAATGTGATTAGGTCTATACCAATAAACATATATAGATTTGACAGAGGATATTTCTACTTATGTACAAGGGTACTTCAAAATGTTTGAGGAAAACTTCCATGATCTTTAATTTCCATTTTGCCACAAATATTTTGAAGTTCTTTTGTATTTATATTTGCTGCAAGAATATCCATGAGTATAGTAGAACATACTGGTAGCAAAGTTATGAAAACTTCTTAGCCATAACCAAGTACCTTGAGGGGAATGGGTTGCTGGACTGGGGAGCTCAGGACCATAGTCTCAGGGAACACCAAGGTCAATTGGTATAACAGCTCACAAAGACTATGTTCTTTATGTTACTTTGGTGAATCGCTACTGGCTTCTTAAAAGCTTGTGAGTATAACTATCAGTCTGGCACTATAAAGAAGAGTGAAGAAAATCAAAGACACATTGAAACAATGAGTTCAAAGTAGTTATAGACCACATGAACCCCCCAGTCTCCCTAGGACAAGAAAAACTAAATGGTGCTCAGCTACCACTGCTGAACTCTGTTTAAGGGAACATAATAGCAGATTCTGAACAGAGTGAGAGAAAAATGTGGACAAAACTTAAAATCACAATAAAGACTAAGTTTACTGGTTTGACCAGTTTGGGGTGGAACCCCTGAGACTGTGACCCTTAGACATCTTTCAAGCAAGCCTGGAACCAAACTCATCCTTGTGGCACAACTTTCAGCCCAACAGTAAATAGGAAGAATAACATCAGGGCGGAATGCCACCTTTAAGAGCTCAAAAGGGCAGCACCTGCTCAAGGATAAAGCTCACAGGCAGGAGGTGGGTATAGGAGAGAAGGATGCATGGAACTAGTTAACACAGGGGGTAAGTGGGAAGAGTGATGTTACATTGTGGGGATTGCAATTAGTGTCTCATATCAAAATGTGTATGACTTGTTGACTGGAAAATCAATATGCTCGGTAAACTTTCACCCAAAGTACAATAAAAAGTTAAAGGAAAAAAAAAATTCTCTGGACAAATCGTAGCAATAGAACCAGCCTTTCTTTGGATGTTTGTAGTGCTCAAGTAGCACAAGATCTCAGATCTATGACATTTTATACTTTTTTTTTTTTTTTTTTTAAGATCTGGCATCTTTTTTTTAGATGGGTGAAGGAAAAGATGTGGCTAGAAACATGTCCCCAGGAAGATCAACTACCTTTTCCATACTAGTAAGGAATTCAATCAAAATGTGTATTCTGAAATAATGAGTAATATTGCATGCATTTAGTTAAAAAAATATTATTGATAGAATCATCACTATCAATTCTTGGGTGGTTAATCCAGAAAGAAATTTAGAAATTAAATAGTACAATTTCCTGTTTCATAACATGATGGTTAGTGACTAGATTGCATCATATGATTACGTGAAAAAGAATGAGCAATGAATTTCATTTAGAGAAGCAAACCATATGACTGAGTTGACAACCAAATGATTTAAGTTTGTTTTCCAATTCTGGAAATAAACACTAAGAGAATTAAATGGAAACAGACTAAATACCCTGGCCCTATAAGTGGTATGAGTTGTGTGTTCTCAGTAGCAAATGGAAGAGAATGTTAAAACATACTGATATTGATACAGTTGAAGTAGTAGTACTACCTTTACCCAGTTTCGTCCTCCAAGTCAGAGACATTGTTCAAATGATCTTGAGTTTGAGCCCAGCCTCTTTTCTTTACTATATTTTGAGAATCTTGTTTTAGTTATACTTTGAAAGTATTTAACCCTACCATCACCACTACCATCACCATTACCACCAGAAAAAACTAATTGGTGTAATCTAGACAATTTTAGATTTTTAAAACCACATAAATTGTGAAATTACAAACCTTTTCCTAAAACACTTAAACCTTAAAAAAATTTTGTCCAGTAACTTCCTTTTTTATTTTAAGAACTTTATCTTTTTGTTTTCTCTGTACTTCTCTGTGACTTTTAGATTTCTCTTACCTTTTATTGTTGACATTCCATATTCTTCCCACTCTTTCTAATTTGACAATTTATAACCCAGTCTGTCTATCTTTACCTCTTTGTTTGTGCCTTTCTGGGTTCTGACTGGAAATGAAGGAGAGTGAATCCCCACCAATTGACTGAAGCAGCAGACATTTTCACTTAACAGTCGAATAAAACAATGAATTAATCAAAGGGGGTAGAGGATAGGCTATAATAGGACAGTCTTTTCATTTTCTTGAAAAACAATCTAGTACAACCAACCAAAAACAAAATAAAAACCTCTCTCCAAACCACAAAACTTCAATCTAAAATAAAACAGCTGTTTAGATGCAATTGGTTATATAGTCAGACACAGCCTAAGTTTCTGAGTCTAAAAAACTTTTTCATTTTGATTATCTTTTGCTTATTTTTAAATACAATCTTTACCTTTTTTATTATTATTATCTTAAGCTCTGGTTTACATTTACTAATGTTAATTAATTTATAAAATGCCAAATGATAATAAAACTTTAAAGTCATCTTGTTGATAGGGTTTGGAACTGTGTCCCAATGACCCAAAGTAACATTAAACCATTGAATGTTTGTTGGGGGAAGTCATATTACTAATTTGGACTAATGCTGTTGTTGAGGTTGATTTTTGAGCAATTTGTTGAATTATCTAGTCCAATTGTCTTACAAGGTCCTGTTATTTTGAATATTTGGACAGTGGTTTTGCTCAGTACTTACCCTATAGTTTATTGGCCCATATTATCTGGTTCCCTTGGGCACTAAAATTAACTTAAGTTGGGAGATGAAATTTTGGGTATTAAATAACTATAAGTCCTTAAGCTTTATATTACCATTTTTGTCCCAAATACTTCAGAACTCCCCTTTCCAGATCTCTAGACCTGTGACGGTCGCTTCAAGTCACTCAGAGGGAAAAATGGTATGAGTGATCTAAATTGTCATTTCTTATGATAAGATAAATGCTTGGCCTGTTATCTCATGCTGCCATTCTCCTGGGCTACACTTGAAAATCCCCAGCTTGATGTACATCTAGTTGTTATTGTATACGTGGTCAGGCATTGTTATGTGCTCCTGCTTCTGACGCTCAAAATCCCTAAGTTTCCATTAGCTGTCTAACTTTTGGGATTAGTACTTCAATTTGAAGTAACATGATGGCTTTCTGACTATCTGCCTTTGTGGCAAACATTCAAATTTAAGTATCAGGTTTCATTGATTTAACTGACTTGTCTCAATGTAAAAAAGAAAAAAAAAAAAAAAAAGCAATTATGTCCACAAATGTAGCCATGTGGTAAGTATAGTTGTCTGGACATCCTTCTGCAAATGACAGCATATCCCCCCCTCCCCCCCTGCTGTCTAGTGATTACACGAATATTAATTTATCACAAAAGTTTAGAAGTGCAAATATTCTAATGATTTTGGTAATGATCATGCCAATGGTGTCTGCTGTAGTGGTTATGTGCAACGCATACCTGGTTTTGTAAAACTTAATATCTCCTTTGGCCATTAAAGTATTAACCAAATGCTATTAATTGCACTTAGAATCAGAACTGGGATCATGCATGGGCTCCTGAGTTCAAATTTCTGGCTTAAGGCTTTAGCATCATATGCGTGATGACTGCATGTCAAAATGTCATTTCACTGTGCTTGGAGTAACCCCAAATGCCAGGAATCAAGGACCTACATCCCAAATCCAGTCAGCTGAGTCAAAGCATGTTTTTGTAGTATTGGAGATACATTTTTATTTA
This sequence comes from Chrysochloris asiatica, assembly GCF_000296735.1. NCBI lineage: Eukaryota > Metazoa > Chordata > Mammalia > Afrosoricida > Chrysochloridae > Chrysochloris > Chrysochloris asiatica. The sequence continues at coordinate 2,520,595 of NW_006408749.1, forward strand.
GACAAAGTTGGTACCTTATATCTGATCTTATTTTGTTGAAAGTGGGACTTGGGAACTGCCATGTTAAAACCGACGATAGTCAAGTATGGTTTACAATTAAGTAGTTCCCCTATCCCTAGTCGAAATTACTTAAGAAACTCAAGCATAGAGTCTGGCTATGTGGGAACATCCTTAATCTAGTGTTTTTCTAAACCAGCCATGACTTTCAGCTAGAAAGTACAAATGAATTACATCAATGAGAAGAAATGTTTAATCCAGCATTGCCATATATAGTCACCTTTGGAATTGTAGCTACATAGACACTTCCAATGTGAACCTGGAATTGGTTAACCAGAATTGGGAGCTGAAATTTGTAAGTTCATCACATGGCCATTGGCTACCTGTGATCACCTACTTACGAAACCAACTTACAAATTTTCGTCAAAACTTTTCATGATGCCATCCATCTTACCTCCAAATTCATATTTCTGCCTTTTAGTAGTTTCTCCAGTCATTTAATGGTAATTTTTATTATTGTGTATTTATGGAGGAAGCATCTGGCCAAAGTTTTTCTCTGTTTTCTGAAATCTGTCGTCCTGTAAGCCCATCCTGCCCTGATTTAGTGACTACCTCCCTATTTCATAATGGCCCCACTTTAGAAGGGATTCCCCCATTCAAACCCATTGGTTTCATCTCCTTCCCACCTTCTAAGTTGTCCCACATTCTGTTTTAACTTTCTTTTCTTTCTTTATTTACGTCCATTACAGCCAGATCTCTATGGCTCACAGATGTGCCCAGGGAAGCTCCCAGAGGTGCGTCACAGGCCCAAAAGAAGCTTGCATCAAAGTGCTTCTTTCAGATGTCATAGCACTGCAGCAGCAGGTTCATGTGTGTGCAGTAGAGTTGTTGCTTGGCTTATCTCACTTTTTTGTTGTCATTCCCAAACTCTGGAGGCCCACGTCACACATTGTTTTGCCGAGACTTCATGGGACAAAGCCACATAAATTGTGTCTAGATGCACTCCAGGAATAGTGTGTCTGAATCTCTCTCCAAGTTGCTCTTGGAGGTTGGATAAATATGAAACGGGGACATCTTTAGGCTGAACCTCTAGGAAAGAATGCTTAATGCAAAACTAAGCTCTCTCTGAAAGTTTTGCCATTTTCCTTGGCTAGATTTCCAAATATTCCCTCCTCTCCACTCGAAATACTTTAGCTACAACAGCAAATCCTCACAAGGTTTTGGCATGGTTTTCATCGTCCCCAGGTTCTGTGTGGCCAATGAATGAAATGGGAGGAGGGAAGGGAGGAAAGAGGAGAGGAGAAGGAGGGCTGGCCCTGGAGAAAGCTGCAGAGAAAATGCCCAAAGCAGCATGAATGTTACAATTTAGCATCTCAGTGGTTATTGCTCCTCCACATTTCTATTTTTGCCTCCTCCCAGTCCCCTTTTCAATAAAGCTCTAGACCCCAAAATTACATTTTGTAGCCACAAAGTATAAATTGACAAAGGGTAAGGCCTTCCCTTTATGCCAAAAGCTATTCTGATTGCAACCTGCCCAGAAACAGCTGATGTTACACCAGTCATATTAAATTCATTGATCTGCACGATACTATGCTGTGCACAAATTTAGAGAAGTCTTGCTATGTCTGCCCTGAGTCACCAGAAAAAATAAGCTAAGCCGTAAACATCATTTCATGGATGAGCAGAGTCGATATGGAGGTGATTTTCATGTGCTTTTTTTTTTTTCCCCCTACCACAGTCATACTCCTTGCCCACCCTTTTTAAGTTGGATCCTAGTTTTACCTATGTGTTTTGATTAGAGAAGAGAATGATTGCATATTAAGTTACTAACTTTAAATCTAGAGTGTAACTTCAGTTTCCCAAGTGTAATCCTACAGGTAGCATGGGCTTCTTGGTGAAGAACTGTACTGGAACGTGAAAATGCTGCTGCTGAATGTTCTGAGCTGTCATTCTTTCCCTTTGGTTGTCCACAGGGAATTCCTGAGCAATGGGCCCGATTACTCCAAACCTCCAACATAACCAAACTGGAACAGAAGAAGAATCCACAAGCTGTTCTAGATGTTCTCAAATTCTATGATTCCAAAGAAACAGTTAACAACCAGAAATACATGAGCTTTACATCAGGAGGTAAGAGGAAGTCTAGGGTGTTCAAAGGCCAAGAAGTCATCTTCCAGTCCTTAGAACCTCATGATACAAACGTTCCTGTAAGGCATTTGGAGTCAGCTCCTGTTTCTTCTCCAAATGGCTCCAACTGGAAGATGAGTTAGAAATTAAGCAAATTGAAAGATGAGTTAGGAGTTAGTTAAGTTGATGTTTGGAGTTGTTTTGTTTTACTTGGCTGATGTTAGAACCAAGTAAGAAAATTATTCAGTGAAGCAGAAGTTGTCCATTTGAATCAACAGTCACAGTTGTTGCTTTCACGGACATGGCAGCACTCGGTCACTGAGGCTTAGGTTTAGTGGTGTTTTTATGAGATAAAATGTACATAGAGCAAACCACAGTCTCTTGAGATTTATGTTATTCTTTAGCTTCATTGATTTGCTCTATGATGACCAAGCACAAATTTTGAGGTTGCCACATGATTTTATCAGACCCCAAAAATCAAACTGAAAAAAGAGGCCATGTATGTATTGCTATCGTAGTGATCAAATGAACCATATAACTGTAAGTATCAACTTTATTTTCTCATGTATAAAGTATATGCTCATTGTACAAAATCATTCACATTTGTACAATGAGCGATTGGAAAAACGTATGTGAAAACCGTGTTGCCTGATGAGAAAGATCATCTCTACAGTAGTCTACTATTTAACATCCAAAGAAAGAAGAAGGAGCCCTGGTGATGCAATGTTTGAACACTTGGTTTAAAGTTTGGTGGTTTGAACCCACCAGCCACTCTGTGGAGAGAGATGACCGTCTACTTCTGGAAGGATTGTTGTTAAACTACCCGGTGTAGGATTTCCTGAGAGCAGCTGGTGGATTTGAATTTCTGATGTAACAATTAGCAGACCTGTGCTTATAGTGCCCCATCAGGATCACAACCTTCAAAACCCTAAGGGGGACGGCTCTACTCTGTCCTAGAGGATTGCTCTGCGTTGGAATTAGTAGAATGCCAGAACAACAACCAAGAAAGTAGGAACTGCCATCATTAGTGACCCAGCTAGAAAGGTATAGCTACTTCTTGGTAATGGATTAGTATAGGGCAGGTTAGAAGCCTCTATAAGAACAATGCGAAAAGTGTAGTCATGTCTGATTTGAGTACCTCAAATGTCAAAGGGCCATTCAAAATGCTAAATGAGATTTTCACTTAAACAGAAGGTTGTTTAACTTTCTCTATTAAATAGTGAAGACATAAGAAAGTCATTGAGGACAGTTGTTTTTAGGAAACTTAGTTGTCCACATGGAATAAAATAGCTAATAGACTCTGATGACACATCAAGCAGTGTTTAAAATAAAGTAGATCAAGAACCATGTTCTAAGTTCACTAGAACCACTGGTGGCCAGAACCACCAAAAAGGATTTCTGGATCTCATTTTAGAGTCCTGGTGTGGCACTGTACGATAAGCACTGGACTGTTAACCACAGGGTTCACGATTCAAACCCATCAGCGGCTTCTCAGTTGCTGAGTCGGAACCGACTTGAAGGCACTTAACAACAGATCTCACTTTAACATAACCACTGATGTGGTTCGGATTCTGAGAGTCTATTGTTCTTCACTCAAGTAGCCACTGCTTTTGAACCCTTTGGTCGACTCTCTCAGCTCCAAAGGTGAAATTCTGACAATTGATGTCAGAACTTAACTGAATTATTATACTCTACTGGGTTTAGGAAAACTTACCATTTGTTTTCTCAATGCTCTACTTGTAATGTTGAGATTAAAGAGGAGACCAAGGAAAAGAAGATGAATGGAAGAAAGAGTCTGAGAAAGAGAGGAAGGTCTGAGAAAGATTGAATGGAGAGGGAGAGGAGAAGGGAGGGTGGAATAACAAAGGAAATGAGGTGGAAGAGAGACAGGGAAGGGAGGGAAAGAGGGAAAGGGAGAGAAATCCTGGATATATAGATTTATGTTGTTGTTGTTAAGTGCCTTCGAGTTGGTTCCAACCCATAGCGACCCTGCACAGGGTTTCCGAGGCTATAAATCTTTATGGGAGCAGAATGCCTCATCTTTCTCCCGCAGAACAGCTGGTAGTTTTGAACTGCTGACCTTGCAGTTCGCAGCCCAATTCATAACCACTACGCTACCAGAGCTCCTTATATAGATGTATAGCATCATGCTATCATGAATAGAGAGGAATATGCCTTAATTGCCGTATTTCTCCCTGTTCATAGATGAGATTCGCTGGAGGCCTTCATTGAAATGTGTAAATTGACTTGTTGAAAATATAATGAGGTTGTAATGATGTGAGCTATTGTAAAACTAACTGTGGTTTGTCATCAGAACTATTTAATGCCAAATTGGAGAGTTTCCTTCTGGTCAAAGGCATGCAACGTTTTGTTGCTATTGTTTGGAATGAACTCTAAATGAAGCACGATTGACTTCTTTATCCTTACTTTTCCTTACTCCTCCTTACTTTATCTTTATTTTCTGAATCACAATTGACTTCTTTATCCTTACTTTTCAGATAAAAGTGCACATGGATACATAGCAGCCCATCCTTCGGTAAGTGAGGAATTCAAAACTGTTTTTGTGGGATTGGTATTTACAGGAGTCCAATGGCTTACACTTGCACGGCTCCTGTTTGGAGATAGAGAATCTTATCAAAACCATCTTATTAAGGTTTAATTTAGATACAAAACTTTTACCTAATTTGTAAGTGTCCAGTTTAATGAGTTTTAGTAAATGTATGCACCGGTACTACTGCCACCATAATCCAGGTGTAGAACACGCCTATCAGCCTAAAAGAATCCCTCATGCCTGGTTGCAGCCAATCCCTACCCCAGCCTAATCCCATTTAATGTAAATGGAACCTTATAGATCTGAGAACAGCCTTTTGTCACTCAGCATAATTTTCTAGTTGTTGTTATTAAGTGCCATCAAGTCAGTTCTCATAGCAACCTTACATAGGGTTTGGACCACTGACCTTGTGGTTACCAGTCTAGGGCTTATCCTACAGCACCACACCAGGACGTTTCCAAATAATTGTGTGTATCAATAACTTGCTACTTTTTACTGCCGAGTAGTATCCTGTGGTATGAATATACCATAGTTTCTTTAACCATTTTCCCTCTAAAGGACACCTGAGCTCTTTCCATTTTTATGACTGTCAGCATTCATGTACAAGTCTATGTGTACATGTTGTAGTTGTTAAGTGCCATTGACTCAGTTCTGACCCATAGTGACCCTGTAAAGGGTTTATGAGGAATGGCTGGTGAGCTTGAACTGCCGATCTTACGGCTCAAACCAATTGCAGTGCAGCACATTAGCCCACAGCTTTCATTTCTCTTACATATGAAATCTTATCTAGAATAATCATCATACTAGCATCTTTTTGTTGGACAGTTCCAATGTGCCAAACACAGGACTAATACTTTATATGCCTGAGTTAATCTTGCCTACAACTGAATTACGGTATGTCTTATGATTGTCATCATTTTATGGATTAGAAAAGTAATGTATAGAGAGATGAAATAAGGGCACATCACTCTGCTGTTTTGTGTCACCTGACTTAGCAAACTGAGGCACAGAGGGTGACATGATTTTGCCAAAAGTCATACAACTCATTTTAGCAGACACATGACTTTGTTGTTGTCAGGTGCCATCGAGTCGGAACCGACTCATAGCGACTCCATGCACAGCAGAACGAAACAATGTTCGATCCTGGGCCAACCTCACCACCG
>NW_006408749.1:2528429-2533815 GCF_000296735.1 Chrysochloris asiatica
TTTGCATATCAGTAATTGATGGTCTGTTCCACAGTCTGCACCTGGTCTTGTCTTCACTGATGATATGGAGCTTTTCCATCTTCTCTTTCCACTGTGGAAAGACACATGACTAGATGATAAATAAACAAACTCATCATCCTTGGAAGTTCTGTCGTATCTGAAAGACTAGCCATAGACTTTAAACAAAAGATGATCTAACACTGGTTCCCTTTCTGTGATTTAAGTTTGATTGTTGTTACTGTTAGGTACCGTCGAGTTAGTTTTGACTCATAGCAACCCTGTATAATGTTTCTCAGGAGTGCCTTGTGGGTTTGAACCAGCTACCTTGCAATTAGCAGCTCAGTCCACACCCGGACTCCTGATGGAAATGATTTCCTGCTTCCTTGGCTTCCTTTGTTGTTGTATGTGTTGTGGAGTCGGTTCCGACTCATAACGACCCTGTACCGGAACAAACAGCTAGTAGTTTCGAACTGTTGACCCCGAGTTTCCCTGAGTTGACCGATTCGTAACCACTACGCTACCAGAGCTCCTAATTGGATTCCTTAGGTGTGAAATAATTAGACTAGTGTGAGTCACTCACCTAAAGAACCATGGTAGGCCAAGCTGATTCTTCCCTCTGTCGTTGTTAAGTGCTGTAGAGGCATTTCTGATTCATAATCACCCTGCATAGGATTTCTGAGGGAAATCTTGTGGCCCAGTGCTTACCCTATAGCACCACCCCAGTAATCCCTTGTTGTTGTTGTCAAGTGCTGTTGATTCGGGTCCAACTCCTAGTGATCCTGTATAGGATTTCCAAGGAGCAGCTGGTGAGTTTGAACCGCCGACAAGAGCAGAGTGAAGGCTCGGGACAAAGGTGTTTAGTCTGATTCCTCCTCTTAACTAGCTGTATGACTTTGAAAAAGTGACTTAGCTTCCCTCAGTCTCTTTCCTCACCTCTAAATGGGAATAACAATTCCAACTTTCTAGGACTTGAGTAAAAATTAAATGTGTGAAGTTCTATAATGTACTTAATATGGTACCTAAGGATCAACACTGGATGGTGTACCACATGGTCGGCAATTCCAACCCATTATCTGCTCCTCGGAAACCCTATACAGGGTCACTATGAGTCTGAATAACTTGACAGCACTTAACAACAATTACAATTAAATGTAAACTGTTATGATTTCCTTTTTTTTAAAATCTCAACAAGAGACAAAACCCACTGTGTACATGTGAGGCTTGAAAATAAAGAAACTTAATCAGTATGGAACATGCTGTGTACTAGGAAATGTGTCCATTTGCTATGAAATTTCAGAAAAAATAGATTTTTTTAGCTGGGAAAGTAAAGGGCAGTAGGCCTTTGTCTCCAATGTGTTAAGCTCTGTTTCTGGTCCCAAATAGACACTTGGTAAATATTTGAAGTCCTGGTGTGGCACTGGATAAGCACTGAACCGCAAGAATCACCAGGTCAGTGATTCAAAGCCACCAGCGTCTCTCAGAAATCCTACACAGGGTCACTATGAGTCGGCACTTAATAACAGCAACAAATATTTGTTGAATGTTCAACTACAGAATGGTTCATATAAGAGGTGGCATTTTAACTGGAAAATGAATGTCACATGAGATATGGATCTGTGAAGATAGGGGAAGGGCATTCTATGGGAGAAAAAAAAAAAGCATGAGGAAAGGAAAGCATGGTAAGGAGAGCAGGTTAACAAGGGGTATAGGTTCAAATGAAGACTGGATGCCAGAAAGAGAAATCAGAAGCATTAAGCTTTCGAAATTATGTTGGCATTAAATCATGTTGACGCTATTATTTGCTGTTGAGTAAGCACCCAACTCATGGCAACAACATGCACAACAGAATGAAACAGTACCACGAGTGCTTGTGGATCCGACCAGTGTAATCCATAGCATTATCACTGGCTCATTTTCACAAATAGATAACCAGGTCTTTCTTCCTAGTACATCTGAATCTGGAAACTCCACTGAAACATCCTAGCAGCATGTAACTTTTCACTAACAGACAGGTGGTGACTGCACATGAGGTGTTACTGACCAGGAATCAAACTCGGGGCTCCTACCTTGAAGGCAAGCATTCTACCACTGAAGCGCTACTGGCCCCCATTAAATTATTGACACTGATGTCAGCAAGTTGATGCCAACCCATAACAGCTATGTACGACAGTGTAGAACTACTCCATAGGGTTTCCAAGGCTATAATCGGGTTTGGCGCTATAGGATCAGCACTAGACTACAAACCACAGGGTAGGCAGTTCAAACCCACCTATATAGGGTCGCTATGAGTCCAAACTGACTCGATGGCACTTCACCACCACAACAACAATCGTTACAGAAGCGGACTGCCACATCTCCCTTGGAATGTTTGGTCAGTTCAAACCGTCCAGTCAGTGCTAAAGAGTACTACTAGGACTCTAGTCAAATTATGTTGTTGCTCCTGTTAAGTGCCGTGGCTGGTGGTTTTGAAGCACCTACCTTGCAGTTGGAGTCCTGGTGTGGTGCTATGGGTTAATGCGCCAGACTACAAAGCCATTTGAACTGCAAGGTCGACGATTCAAACTCACCAGTCACTCCTCAGAAACCCTATATAGGGTTGCTATGGGTCAGAACCGACTTGACGGCACTTAATAACAACAGCAACTTTGCAGTTAGCATCCAGTGCTTATCCTACATTGTTGCACCAGGACACGTTGTTAGGTGCCAGCTATGAGTCAGTTCCAACTCATGACGATTCTACGCACAACAGAATGAAACACTGTCCAATCCTGCGCCATCCTCACAATCGTTAAGCTTGAGCCCATTGCTGCTGCCACTGTGTCAATCCAGGAAGAATCTTCCTTGTCTTTGCTGATACTTGACTTTACCAAGCATGATGTTCTTCTTCGGGGACTAATAACTTGTCGTGCTTCAGTACGAGAGACAAAGTCTTACCATTCTGGCTTCTAAGGAGCATTCTGGCTGCACTTCTTTGTAGACTGATTTGTTTCATCTTCTAGCAGTCCATGACATTTTTTATATTCTTCTCCAACACCATAATTCAAATGTATCGCTTCTTCCCTGGTCTTCCTTATTCATTATCCAACTTGAAAATACAATGACTTGGGTCAGGTGGACCTCACTCCTCAAACTGATATCTTTGTTCTTGAACATGTTTAAAAAGTCTTTTGCAATAGACTTGCCAAATGCCATATGTCATTTGATCTCATGAGTGTTGTTGGTTCATTCATGCAAAAGGAAGTCTTTGACAAACTTCAGTCTTTTTTCCACTTATCATGATGTTATTACTTGTTCCAATTATGAGGAAGTTTGTTTTCTTTACTTTGAAGTGTAGCCATACTGAAAGCTGTTGTCTTTGATCTTCATCAATATTTTAAGTCTTTTTTGCTTCCAGCAAGTAAAGTTGTATAATCTGCATATAATCCTACAATTCTTCTTAATATAATCCACTTTCTTGGATTATTTGCTCAGCATACCGATTGAATAAGTATGGTGAAGAATATAACCTTGGTGCATACGTTTCCTGATTTTAAATCATTCAGTTTCCCCTTGTTCTGTTCGAATGACTGTTTTTTGGTTTATGTTCAGATTCCTCATGAGCACAATTAAGTGTTCTGTAATACACATTCTTTACAGTGTTGTCTATAGCTTGTCATGATCCACACGGTCAAAAGTCTTTGCATAGTCAATAAGGCACAAGTAAACATCTTTCTCGTATTCCTTGCTTTCAGCCAAGCTCCATCTGACATCAGCAATGATATCCTTCATTCCAGGCCTCTTGAATTGAACTTGAATTTATGGCAGCTCCCAGTTGATACAGTGCTGCTGTCATCTTTGAAAGATCTTCAGCAGAATTTTACAGCAAACTCAATTATATTGTTTGATGCTTTCTACTCTGGTAGTGTAATGGTTACGAATTGGGCTGCGAACCACAAGGTCAGCAGTTTGAAACTACCAGCTACTCTGCTGGAGAAAGATGAGGCTTTCTGCTCCCGTAAAGATTTACAGCCTCAGAAACCCTGTTCAGGGTCGCTATGGGTCAGAACTGACTCGACAGCACTTAACAACAACAACAACAACTGGTAGCGTAGTGGTTATGAATCGGGCTGCGAACTGCAAGGTCAGCAGTTCGAAACTACCAGCTGATCCGCAGGAGAAAGATGAGACTTTCTGCTCCCGTAAAGATTTACAGCCTCGGAAACCCTATACAGGATCGCTATGAGTCAGAACCGACTCCACGGCACACAACAACAACAACAACAATAACTTTGCATTGAGTCACCTTTCTTTGGAACAGGCACTAATATGAACATGTTGTTTAGTGTCTTCATGCTGGTTACAACTCATAAAGACCCTGTGTAGGGTTTCCAAGGGTTTGAACCACTGACCTTATAGTCAGTCATCCAGTGCTTATCCTACAGTGCCACGTATTGATTGGATTTCAGACTGGAGGCTGAGCTTAAAATAGCCGCCAAAAAAATGAGAATGCCATTTTTCAGGAGGAGCAGATCTTTGAAGGACAATACAAGGTTTTCCTGTTGTTCATTTTGGGTTTGAAAAGCTGACAGGACTTCCAGGTGTAGATAATTGTAGATAATTGGTTGAACTGCTTAACTAAGGCAGTTTCTAGTGATTGAATGGGCAGAATTATACCTTTAAGCTCATCTTTGGTCACTTAAGTGGGATTCTGTTCAGTTACTTAGGAATGGAGAAGTGCACCTTGTGTTCTCCTTAGCATTCCGGGGGGACATTGTACTTCACACTGCTTATTCTTTATTTGCTTTAGAAAGACTTTCAGTAGTCTTGGTTACCCTATAGGATCTGATTCAATGTGATTGACTACTCCCAGTAGGCCTAAACGGAACTGATTGCAAGCTTTGGCATCCTCTAGTAGCCTGGGAGGAAATTAAAAAAGAAGCAATATTATAGTCACTAAATGTGTAAACTAATGGCTAGATAATTCGTTTTGAATTCCAGAAACCACCCATCGTCATATGACATTTGCTTTACTGTTCACTTGTGGTATCCTCTTTACAATTCATGTAGTAAATTCCAAATATTATTCAGGGACCTGTGCTTCATCTTGAAGCTAATTTTCAAATCTCAATTGATGCCTTTGAGTTGTGATGTTGGAGGAGAATACTAAAAGTGCCGTGGACTGCCAAAAGAACCAATAGATATGTTTTAGAAGAAGTGTAGCCAGAGTGCTGCTTGGAGGCCAGGATGGCTAAGCTTCGTCTCTCATACTTTGGACATATTGTCCGGAGGAAACAGTCGCTGTAGAAGGATGTCATGTTGGGTAAGGTGGAGGGTCAGAGCAAAAGAGGAAGCCCCCTAACGAGATGGATTGGCCAGGTGGCATCATTGATGGACTCAAGTGTGGCAG
>NW_006408749.1:2533915-2551897 GCF_000296735.1 Chrysochloris asiatica
GCCAGGTGGCATCATTGATGGACTCAAGTGTGACAGCCGTAGTGAGGTTGGCCCAGGATCGGACATTGTTTCATTCTGCTGTGCATGGGGTCGCTATGAGTCGGTTCTGACTCGATGGCACCTGACAACAACAATTGACGGTGAAGTAATATATTTAGAATCCTGATCTAATATTCCAAGTGAAATGTAACAGTAATAATACAAGTATGATATGATTTGTGCCTAGAGAGCGTGTATGTGGAATTGACAGATGGATATTTCTTGGTAATCTACATTGGTAGAACTCTCAGTGTGCATCAGAATTGCTCGGGGGTGGAGTCTATTAAAATGCAGCTTCCAGGGCTTCACTCCTAGTGTCGTTCTGGTAGGGAAGCCAGAAATCGGCATTTTTCACAAGCACCAGGTAAACAGAAGTATATACTGCAACCTCCCCAGAGCCTCACCCAAGCTCCTCAATGGCTACAATCTTTAGGTTTTCTAACATTCCTATTGGTTTGTCCTTGGAAATGAAGAATGTCCCAAATTTTAAATTAGAATAGTGAGTAATGAAGTACGAGAGACAAAGTAATGAAGTACAAGGGCAACTACTGTAGGATTCAACTTATATGAAATATGTCGGAAAGGAAATGCATAGGAGCACAAATTTATCAGTGGTTACCAGGAATTGGTGTATCAAGGAAGAGAGACTATTGCTTAAGTGGTACTGTGTTTCTGTTCAGAACTAGAGCTCGATGAACATCATTGAATTGTATACTTAAAATTGGTTGAAAGGGCAATTTTTGGAATATTAATTTTATCAATTTTTTTAAAGAAAGCAACAATCTGTGAAGTTCTGTAGGTAGATCTTTTCTAGTTATCTATCAAGAATTGAGATGCACATTGCAGTACTACCCTTTTGTCCAACCGGTGTTAAGCTCTGTTAGTATAGTGGTTGTGAGTTATGCTATGTTTTGTAGCCATATTGATGTCTTAATTCATTAAGGAAGTCTCTCTAGTAATATTGCCCCTGTATAGTGTATTGAACTCTGGTAGCATAGTGGTTAGGTGTCGGGCTGCCAACCTCTAGGAGGGTTTCAACCACTGACCTTTTGGTTAGCAGTCCTACAACACTGCACCAGGACTCTTCTACCTGTTTGTTGTTGTTGTGTGCCGTGGAGTCGGTTCTGTCTCACAGCAACCCTGTACAGGGTTTCCGAGACTGTAAATCTTTACGGGAGCAGAAAGCCTCATCTTTCTCCCATGGAACAGCTGGTAGTTTTGAACTGCTGACCTTGTGGGTTTGCAGCCCGATTCGTAACCACTATGCTACCAGAGTGGACAGGTACGCCTTAGATGTTCATGTCTGTTACTCTCTGAGTGATCCATTCCAGACAGTGAAGCTGGGAAGGGAGTCCCTGAGTTTTGCAGAAGATTAATGTGCTGGGCTGGTAATCAAAAGGTTGGAGGTTTGAGTCTATCCATAAGAGTTTCCGAAGAAAGTCCTGGCAATCTACTTCTGAAAAATCAGTCATTGAAAGCATTGTGGAGTATCATTTTACTCTGACACATACGGAGTTGCTATGAGTTGGACTCAACTCGCCAGCAACTAGGTCAAATAGGAAGGAACTGTAATGTATACTCCGTGAGTATCTGTAGAACTGTATTACTATCATATCTATATGAATGTTCTGGTCCTTAGTCAGCAAGTAACCCTTTGTGGATTGATAAACTGTCAGTCAAAAATTGACAGTTTCCCCAGTACAGATTCAAGACTTTTAACAACAAGGAATTTGACATTTGTTGATTTCAAAAACATTAAATTTTAAAACGTTAAATGAATAGCTGACTGGTTTTCATGTCCGTGGAAAATAAAATGAACATTATTTTCACTTCATGCTGCTTTAAACCCTGATTTGAATTTGTCTCTGAATGTGGGCAGGTCCTGACCTCCAAATTGCCAGTGGTTCTGCTCATCTGTAAAAGGGGCCATTTCCTGCACCAATAGATCATTTCCCTTGCCTCGAGGAGTTAATACCCGGTCTTTAATTAATTAATTGATTGATTTATTTTGTCATAAGAGTACAAAAACAGCATCAGAGCCTCCTCTGGCTCCTCCTGTGTCTGAAGAAGAAGATGAAGAAGAGGAAGAAGAAGATGACAATGAACCCCCACCAGTAATTGCACCAAGACCAGAGCATACAAAATCAGTAAGTTACAGGTGTCTGTTTCCTAGTGATTTCTGAAAATGCCCATCAACTAGTAACTATTGAGCATTTGCTATGTTCCCAGAAATAGAGTGTAAGACACCACCCTGTTTGAGAGGTTGCTGTTTAAAGATATGAGATTAACACATGAAGCAATGAGAGAATAATACGAAACAATATGTAAATAATTTATAAAACTGTAGAAATCAAACAGGATAGCAAATGTGAGCCACGTAAGAAAAACTACATCAGTATAGGCACAAAGAACAGAATTAGCACAGCTTAGGTAGCCACTCCAAAAGATGACCTCTTAAGGTTTTTCAAGGGCAGTGTACATGAAGCAATTCAAAGTTCTTTGCTAATAGAAAACCACTTCCCTTTAGAAAATGCATTGATCTAACAGCTGGACCTTGACTCCATACTTCACTTTCCCCAGCCTATTCTCTTCATGGTAGACCCTTTTTTTGTAATTTAGATCTACACTCGCTCTGTGGTTGAATCTATTGCTTCACCAGCAGCACCAAATAAAGAGGTCACACCGCCTTCTGCTGAAAATGCCAATTCCAGCACTTTGTACAGGAACACAGATCGGCAAAGAAAAAAATCCAAGATGACAGATGAGGAGATCCTGGAGAAGCTAAGTGAGTTTGTTTGTGTGTGTGATTGTTTATTTATTTTGCCATCTTTACTTTCTTCTTGGGAAGAAGTCTTTGGTAACTTATGCTTTAGAAGTTTGAACCTACGTGGAGGAACTCGAGGCTCCCTGAGCCTCACTTAATAGAAACAAAATATTTTCACTTGGAACAATTGTGAATACTTCACCAAATGAATTAAGTAGTACTTTTTATGTAAAGATTAACCTAGTACCTTGTAGTTGATGCCGATTCATAGTGACCCGATTTAGGGTTTCTGAGACTATAAGTCTTTATGGAACCAGACAGCTTCATCTTTGTCCTGTGGAGCGGCTGGTGGGTTCGAACCACTGACCTTGTGGTAAGTTTGCCAATATCTTATCCACAGCATCACCAAGGCTTCTTATTTTAATATATCCTACTGCCATCGAGTTGATTCCTGCTCATAAGGTTTCAGAGACTAAATCTTTTTGAGAGCAGATAACCTTATCTTTGTCCCACAGAGCAACTGACGAGTTTTAAATACCAACCTTGCAGTTTCAGGTTCCACTTAAAGATTGTTATTGTTCTTAAGTACCACTGAGTTGGTTCTGACTCATTGTGACCCTGTATAGGGTTTATAACAAGTGGCTGGTAGGTTTGGACCACCGACTTTGTGGTCTAAGACTCCTGTGTTGTTGTTTTTAAATGTTGTTGAATCAATTTCTGACTCTGTATAGAGTTTCAGAGGAGGACCTAGTGGGTTTGAACCGCCAACTTTGTGGTTCGCAGTCCAGTGATTATTATCCGGAGCTACCATGCTCACCAGGCATATAATAGTCACTCAGAAAATACTGGTTAAGTGAGTGAATGAATGAAGGAGGGGCGGGAATGAGCTCTTAAGTTCTTATTTGTCTATGCTGTGCAAGACACTTTGGAGGAAACTGTTGAATGGCAGTTTCCTGCCATTAACAAACTTATTTTATTTGGATGGATATTGGCATTTAATAGGAGGCTATCTTGTTTCATGCAAACTTCTGTTTAAAAGGTCTTTAAAAGGGAAGAGTTCATGCTACAGATACTAGGAAGGCTCAGCAGAAGTGGTTATGGACATAACTCAGGCTGATACTGACATCTAGTGGAGTGAAGCCAGGGTAGCGTCTAACATCCTATAATATGTGAAACAGTTTTCTCCTCCTTTCTACACTGCCCTCCTCTGCCCTCCAACACATTTTTTTTTTTTTTTCTGGTTGTTAAGTGCCATTGAGTTGGTTCCGACTCATAGCACCCCTGTATAGGGTTTCCAAGATGCAGCTGGTGGGTTTGAACTGCCACCTTTGCAGTTCGCACTTCAATGCTTACCCTACTGAGCCACACCAGCACTCCTCCAACACAATTATCCAGCCCTAAATAGAAATTCTAATCTAGAAATATTTGGATAGTCAATTGTTCAGAGAACATTTGACATTGAGCACTTAGAATTGGAATTGCTGGATTTTGAACTGACTTAATTATTCACAATTAAATCTGCCTCTAGACCTAATACCAGCTATTTACTATTACAACAGCAGTTGTTGTTGTTGGGTGCTTATTGATTCCAACTTACAGGGACTTCATGTGACAGAATAGCTATCTCATAGGAGTTTCTTGGCTGTAATCTACTGAAACGGACTACCAAGTTTTTCTGCCGTGGAGCCACTGGGTGGCCTCGAACTGCCAAACTTTCAGTTGACACCCCAGTACTACTGTGCCACCAAACCAAGCCAAAGCCACTGCCATCAAGATGATTCTGACTCATAGTGGCTCTATAGTGTGACAGAGTTAAACTGCTCCTTAGGGTTTCCACTATTGTAAATCTTTACGGACGCTAACAGCCTCGCCTTTCTCCCGCAGAGCCATTGATGGAGCTACACCTTTCAGGTAGCAATACAGCACATAACCACCAGGGCTCCTGTTTCACCATCAGTGCCTCTTAATAATAGCAGTAACAGCCTTAATTGAGCGGACCCATTTAAAAGCTCACTTCACATAAATTATCAGGTTTAATTATTACAATTGTCTTTTGCAGTACTTTTTAATACCTTAGTTTTACAGATAGGTAATATTCCTGGTGTAGTGCTGTAGGATAAGCACTGGACTGCTAACCACAGTGGTTCAAACCTTCAAGCCACTCCTCGGAAACCCTATATAGGGTTGCTATGAGTCTGAACTGACTTGATGACACTTAACAACACAGCAACCAAATAGGCACAAGGTTGAGGAACCAAGTCACCCAAGCTCATAGTGACATAGCCAGGACTTGAACCTGGGTCTGTGTGTCTCAGAAATGTACTTTCGTTACCTCCTTTACTTCTGTATTTCCCAACTATGCCCTTATGTAAAAAGAAAAAAAGATGTGAAATACTTACCTGACTAATTTCACTTGAATTATTCAAGCATTTTGCCTCAGTTTTGTTCTTTAATTCATATACATAGACATGACCTGTGAGGTTATATTCAATCTAAAAACATTGAAGTTTCACTTTTATAAAAATGACTTTTTTCTGTGTTTATGTCAGTTTAAGTCTCAATACACATATAAATGACTTGATTGTTTTCTTAAGTTAGGTAGCAGAGTTGTTGTTGTTGTTAAGTGCCGTTGAGTCGGGTCCGACCCATAGCGACCCTGTACAGGGTTTCCGAGGGTGTAAATCTTTACGGGAGTAGAAAGCCTCATCTTTCTCCCGCGGAGCAGCTGGTAGTTTCGAACCGCTGACCTTAAGGTTCGCAGCCCGATTCGTAACCACTACGCTAGGTAGCAGAGAAATAGGCATTATTTTCCTGGGCCAAAAATCTCACTTGGCTCGCACATTCTAATGATGCTGGAACTGTGGCCTTTATAACTTGTTGTTTCTCTCTCTGTGTTGAGCAACATGACAAAGCAGTGGAATCTACTTTCAATATTGGTTCATTTAGAATGCAGTGTTGGCTTGCTTTTAGCTATTTGGTTTTATGTTTAGGTCTAGTGAGGGTCATTTTCCTTCTAGTCAGTGTGCCACTTGTGACTGCCAACCCGACCTTGGGCTTACAGATCCTGATAGGCAGAACCTGCAGGTAAATTGGAGTGTGTTTCCTATGTGGCAGGACCAGGTCGAGATATACGAGATATACGGCAAAGTCAGAAAAATCAGCCTTCCCTGCTCCTGCGCCATGATGGCCTTCTCTTTGCCACTTATTTCCTGTGTAACCCTAGACAAGTTATTTAACCTCTCTGAACCTCAGCTACTTTCCTGTCAAATAGAGATAAGATCTATAGGGTGGCTTTTGGAGCCCAGGTGTGACACTGCAGGTTAATGTGCTGGACTGTAAAGTCAGTTTGAACTGCAAAGTTGGCGATTCAAGCTCACCAGCTGCTCCTTGGAAACTCTACACCAGGTCGTTATGAGTCAGAAATGACTCAACAGCACTTAACAACAACTTAGGATGCCTTTTAGGTATCTTACTTAACCTATGACTAACAGTATAGCTATTGGAGTCAGAAAGACCTAGATTCTAATCACAGACCAATTGCTACTAGCATGCCACTTGGGGCAAATCACTTAACTTTTCTGGGCCTCCTTTTCCTCATAAAGGAAATGAGGATAGTGATACTACTGATCTTATAGTGTTAATAACACCAAAATGTTAGGAGAATAATGCCCGTAAAAACCATAGTAACAATACCAGGCACATAGTAGGTGCTCGTTCAATGGGAGCTGTTATTTGATTGCTTGAGTATTTCACTTTAATAAAATAATATAAGAGGGCAGGCTTGGAAGTGAATGAATAACTGTGAAGTGAATAAAGCGAAGTGAACAGCTGAGTCTGAGTGTGACTCATACACCTGGACTAGCTTAGTACCCTTCCGCAAGTCACTTAACTTCTGAGCTTCAGTTTCTTCCTCTGAAAAATTAAGAGATAGTACTTACATAAGTACACGGGGCTTTGTGAGGCTTAAATGAGTTATATAAGCATGTAAGACACCTAGCACCATCTCTAGTCATATTATTATTGTTAATTTTATCAAATAAGGAGAGTGACCATATTTTTTAATCCAAAACATGGGGACACTGGATCTTACTGTGGGCTAAGAACATTGTTGTTGCTGTTGTTATGTGTCGTGGAGTCAGTTCCGACTCATAGCGACCCTGCACAAGGTTTCCAAGGCTATACATCTTTATGGGAGAAGAAAACCTCATCTTTCTCCCGCGGAACAGCTGGTAGTTTTGAACTGCCGACCCTGAGGTCAGCCCGATTCATAACCACTATGCTACTTAGAAACCAGGAATAATCTCAGAAATTGCAGAGCAGCTGGTGATGAGACTTAAGGAAGAAGGGAGGTACAAAGACGGCCCCAACACATACCAGAGTGAACCCCACAAGCAGAGCAAAAGAGAAGTTGATGGCCTCCACTGTCTCAGAGATACAATCACGATGAGGTGGGCAAGATGATTGACTGAGCTGCCACCAGGCTCTTCATCTTTCACACAAATACTGATTGTGGGGACCAGGCCCAAGGATCATTAATGCTTCAAAGGAACAGATCGTCTTTCAGTTTTTATATAGACAGATTGCCTGGGTCTGGCTTGTTCTCTGTGGTCTCTCTGGATCTTTTGGAAAAGGAAGAAAACCCTTCATTTTACTGAATTTTGCTGACAGGTGCTGACTGTCAGCAAAATTGTGTAATCCAGGAGATTTGTCTTTGACTTCCCTCCTCTGGGCCCCACAACCACTTCCTAGTCTTGGTATCCCTGCTCCCTGTCTCCCCCAGCACCCCTCACTCAATACTCTTTCTCCGAAGCCATCCTCAGGTAGAAAGAACCAAGATTAATTTTGAGAATTTTTAATTTTCTGTTGCCTCAGGAATGAAATCTGATCATCTTTTAATGGAGGGAGTTTGGTTTAAGTTAATATGTAGGAGAACATAGTGATGGACTCTTCTGAAACCACATAAGTAACCCCGTTTTCAAATTATTGTGTTTTACAGTGAGTAGTTTGTTTCTTATTTAGACAATTGCTCTGGTAGGAAATTGTTCTGGCATCCTGTCTTTTTTTTTTTTTTTTTTTTCCCCATTTTGGGTTTTGGTTTGTTGATTTTTGTCCCATTTTGCCCTTTGTGTTACAGTGTTTCTTTCTGTCTCATAATTTCTAAAAGCCAATTATGATGGCGCTAATCAAACAGATCACTTCCAAAGCTTCTTTTCTGAGTCGGAATAGTAAATAGGCCTCTGCTCATTTGTCTAATGTCAGTAGATGGCAGCACATGCTCTTCTGTGAAGGAGGCGGGGGTGGGGGGACGCCATTTTATTTGAACAGCAGTTACATTTAGAAGCAGAATCACACAAAATGGTTGTCTTTTGGTAAAGTTTATGGAAGGATTTATTTCCAGTTCGGTTTTTTTTTTTTTTTTTTAACCCCACATACAATGAAAATAAAGCTTGAATAATTTATTACCATCAAATCTCATTAACTTAACCCCATCATTTGGAATTGGTAATAACTCAGAAAGTGGCTTGGGCTAAAGTTTATTTACTTTTGTTCAGTCTACTGGAAAAGCGTTTGCTCAGCAACTTAATAGTATAACTTTCTTAGAAGACTATAAACTGTTGAATGAAACTGGTTTCAAGTGACTTTGAAATCAATTCTTTTTCTTTTTTTTAAGGGTCCAGGCCCTTGCCCATTTGAAGTGAACTTGAATAAGGATGAATGTTTCTGGAGATAAAAAAAAACCTGTTTCACAATTTGAAAAATAAAACAGCAACCTAGAAATTGTTGAGTTGGTTGCACTGTACAGATAGCTCAAGTAAATTACATTGCTCCTACCCTTGTCTTAAGCCCTGGTGGCGCTGTAGGATAAACACTGGACTGTTAACGACAAGATCAGCCATTCAAACCCACCTGCTGCTCCAGGGAAGAAGAATGAGGCTGTCTGCTCCCATGAAACCCTATGTAAAGTCGCTAGTTGCAATTGACTGGATGGCTGTGGGACCCTTGTCTTCAACTATGAGGAATTTACAAAAGGAAATACTGACTTTTATTTCAGTTAATTTTGACAGACATTTTGTTTGACAGTGTTTCTTTCTGTCTCATAATTTCTAAAGCCAATTATGACAGACATTCAGTAAGTTCTCCATCTATTCCATACCCATGTTTCATGTCATTAAGACATTTACAGTCTGAAAGGGGATGCCAAACAAATAGATAAATATATATGGTGTATTGAGTAAAGAAAAAGAGAGCAAGAAAAAAAAAACAATACTATAATAGTAGTGCAAAGAATAGAAGTTTATTAACTTTATCCAAAGGGATCAAAGAATACTTCCTAGAAGAAACAACATTTAAATGAGTATTGAAACATGAATCAGAACTTGCTAGGAAGGAAACATGGAAGGCCATTCCAGGTATAGGTTACTACTACCAATTAAAGTCATAAATTACTATTTGTTCTTTTAATCAAGAGTATCATTTTTCAATATGAATTACAGAGATCATGTGAGAAAATTGCTCAAATTTTTATACTGATTCTGGCATCTAAATTTCCATTTTTAAATGAAAGGAAATCAATTAATCAATACGTTTCAATCTTTCCCTCCCTCCTTCTCTCTGTCAGGAAGCATTGTGAGTGTTGGTGACCCAAAGAAAAAATACACAAGATTTGAGAAAATCGGTCAAGGGTAAGTGATTGTAATTGCAAATGCCAAAAGATGAACACCAGAAAAATGTGTTAAAATTCAATAACAGTTTGAATTTCTGGTGATTTATGTGTCTCATGTCCTGGACTTCTGTTTTGCATTCTCAATATTGACCCTTATGCCTGGCAGGTTGACTGGTAACTAGAAAACCTACAGAAACATCCTGCTGGAATCTTCTCTGTTCAGAGCTAACAGTGAATCTTGTAGGGACATTTTGATCCCATAAAGTTTTAAAAAGATTCAAACTGAGTTTTCTAAGAAAGCAGTAGAGTTATAGAAGCTTCTAGCTGGTATAAAAACTGTCTTTCTTTCTGTCCCTCCTTCATCTATATGGATATGATGGTTAAGATCCTATTTTACTGTCAAACTTCAGTGACAGAGTGAGGGTGGGCAAAGTCCTTGGTCAATGATCAGGGCTCAGCCAAATTGACTAGTCATAGAATTAGATGAATAATCCGTAAGTGACACTAAATGCATCCTCTTCACCTAGCATGCTTATTAAAAAGAAAGATTCCCAGGCACCACTGCTAGGAGTCCTGGTGTGGCATGGTAGGATATGCACTGGACTGCTAACCACAGAGTGGACATTTCAAACCCACCAGTCACTCCTTGGAAACCCTATTCAAGGTCGCTGTGAGTTGGAATCAACTCGCCAGCACTTAACAACAACAACAGGCACCACTGCCAGATATTTGATTCAGTAATCTGGAGTGGGGCCCAGGAATCTGAACTTCACCAAAGTTCCTCAGATAATCCTATTCATCAGCTAGTTTGTTCACTAGAGCTGAAAGAATATATAATCATTTAAACAACCCAAGGTCACATTCTGCAAGCCTGTCTCCTGGCTGCCAGCACACAAGCCTTTCTCTTTCCATGAGTCTACAGTCCTCAGATGTTCTCTATCTCCATGCCATCACCTCTGCCTCCATCTCTGGTGTCACTGCTTCTCTGGTTAGGGACCCACGTTCTGCACATACTCTTCTTAGAGTCCTCTCTTTTTACTTGATGGTCCTAGAGTCCTCTCTTTTGTTTTGTTTTTTTTTGAAATCACAACTTATTCTGGGATATAAGGAAAAGCATTTGTTTCGTAATTGGGCAAGATGGAGGACTGTGCCTAGTTGCGATCAAGGTTAGAAGATGCTGGGTGAAAGACAAAATGTTGAGGAGACATATATGGCCACGTTTATTCTTCCAGAAGAAATCTTTATGGAGGTGCATTTGCATTTTCTAGGAAGCAAAGATCCATGAAGGTGAGTCAGAAAGTATTGCTACAAAATGATAGTTGTTATTAAGTGCCATCAAGTCGGTTCTGACTCATAGTGACCCTGTTTCCATGGAGTGGCTGGTGAGTTTGAACCACCAACCTTGTGGCTCAATCTGACTTTGTGGTCCAGTGCCACATCAGGACTCCAAAATTCTAGAAACCTTTATTTTGAAACCATATCAAAATGTGAAGCTATTCTAAATCTACATATCCTGTATCTAGATCTATACGCTTCTGAAGATGGTGTTTACATCATCTCTCTAACTCTTCCCTGAAGAAGTCTGCCCTCTTCAATTTACACTATGTCAAAACTGCAGTTTTAGCATTCTTGAATGACACAAATTGTGTTCTCCTGAAATGTTCTCTGAGTTTGGGGAACAAAAAATAAGTTTGAAGGGACAAGATCAGAGCTCTAGGGTAGATGGGGGTAAGATTTTGCAATGAAATTCTCATATCACAGCCCTTGGAATGCAAAAAAAAACTTAGCATATTTTTCCTGACCTTTTGCTCACCAGCGCAATTCAACTTTCTTAAAAATTCTTTATAATAAGCCCCCATGTTCTTCCGAGATTTTCTGAGAAAACCTATCAAGATTACCCTTATGGAAACTTTAAAACCAGTCATCATAACCTTCTCTGCAGCTGATCTCTCCACAGACACCACTGTTTTGATTAGAACTTTGTTTTGAAGGTCACCCTAATGATACTAAGACACTAAACTAAGTGTATTACTGACAGAACTAATTTGTCTGCAGCCAGCCACTGATCACAGAGACATTTTTAAACTTGTTTATTTCGAATAAACTCGTGCTACTGGACTTCTAGTGTGGCGCTGTGGGTCAACATTGAACTGTGAACCACAAGTTCGGCAGTTCAAGCTCACCAGTTGCTCCTCAGAAACCCTATACAGAGTCGCTATGATTTGGAGCCAACTTGACGGCACTTAACAACAGCAACTGGATGCTAGTAGCGGTACTTTTTGAACTTATTCTCCAATACCTACCTGTGCTTTTTGCTTCTTTCTTTGTCATTTAATATCACTGATGCTCTTACTTGCTCACACAAAAAAAGAACTTTGTGGTGATTCTAGTCCTGATCGCTCACTTCAGGTCGCCTGTCCTGGTGTGGTGCTGTGAGTTACTGCATTGGGCTGCAAAGTAGGTTTGAACTGCAAGGTCGGTGGTTTAAGTTCACCAGCCACTCCTTGGAAACCATATATAGGGTCACTATGAGTCAGAACCGACTAGACGGCACTGAACAACAACATCACCTAGTGGTTCTAATATTATTTCTGTCCATTGCTCTAGAACACTGACATCCAGTAGAACTTTCTGCAATGAAGAAAACATTCTATATCTGTGCTTACCAACATGGTAGACACTAGCCATATGTGGCTATTGAGCACTGTCTAGTAAAAATGAGGATCTGTTGACCCAAATAGTACTGAATTGTTTTGTCAGCTTAAAACGCACATTTAATTCTCTGTCAGCCTCACCACATCTGATAGTTTATGGTATTCACTCACCACATGTACCTAGTAAGTGCTTGAAATGTGACTCATTCAAATAAGAGATTAGCTGTCAGTTTAAAATGCACACTTAATATAAAAAACTTACTATGGAAAAAAGAATGTTAGACAAGATGTTGATAAGTTTTATATTGATTTCATATTGAAATGATAATATTTTGCATATATTGGGTGAAAAAATATGTTATTAAAATTAATTTCACATTAAAAAAATTTAATATGACTACTAGAAACATTTTAAGTACTGGGCTGCTAACTGAAAAGTCGTCAATTTGAACCCACCGGCCTCTTTGCAGGAGAAAGGTGAGGCAGTCAGCTTCCTAAAGACTTACAGCCTCTGGAACTCTGTGGAGCAATTTTACTTTGTCCTATGTGGAGCTCTGGTAGCGTAGTGGTTATGAATCGGGATGAGTACCACACGGTCAGCAGTTCGAAACCACCAGCTGTTCCACGGGAGAAAGATGAGGCTTTCTGCTCCCATAAAGATTTATAGCCTCAGAAACCCTGTACAGGGTCGCTATGAGTTGGTATGGGTCAGAACCGACTCCACAGCACATAACCAACCAACCATGTAGGGTGGTCACTATGAGTCGGACTTTACCCGTTGGCAGTGGGTTTAGTAGAACACTTAAAATATGACTTACATATTTTTTATTCGGCAGTACTGCACCAATTGTGGTTTAAATGGAAACTCCTAATTTATTTATTCCTAAAGTAGGTTTTTAAAGAATTTGTTCAGGGATAGAGAGTGGGAGATGTTAATTTTGTTTGATTTTTCACTTCTTCCATTCAATTATTCCCACTAAGACCCAACTAAGCCAAAAACACAACACTGAATTTTAAAAGGTTAAAAAAAAAAAAAAAAAAAAAGTGGGGTGGGAGAGGGTGGGGTGGCAAGAAAAGATTTCAAGTATTTCCCAGGAACCAGGTAGTGAAGCAACAGTAATTTTTCCAATAACAAAGATTAAGTCGCAAGAACTTTGCTACCAAAGAGTTGTCCCCTCTGGTTGTTATTTATGCCTCTGACCTCTGAGAGTGCAAAAAAGGCTAGTTGCCTATTTCTGTCTCCTTTTATAAAGCCTTCATAATCTGAAAGGAAAAATCAGAACATTAATCCTGCTTGTAGCCTCAGAAAGATCTGTGTTAAATTCCCAGTGAGTTTGTCAATATTCTAAAGAATAATGAGTTAACCAAAAGATAGTTGACACAACTCGTTCTCAAAGGATAGGGAATCTGTTTTATTCCTCCTTTTTGTCTTTTATCATTTAGCACAGTGCTTTAGCATTTAGAAGACCCTACAAAACATTTCGGTACTATTGGGGTCAACAGTCAGAATTCTCTGGCTCAAAGACCTACAGATTGCTTTGCATCCCTCCCCATTTATTTTTGCCTCAATCAACATTTATTGGGAATCCTGATGGATAAGCACTGGTCTGCTAACTGCAAGTTTGGCAGTTTAAACCTACCAGCTGCTCCTCGAAAAACCTACACATGGTTGCTATGAGTTGGAAACACCTTGGTGGCACTTGACAACAAACATTTCTTGAACTGATGAAATGCACGTCTGTCCAACTCTCCCTTCCCCTTGTCCTCTCCTTCCTTCTTGTGCATATTCTATACTGTTTTCGGTCTCTCTTTTTCTTGATGTATATTCATCTCTTCATTCTGTCAGCCTCACCACATCTGATAGTTTATCCTTTGAGTATTTGTGTATTTGCCTTTTTCATGCATGTTGATTTTGCCTTCTGCTATCTATTTTCACATACCTCAACGAAAATGATCAAAATATAAAACTGAGTTGTATTTTTAATAGCTTTTAAGATACAATCGTGTAGCTTATTTCTATTCAAATACTGTAATTTTATCATTTGTTAAATGGCTGGTTTTAATTTTTGCTCTTAGTAACTAGACTTTTTGCTCCCTGCTCTTAATTTGGAAAGTGAGTGAGCAAATTATTGATTTCTTTCTAGATCCCCCCAATTTTTAATTAACTTTCTCTTTACTTATATGGCTCTCAATTGATTTTTGCAATGGATTATCGGCCTAAATTAGACCAACTACTTTACTCTCAATATGTAGCTTTTATTTTCTTTTCATTAAGTCTTTTAAAAATTTGGTTTGCTTTACCTTTTGTTAGGTGACAGTAATCATTTAGTTCTAGAAATAATCAGTCCCAGTATCCTATTTTCAGCTCCATAAAGCACAACAGCCCACTCTTGGGAACTGGATTTGAAAGTAACCTCTCCATTAATCACCCTCATCTACTTGGGAAACTAAATTTTTCCAGTATGAGTTTCTGCCATCCCAGCATTCAGGCCTGGGGCCAGAAAATTGGGCTCCATCTTTCATAAATCAAGTTCAGAATTGCGTGTCTAATCACTTGAGGCCATAGCTGTGAGTCAAAGGTTAAAAATGACATTATTTTACCAGGTTTTCTGTGAAAAGTGTTCTATAATTGGTCACCAGATCCAGACATTTTGAGCATATGTATGCAAAGTTTAAAAAAAGGAAAGAAAAAAACAAAAAATGGGGGAAGCTGTGTACCCCCACATTATTTGTCATTGAATCAACATTATGAGTTTTTCAGATATATTACTGATGAAGACGTAAGAATATTTACTCTCTAAGACAGCCGTGTAAAGGAGCTGTTTAATAAATAGGGTAGGGAAATACAACAAAATCAAATATTTATGTTCCATCAACAGCTATCATTGGCAAGCTTGGGCAATTCCTGAATAAGTAGTAGCTGTGTAACAGAGGGCTGAATTCACTAATGTTGGCAGCTGTCCTCATTAATATACAGGCAGTCCCAGGGTTACAGAAGTCCAACATATGCACAACTCCATACTTGAATGTTACGTAAATTTGCCCTCACTTTGAAATGATTGAATGAACCCCTCCTGTCAACTAATTCTTCATCACAATCACCTGACTTACTGCGAGTGCAGCATTCAAATGATTGAAAAACTTTGGAATCTTTTCTTGCACTAAATAAAGCAAGAAACGTCCTGGTATGGCACTGTAGGGTAAACACTGAACTGGTAACTGTTACGGTTGGCAGCTCAAACCCTCGGAAACCCTGTGCAGGGTCACTATGAGTTGGAACCGACTCTATGGCATTTAACAGCAACAACAAATAAGAACTATAAGAAACCCTGGGGGTGTAATTGGTTACATGTTAGGCTGCTAACCACAAGGTTGGTAGTTCGAGTTCACCATTTGCTCTGCTGGAGAAAGATGGCGTTTTCTGCTCCCATAAAGATTTATAGCCTTGGAAACCCTATATTGGATTGCTAGCTTCAGAATCTACTCCAGGGCACACAACCACTACCACCACCAAATAAGAACTATTTGCACTTGTTCTGACTTACCTACAAATTCAACTTAAAGCCACACTTAGGAATGGATCTGATTCCCAACCTAGAGGCTGCTTATATTTGAATTCTTTTCTAGACTCCCCGATAAATGAGAATGCACTGAAAAATAACTGTTTTTTCTCCTTAAGGTTCATATTATCTCTTTTGAGAAAGCAGCTCAGAGGAAATGGTTTGGATCCACTTTAATAAATATCTTTGTTAATTCAGTGAGCTTTTACTGAGTTTCTTCCCCAGCCCCTTGGTTAATGATGTATAATGCCAAGTCAAGAACCAAATTTTGGAACTCCTCTCTGCTCATTATTCTCTTGAATAACTTAACTGACAGGGAGAAAATGAAAGTTGTATTAAGGAATTAAAAGAAATCGATCCTACAAAAAAATTACTTCAATCTAAGAACTTGGAGATAATGTTTTGGAATTCACACATGATTCTGTCATGGTCACAAGTGCCCATTCATATCACATTAAAATGATTATTTCACAATCTGTCCCTTAGGTATATATTTACAACATGGCTTTTTATATTGCTTCAATTTTTTTTTTTTAATTTCAAACTTACACAGAAGTAGAGAGAATAAATAGTACAGTAAAAGTCCATATTTATCACCCATATTCAACATTCATTAATACTTTCTATATAACCATAATGCTATTCTAGCACCATCAGAAAATTAACAATTTCTTGGTATCATCTAAAACTCAGTCTATAGTCAGAGATCCCTGTTATCTCCAGAATGTCTTTTTTTTTTTAAATGTTTTATTGTGAATTATGTGGTAGTTTACATGGGAGAACATTAGTTTTACATTCATCCTATCGTATATCATTTCATTGCCATGGTTACAATCCCCTCCATGCGTCATCAACCAGAATGTCTTTTTTATAGTTTTGTTCAAATCAGTGTCCAAACAAGAGCCACACAGTGCATTTGGTAGGATGTCTCTTTACTCTAAAATGTATCCTCTTTTTTCCCCCACTACCATTGACTTGTTGAAGAAACTGGTCATTGTTTTGTGGAAAGTTATACTTTTTGGATTTGTCTATTCATTTTATTTACCAATTTATTCTATCCCCTGTGTTACATATAAATAAAAGCTACCTCTAGAGAGTTCATTGAATTCAGGTTCAACATTTTGGCAAGAATCCTGCATAAATGGCTCTGTGTGCTTCATATTGTATCACATTAGGAGGCATACAACATCTGGTTGTCCCACATTTTAGTGATCAGTAGATTCATCAGATGGTTCAGTGTGTGACTGCCTGTCCCCTCCAGTCTAAAGTCTGCCACCCACTGATGGTTAGTGCCCAATTCAATTATTTAATTAGGGATTACAAAGTAGTGATTTCCTAAATTTAACCATTTTCTCCACACTTATTAGCTGGAACACTTTTAAAAATTTTGAGTTTGCTTTTGTTGAGAATATATGCATAGCAAAATATACACCAATCCAACCGTTGCTAAATGTACAATTCCAGTGACATTGATTAAAATCTTCAAGTTGTGCAACCATTCTCACCTTCCTTTTCTGAATTGTTCTTCTTCCATTAACATACATTTACTGTCCCCCAAGGAGCTCTGGTAGCGTAGTGGTTACGAATCAGGCTGCAAACCACAAGGTCAGCAGTTCAAAACTACCAGCTGCTCCATGGGAGAAAGATGAAGCTTTCTGCTCCCGTAAAGATTTACAGCCTCGGAAACCCTGTTCCGGGTCGCTATGGGTCGGAACTGACTCAATGGCACTTAACAACAACAACAACAAGGTTCCTATCTAATCTTTCAAGTTTTCTAGCATACTTTTGTAGGAAAGAACTCTTTGATTTCCCTGAAATATAGTTTCAGTTAGGACTCTTTGATTTCCCTGAAATATAGTTCATACAGGGAAACCTAGATAAATGTTTTGATTCTTTTTTTTTTTTTTAATTTAAGGTTTTATTGTGGATTGAGTGAAAGTTTACAGAGCATATCATCAGTTTTACATTCAACAAATCATATACCTTGTTTCATTACATTGATTATAATACCTCCATGCACCATCAGTTAACAGTATTTCTCTCTATCCACTTTAGCTTCTTAAAAAACACAAACAAACAAACAAAACATTCAGGCATATATAATAATTTACATCTCCAAAGGGCACATTCTGCAAGTGTGCTCCTGGCCACCAGCTCTTAGTCCTTCTCTTCTTAGTCCATGAATCTAGAGTCCTCAGCCGTTCCCCCTCTCCATGCCCCCATCTCTGCCTCCATCTCTGGCGCTGCTGCTTCTCTGGATAAGGTCCCACATTCTGCTTGTGCGTTCCTCTCTTCATGGTT
>NW_006408749.1:2552682-2565332 GCF_000296735.1 Chrysochloris asiatica
TTGAGTATGCATCACTATTTACCTCTGTCCCACTAGGCCATGCCAACCTGTCTTTAATTCTTTTTAATTGCCAATTTTCCATGTAAGGAATTGGTACCCATTTTACTTCCAAAACTCTGAAATTAGAGTTGCCTTTTTGTTTGATTTATTTTTTGGGGGGGGGAATGGGGGTGCCAATGGAGGAGAACGATTTCTATTTTATTTAAAATGCATCTTTATAAACTCATGGCTTTTTTTTTTTTTTTTTTACTGTGGTAAAATAATATTTACCATTTTAGCATTTTTTATATGTGCAGTTTAGTGACATTACTTACTTGCATTATTGCATTATGTTGTGCAACCATTATCTCTGTTTCCCAAATTTTTAATTATCCTTAATGTAAACTCAGTACCTCAGACTGCCACCTTAGTCGCTAGACCTTTGATACATGCTACAGTATGAATGGAGCTGGAACACATTATACTGAACATAATAAATTAACCGCAAATGGACAAATGCTGTATAATCTCGTTTACATAAAAGGACAAGACTAAGCACTGAATAGAGAACAAAGTGTATGAGTGGGAAGGCGGGGGCAAGTGGGGATTACAGGCAATGTAAAACTCACACTGATTCAGGGCAGGTTTGCACAGATGATTATTGTAATTGCTGTCAATATGTTCTACACCTATACAAAGTTGGATTGGTTAAAGTGTGATCAATTTAAAAGAATACCTGCTGGCTACCTTAGTTTGGAGGTTTAGGGCCATGGTTTCATGGGACATCCAGTTAATTCACCTAATAATGTGTTTAGTGCTTCCGTTCTACCTCCCAGTGCATTGCATAGTACCCAGAATCTTAAAAGCTTGCAAGCAACCATCTAAGGCACAAATAATTGATTTCTATTTACTTGGGACAACAGAGGAAGTAAAGGACAGTCCAGAATAGGAAGAGTGTATGGAAAGTGTGGCTAATTGCCTCCATGAACAACTGCCCCTTGTTTGTAATGAGACCATGTGAACTGGATGGTGTCTGGCTATCATTACTGAACATTTTCATCAAAGATTCCGTAGAAGAATCCTGATCAAACGGGGTAAATGTAGAACAGAATTTCAAACTCTCCTGGACTCTAGACTTTCTGGAGCCATGGTGGGTTGATGATAGCCTGAAACTATTGCTCCAAGATAATCTTTTAACCTTAAACCAAAAGCATACGCTGAAGTCATCTTAAAACCAAATCATAGTCTAGTTTAATGAATGAAAAAGCTCTGCCTTATGCATTATGCTCTTAGAATAACTCTCTGTATGGGATCAAATTGACAAGTCAAAACCTTAGGGGGCAGTGAGTTTATGTTAATGAGAGAGGAATAATTTAGAAAAGGATTGCACCACTCGAATGTCATCAGTGTCACTAAATTGTACATGTAGAAATTGTTGATGAGTATCTTTTGCTGTGTGTATTTTTTCAATAGCAAAATCAAATTTAGGAAAACAAAAGGAGGCTATCATTTCCCCACTGAACGGACTTGGCATCTTTGTCAAAAGTCAGTTGACCGTAGATGTATTTAAGGAGCTCTGGTAGCATAGTGGTTATGAGTTGGCCTGCTAACCTCAAGGTCAGCAGTTTGAAACTATGAAACTACCAGCGGTTCTGTAGGAGAAAGATGAGGCTTTCTGCTTCCAAAAAGATATACAGCCTTGGAAACCCTATACAGGGTCGTTATAAGTCAGAACCAACTCCACGGCACACTACCACCACCACCATAGATGTATTTGCTTATTTCTGGGCCCCCAATTCTATTTCATTGGCCTACATATTTATCATTATACCAGTACCAAACTGTTTTAACTACTAAAGCTTTATATAGTACATTTTGAAATTGGGATTATGACTCCTCATACATTATTCTTCTAATCTGAGTTTGAAGGTCAAGATTATCATTCCTTCTGCTCTTTCATGAGTAGAGACCTAAACATGCCCCTGAACTAGAAATAAAAGCTTAAAAGAGCTCTTTAAGAGCAGAAAGGAGGTATAAAACTGGAAGAGAAGATGACATCTGGCTCTTCTAAGGAGCTCTGGTAGTGTAGTGGTTACACATTGGGCTACTAACCACAGTTCAAACCTACCAGCCGCTCTGCAGGAGAAAGATGAGGCTTTCTGCTCCCATCAAGATTTGTAGCCTTGACTCATAGGGTCACGTGATGTTAAGCTGGTGAGCTTGAACTGCCGACATTGTGGTTCAAACCAACTTTTCAGTCTAGTGCAGCACCACACCAGGACTCCATATTTTCAATTATTAGTTTTTATGGTCAAACTGTTCCATCTTTCTTTCCATTCATTTTTAATGTGAAATTTTAAAAGTATGCTTATGAAAGAGGGAGCAGCTGAGGACTCTAGATATATGGGAAATGAGGGAGTAAGAGCTGGCGGCCAGGAGGCCAACTTGCAAAATGTGCCCTTTGGTGGTGTAAATTATTATATATGCCTGAGTGTTTAAAAAAAACACACAAAGAGCTAAAGTGAATAGAGAGAAACACTGTTAACTGATGGTACACGGAGGGGATTATAATCATTGTAATGAAACAAGGTGTATGATTTGTTCAATGTAAAACTGATGATCGGCCCTGTAAACTTTTACTCAATCCACAATAAAAACCTTAAATTTAAAAAAACACACAATAAAATAAAAAGTACGTTTATGACATTTAACACTTGTACTTTGAGGCTGTACCCTTAGAAATAATTTAGTTACATCCTTTCTTAGCAATTCTGACAGTTGATTGCTATAAATATCCTAAGTAGCATTGATTGAGAACGTTTCAGCCTATAATATAATATAATATAATATAATATAATATAATATAATATAATATAATATAATATGGAGAAGTTCCACATTACTATTTTGTGAGGCTTGAATACGAGAGCACTTTTTTCATGAGAAAATTTTTTTTTTTTTTATGTTGGGGGTGGAATAAAAACTCTTACCTTGTATTTGGGCATATATGGTGTACATGTGTGTATGTTTAAAAGGTAATATATATCTTCTGTTATGCACCTATTCTTGGAGTTAGTTCTGTATCAGTTGTTGTTGTTATGTGCCATGGTGTCAGTTCTGACTCATAGCGACCCTGTAGAGGGTTTCTGAGGCAGAAAATCTTTACAGGAGCAGAAAGCCTCATCTTTCTCCTGCAGAACAGCTGGTAGTTTCAAACTGCTGACCGTGAGATTAGCAGCCCGATTCGTAACCACTACGCTACCAGAACTCCTTATCAGTATCTCATTCTTATTAACAGATGCACAGTCTTTCATTGTTTGGATGTACCGTCATTTATTTAACCTGGCCCCCATTGGTGGGCATTTAGTTTGTTTCCAATTTTTGCTCTTACCAACAAGGCTTCAGTGAAGAGCCATACAAATAAACCATTTTACACATATGCAAATTTATTAAAATAAATTCATAAAAATGGTATTGTTACATGAAAGTGTGCACTGTTCAAGTTGCGCTTCTTAGAAATTGCTCCATTTGACACACTACCAACAATGTATGAGAATGCTTGTTTGCACACACCCTCACTAAAACAGTTGTACTTACTTATTTTGGATTATAGTACCATAATAAAACCACACCCCAATACTGATTTTTTTTAAATAGAAGATGCACAAGAAAGAAAATCTAATAAGAATTCGTACGACAGAACAAAAAGTTATTCTAAATGATCCATTGGCCAACATAATCCATGTTTGTATAACACTAAATATTGTTGCATGTGATGTCTCTTCAGTGATGAGACCAGGCATGCTTCTAACTTTCACAGAAAGTGATAACAGAAGCATTTCTTGGAATCATTTTTCTCTTAGGCCTAAAGATGTACATCTGGCCAAAGAAATTTTGTCTAACATCTGATTCTTTGCCAACCATTGCATTATATAACCATATCATTATGCAAAATGATATTATAATCAATACATTAGGAAATGCAGACAAAATTTTCTTCTAGTTTACAGGTAAGATTTCAGTCCCTTTTGCATCTAGTTTTACAGTGAATGTGGAATAAGGTTTTAAGAAGCAGTAGAAGTTGAGAAAGTAAAGATAGCATGTCAAATATGTCTTCAAATTTATATCTGTTACTCAGTGAAGTGCCCCCTTCTTCCTCTGATGTAAAGTTCCTATAGTGAAGTTGAATAATTTTGAATATCATTTCCTAAAGGACTTGATGAAAAACAGCTTGGTTCAGAGAACCTAACAAAGCAGTGTCCCCCAGAGAACACAGGGATAAGTACTGATAATAAAACCTCTGACTTGTTTTCTTTTGTCCAGGAGACTATGGGCAAGGGCACAAGTTGTGTCTAGTGTGCTTACAGAAGTGATTATTTGGGTAGGACCACCTATTCAAAAAGTACTTGCTTCCTCCTCTGACCTCTTTTAGGCTACAAAAGGTAGAACATGCTATGAGGCACTAAATAGATTTGGTCTGAGTTTAATAACAGGCTTTGTGATGTAGGAGTTTGGAAATACATTAGCATTTGTGAAGATCATTGTTCATGGAGCAATGGACAATGGCCTTTTTTCTATTTAATGCTCTTAAATATTGTGTGCTTTCCCTTGTAAAGAAAGAGGATGCCACTCAATCAGCCACCATTAACAGACTTTGCACATTAAGTTGGTTGTTTTTTGGGTGTTTTTTTTTTTTCAGCCTTAGTAATGAGCTTGTATTAAGCCATCTGCCACCCTTCCCCCTTTCCTGCCCAAGCACTCTTGGAACCAATGACACACACTGTGAAACAGCTGCTTAGACTTAATGTTGGAGTGAGTGGCTTCAGAGTTATCTGGCCTTTCCAGGGATTAAGCCCTGTTACTGTGGCCTCATTATCACTAGACTACAGCCCACTGAGCTCCCTGGCCCCATAATGTGGTATAGCTCTATTGAAAATAAGATGACTATGAATCCTCAGAGATAAACCACACTGTAGCAACAGAACAGAAAACTCCCTGTTCAGATTGAGAGTTATAGTAGTTAAAAGCTATACCACTTGACCCAGCTACATTCTTTGTATTTAGAAAGATACTGGGATAACATCTTTGGAACATATTTTTATTTTTAAAGGAATTAAAGATACATTCTTGAGAAGTAAACACACAAAACAAAAATGTTCTTAAAACATTCTCTCTGGAAGAGTTACTGTATATAATGGTAACACACTTCTTCCTCATTCCTGAGCTTCGAGGACATAAGCCTGAACAAAACAATAAATGTATAGGGTTTCTGAGGCTTTAAATCTTTGTGGGAGCAGAAAGCCTCATCTTTCTCCTGCAAATGTATAGTAGTATCAAACAGTATGTATTTTTACATGTACAGTATATTTATATTGTGAGACCATTTCTGTATGGAGGTTTACATCTAGTAATTACATACAACTTAAATACTCAGCAGAAGATAAAGTCCAATGCTAAGTAAGCACTAACCCTAGGCTAAGTCTCAAGCACATGACCCAGTCTTACTTAACTGAATCAAAAAGCAGAATAATCCTCTTATATGGCTATGCCAAAGCATATCATGTTATGGACAAAAGTAAATAACCTAAAAGAGGCACATGCAATAAGTGAGCAGGAAATTAAAGGCAAGATTTTTGGAAGGTAGCTTAGCGTAGTAGATAAGAACTTGGGCTTTGGGACGTACGACCGACACTGATACTAACACTGACGTAAAAATGCAAAAATCTGTAGCAAAACATGAAATAGTGACTAAAAACTGTGGAGTCAAG
The DNA here is from genome assembly GCF_000296735.1 of Chrysochloris asiatica. Classification (NCBI taxonomy): domain Eukaryota; kingdom Metazoa; phylum Chordata; class Mammalia; order Afrosoricida; family Chrysochloridae; genus Chrysochloris; species Chrysochloris asiatica. Next base: position 2,558,430 of record NW_006408749.1, read on the forward strand.
CTGATGTGACTCAGCTGCTGATTAGCTGTATACTTTGGGGAAAGCTACTTAACATTTCCCACTTTCTATTTCCTCATTTGCAAAATGGGTCTAATGAAAGTTAACCTCCTAGGCTTGTGTTGTTGTTGTGAGGTGCTATCGAGTCAACTGCAACAACAGAAGAAAACACTGCCTAGTCCTGAGCCATCCTCACAATCTTTGCTAAGCTTGAGTCCATCGTTGCAACCACTGTATCAATTCATCTCATTGAGGGACTTCTTTTTCACTGACCCTCTACTTTACCAAGCATGGTGTCTTTCTCCAAGGACTGGTCCTTCCGGACAACATGTCCAATGGACAAAAGAAGTCTTGCCATTCTCACTTTTAACGAGCCTCCTGGCTTTACCTCTTCCAACACAAGTTTGTTCAGTCTTCTGGCAGTCCATGGCATAGTCCGTATTTTTGCCAACACTGTAATTCAAAGACATATCAGTTCTTCCTCGGTCATCTTTATTGATTATCAGCTTTCACATGCATATGGGAAAATTGAAAATGCCCTGGCTTGGGGCAGGCACACACCTTGCATTTTTGTTTTCAAGGTGACATCTTTGCTTTTTAACACTTTAAAGAGGTCTTTTGCAGCAGATTTGCCCAATGCAATGCCTCCTTTGATTTCTTGACGGTTGCTTCCATGGGTATTGATTTGAGGATCCATGTAAAACGAAATCCTTGACAACTTCCATTTTGTCTCCAATTATCACGATGTTGCTTATTTGTCTAGTTGTGAGAATTCTTTTTTTCTTTATGTTGCGATAGTCCTAGTGGCAAGGTGGATTAAGCTTGGGCTGCTAACTGAAAGATCAGAGGTTCAAACCCATTAGCTGTCTTAGGAAGAAAGGTGTATCAGTCTGCTTCTATAAAGACTGACAGCCTCAAAACCCTTCTGGAACAGTACTCTACTCTATTGTAAAGGGTTGGAATTGACTCTATGGTAAGGGGCTTTGGATTTATGTTGAGGTGTAATCCATACTGAAGTCTGATTTTCATCAGCAAGCAAGGTTTTGTCATCTGCATATCGCAAGTTGTTACTGACTAATTAATTCTCCAATCCTGATGCTATAGTCTTCTTCATATAGTCCAGGTTCTTGGATTATTTGCACAGCATATGTATAGTGAAAGGATACAACCCTGACACATACCTTTGCTGATTGTAAACCACACAGTATCTCCTTGTTCTGTTCAAATGACTGCCTCTTGGTCTATGTACAGGTTCTGCATGAGTACAGTGAAGTGTTCTGGAGTTCCCATTCTTCAGGATGTTATACATAATTTGTTATGATCTACACAGTCCAATGCCTTTGCATAGTTAATAAAATACAGGTAAATGTCTTTCTGGTATTCCCTGCTTTCAGCAAAGATCTTTCTGATGTCAGCAATGATATCCCTTATTCCACTGTATAGGGATGAGAGTATCCATGTATAGCTATCTGGCCTACAGGATAGCATTTTCTTGTAGCAACAGTAGTATAAGGAGGAGTAGATGTGGAAAATAACCGTTCTTAATGGGGATTAAATCCCAGAATTGGCCTCGTTAGTGCCAGATTTACACTTGTCAAGCATTACCTGTGAATCTTGCCTTGTTCTTCTGGTTCTCTCATTCTTATTACCACCAGTCTCCTCTTGTGTTGTATGCTATGGAGTTGATTCAACTTACAGCACCCCTGTATAAGGTTTCCAAGCCTGTAAATCTGTACAGGAGTAGAAAGCTTCATCTTTCTCCTGCTGAGTGATGAATGGATTCCCACTGCCCACCTTACACTTAACAGCCCAACATACAACCCAGTACACCACAAGGGTTCCTATGTTGTTATTGTTGTTGTTAAGTGCCACTGAGTCGGTTCTGACACATAGCAACCCTGTATATGGGGTTTCTGAGGCTTTAAATCTTCGAGGGAGTAGCACTTAGGTGACCTCATTAAGTCCTCTAGTCCTTTCTTGCCCTTTCCTTTTTCTCACAGACTATGAGCTTCTTCTAAAATCTCTTCCTGCCTTTATTTTAATCTTCCAGTCAGTTTCCATGTTGAAACCAGAGTGATTCATCTCAATTAGAAGGCCTACCATCGCCTGTTTGGCAACTACTCATGAACAAAGCTTGACATTAGCTCTTTGGAAACATCAAAACCTGAAGAATATTGCTCGTAATTAAACTGACTTATCTTGTGAGGAATAAGGCGCAATAGTGAATTGCTTTTTTCTAGACCCTTTGGGCTAGATGCCAATATTTCCATTTGGGTATTAAGTGCTTGGCCAGGTCAGAGAGAGACTGTTGATAAAGCATCTAATGTGAAGCCAACAACCCAACACTCTAATTGATAATGAGGAGGGCTTTGATCTGGCTCATTCCAGTTTGAACCCTTGCTATGAATTTGCTGCCACCCCTGATATGTGGAATCGGAAAAAATATATATATTTTTAAAGATTTTTAGGTGATTGAGATCTCTAAGAATCACCTGGGGACCTTGTTGAACTGTAGACTTTGATTCTGTGTATTTGGATCAAATGGAAAGGCAAATACTCAGCAGAGGTTTGAACTGGAATGAACTGGTTTGAAATCTTGATGATGAAGCCCAAAAGTTGAGCCATCTGTTGGCTTAACAATTTTGTACAGGTTAATGGAAAGATTTGTAACTACGAGTTAGAAAATCTTTGTTACTTACTGTTGTTGTTGTTAAGTGCCATCGAGTCGATTCCGACCCATAGCCACCCTGTACAGGGTTTCCGAGGGTGTAAATCCTTACGGGAGTAGAAAGCCTCATCTTTCTCCCACGGAGCAGCTGGTAGTTTCGAACCGCTGACCTTAAGGTTCACAGCCCGAGTCGTAACCACTGCGCTACCAGAGCTCCTTACTAGCTGTGTCATTTTGGGCATATCCCTCCTAGTCTCTGTCTTTAAGATTTCTTATCTGTAATGAGGTGGTTACGCTGAATATTTTCACCCAAGTCCTGATAATGCATCATTTCTTTGTACAGTCTAAGGGAGTGAGGTTTGGGATAAGCAGAAGTCTATCGGCTTGAACTACAAGGTCAGTGGTTCAAGCTCACCAGCTGCTCCTGGAGAACCCTGTACAGGGTCCCTATGGGTCATAACCAACTCAACAGCATTTAACATCATAAAAGAAATGTTTTTCACCCAAAAATGAGGCTTCAGTGTAACTGAAACGGATGAATAAGCAGAATGAATGTAATTAAATGGTTAGCATAAAACTGAAATTGACCATGTCGACTATTTGAGCACACCTCTCCTAGATAATTCCAGAGAGTTTTAACCCCTCTTTGTTCACAGGCTATAACTAATTATACCAATCAAACATGTATTTATTAAATACGTTTCGTTTCTCATTCTTTATTAAGCACAAAAATAAAGTAAAAAAAAAAAAAATACATATAACTGCTGCTTAGAGGTTTGGATCAGCATGAGATAGCCAAAGTAATTACAAATTAATATCATTCTAGTTAAAAGGAAATATGAGGGGGCTTCAAAAAAAAATTCCACTATGTTTTCATTCCTTTAGTCCATGAAATTTTTGAAGCCCCTTCATGTATTTTAAATGAGCCCTGTTAGGATAGTGGTTACACAATGAGCTGTTAACCACAAGGTCAGAAGTTTTAGATCCTCTAGTCATCTTGCAGGAAAAAGATGAGACTTTCTGCTCCAGTAAAGATGTACAGCCTACACAGGGTTGCTATGAGCGGGAACTGACTCAACAGCACACAGCCAGCCAGATATATATTATATATTTTATATATATATAAATTAGCTTTATCTTATCAAACTTCTGTTGTGACTTCTAAACCATCTTGAAAACTTAGAGATTCCTAGTAATCCACAAACTAAACTGTGGGGCCATAATTGTTGAATTAGGGAACAATCAACCAAGTATTAATAGCAGTGTTACCATTATTATTACTGCTCATAATTATTGGGAAATTACTATATGCCCAGCTTCATTTTATGCATTATATACTGTTATCTCCTGTAATCCTCAAAATAACACTTTGAAGTGTAGGTATTATTATTGTCCTCATTTTACAAAAGACTAAATTGAGCCATAGAGTTAAATTACTTACCCAGGATCACACAAGTAGTAAGTTATAGGATCTGAACTCTGAGAGGTTTAGATGGATGGAGGTGAAAACTACTATTCTTAGCCCAGTAGTGGACAATGAGAGTGCCTTAATAGAAGAGTAAAGAGAATGAGGAATATTCACATTCCACCAATTGAAAACTTGGTGCAATATGGAACAACATCAGAGGAGTGTTGGGACAGTGAAGATGAAATTGTGAAGAATGGCCCTGTATTTTATACTGCAGTTTAGTACCAGAGTTTCTTGAATTAAGTATTCTACAAAGGATGAAAGGTGGGCAAACCAATCATTGATTGGTCTTAACCATGAATTTTGCCATTTCAAGACTGCAGGGGAAGAAAACTGACTCCCACCAGATAATTACACATATGCAATACAGTGGAGAGCATTTTTCTAAGATGGTGGATCAGGTAGACATGCAATGAGGAGCTCCGTCACCAACAACACAGAATACTGGACCAAGCAGGCTCAGGGGATGGTGCTAGAACTCTGACCCACATATAAAGGAATATTTAGAAGCTTGGGAGGCTTACAGCTAGGTGAATTTGTAGCAGAGTCAAGAAATCCATTGCTTTCTAATTAAAGACGCTAAGCTACTCCCAGAGCTGCCATCTTGGGAGAGACCCAAGTGGGGGAAGGATCAAAACAGCCATGAACGCCTGACAGAACCGCGGATTATGGGTGTGGACATTCTTTTTTTGGTATCTGTCCATTTATCTCTCACTGTGCACCTCCATTCTGGTGACTAGAGGAGATGCCTGAGTGAATGGACACTCCACTCCCTCCCCTGGAGGGTTCTACTACGCATGCACACAGATCCCCTCAAAATTTAAAGTGACAGTTCCACTTAAAACCAAATGGCCACCACTCATCTGTCAGTTTGTCGTACTGTGGTGGCTTGTGAGTTGCTGTAATTCTGAAAGCTATGCCACCGGTATTTTAAATACTAGCAGGGTCACCCATGGTGGGCGGGTTTCAGATGAGCTTCCAGAAAAAGACAGACTAGGAAGAAAGAGTGATGAACTACTTCCAAATACTTAGTCACTGAAAACCTTATGAATAGCAGAGAAACACTGTCAGATATAGTGCCAGAAAATAAGCCCCTCAGGTTGGAAGGCACTCAAAATGCAACTGGAGAAGAGCTGCCTCCTCAAAGTACAGTTGACTGTGATCACGCGAATGGAGTAAAACTCGTGGGAGAAAAGCCCATGGGACCTTCATTTGCTGATGGAGCACAACTCAAAAGGAAGAGAAACAGCTGTAAACATCCATTGAAAATCGGAATATGGAATGTATGAAGTATGAATCTGGGAAAATAGGAAGCTGTCAAAAATGAAATGGACCTACACCTATGGAAGCAGTAGCTCAAAAGAGGGAACAAGTCCTTACAGCAAGAATCATTCCCACCCCCTCCACACACAGAGTAGACAGGGATGGGCAACTTGGACATTGGCTACCCAAAATGGGGGGTGGGGGGCTACAAAGGCAAGAAGTGACTGGCTTATAAGCTTTCAAGAGGGAACCTAGACCCAGAGGGCCTGGAGGAAGGTTGAATCTCCAGTGAGTAGTATTCAATCTGAATAGGCGGGGCTGATGCAACGAAATGCAGACAGGTTTCTTGTGATACAATAGTGAATAATTGTTATCAGGACTGACTGTGAGGGTTGGAAATGTAAGGGTGGACGTTTTATAGCGAGGAGGGGAGTGATTGACTTTTCAGTCTAGGAGCAGAGGTCCCTAGGACCATCAAGAGGGAACACACAAATAGAATGCGGGACCTTATCCAGAGAAGCAGCAGTGCCAGAGATGGCGGCAGAGATGGGGGCATGGAGAGGGGGAGCAGCTGAGGACTCTAGATTCATCAACTAAGAAGAGAAGGACTAAGAACTGGTGGCCAGGAGCAGACTTGCAGAATGTGCCCTTTGGAGATGTAATTTATTATATATGCCTGAGTGGGTTTTTTTGTTTGTGTGTTTTTTTTTAAAAAGCTAAAGTGGATAGAGAGAAATACTTTTAACTGATGGTATATGGAGGGGATTATAATCAATGTAATGAAACAAGTTATATGAATTGTTGAATGTGAAACTGATGATGATGATTTCACTCAATTCACAATAAAAACCATAAATTAAAAAAAAATATGACATGGAATGCGTAAACATCAATATCTTAGGCATTAGTGAGCTGAAATGGACTGGCATTGGCCATTTTGAATCTGACAACCACATGGTTTACTATGCCGGGAATGACAAATTGAAGAGGAATTCTGTTTCATTAATTGTCAAAAAGAACATATCCAGATCGGTCATGAGGTACAACGCTGTCTGTGATAGGATAATATCCATGCGCCTACAAGGAAGCCCAGTAATACCACTATTATTCAAACTTATGTACCAACCACTAAAGCCAGTGAGGACGAAATAGAAGAATTCTACCAACTTCTTCAATCTGAAATTCATCAAATGTGCAATCAAGATGTATTGATCATTGCTGGTGATTGGAATGCAAAGGTTGGGAGCAAAGAGGAAGGATCGGTAGTTGGAAAATATGGCCTTGGTAATAGAAATGATGCTGGAGAACGCATGCTAGAATTCTGCAAAACCAATGATTTGTTCATTTCAAATCCTTCTTTAGACAGCATAAGAGACGACTATACACATGGATCTCACCAGATAGAATACATAGAACTCAAATTGACTACATTTGCAGAAAGATGATGGAAAAGTTCCATATCATCAGTGAAAACAAAGCCAGGGGCAGACTGTGGAACAGACCATAT
>NW_006408749.1:2567127-2594267 GCF_000296735.1 Chrysochloris asiatica
AAGGATATCATGTTTGGTAAGGTGGAGGGTCAGAGAAAAAGAGGAAGACCCCCAACGAGATGGATTGGCCAAGTGGCAGCATTGATGGACTCAAGCGTGGCAACAGTAGTGAGGTTGGCCCAGGATCGGGCAGTGTTTCGTTCTGCTGTGCATAAGGTCGCTATGGGTGGGTACCGACTTGATGGCACCTAACAACAACAACAACAATATGGTGGAGATTGAGAAAGTGAGGTGTAATGCTTGTTTTTGAGTTAATAATTGTAGATGTTTTAGAGTTTCAAGGTCTTTAAACCTCTGTGGATTAGAGTTATGCAATTCTATACCACTGAATGCAATAAAACCCAGGATATTGGGATTCCAAGGGTAGGACTCTAGCAATTTTAAGACAATGAAATGCTGAGGGGATGGTGGACAGAAAAGTAAGGATTTGAAGTGTAAAGCTCTGAAGATGTTAAACACTAATCCGGATTGTACTCCAAATTGATCACAATTTTAGCCCCCAGGGCAGTGGAAATGGACTAAGCTATGGAGGTTAGGATGTATATGGGAAGTCCAACTAGGTAGGAATAGTTGGCTCTCCTTCCTTAGCTTTAACTGGAACAGCTCCCAATTTGTTTGATAAATTTAGGGTTTCTGCATGCAGTTTTATTGGATACACGTGCCGCGAGCTTAGATGAAAAAGGCAAAAACATTGATTAAAAAAAGGACTCCAGACTACTCTACAAAATGTAGAATTCTGTCTGTTTTTAAAATAGGGACAGGCTATTTTGGCTGGATGATCAAGAGAAGCCCACTAATAACTCATTGCCTCAGTCACCTCCAGCAACAACAAATGATAATAATGGTGTTACTTTATTGCACACCATCTCTGATCTGAGAACAGGGCTAAATGCTTGTGTACTTTGTGCCATTCGATTCTCTGCAATATTATCACTTTTTTTTTTTTTTTTTTACATCTGAAGGAATTATGAGGGTGGCCTACATATATAGAGAGGCAAAGGCATGTTTGAAAACTATTTTGCAATTTGGTTTAAGTAGTTACCCAGGGCTTGTTGCAGCTGAAATACACACCAGATGGAGGTGATGTATTCTTTTGAACTCTGGACAAATCAGAGTTCAAAAGGACAAATAATGGAGATCAAGAATATTTGATAGCTTATCCCAAGAGGGAAGGGTTTTATGTAGATTTGAGTAGAGTGAAATGTTTTCTCCACAGCAAAGTTTTATTGACAATTCTGTGCTTACCTGGAAAGGGATTTATTAATTTGTTTATTCAACAATTATTTAATGAGCACCATTAAATAATGCTTTGGACCCAGACTCTCAAAATTAAGAGACTGATTTGTTTGATTTAAGTCTCAAGCCTAAGGAATTTCCAAAATGACCAAATCCTGGCTGAGATGGTAGTACCTATTGATTAAATGTGATATTTCAGTGTAGGCCTAATAGATATTTTGAATACCCAAGCAGAGTGAGGAAGACAGTAAGAGTTTGAAGATTCTAGTCATGGAATTAAAGAAACTTAAAGACAAAGTGGCCTTATTCCACCATGAGGGGGCTTCGAAAAGTTCATAGAAAAGTTCCATTATCTTTTCATTCCATTTTTGCACGAACTTTCTGAATCCCCCTCATATTTTCCAGATAGCTACCTCAAATGGGCTTGAATTGTAAACTGTAAAATTTGTACAGATTACGTAATCTCTCTAGGCCTCAGTTTCCTCATCTGTGATATGAGAATAGTAATACCCTCCTGTTTTATAGAACTATGATAAGGATTTAATAAGTTATATAAAGTTCTTAATGCAGTTTTGACACATACACAATATGCTCAATGTATTTTTATTGTTACTATGATCACTGTTTTCCTGTGAGAGAATTGAAACCAGAGAGGGGAAGTGACTTGTCTTAAATAGCATAACTTGTTGACATTAGGGCAAATATTAGAACTTGCGTCTCTACTAATGGTCAGATGTTCCTCATACTACACCATCCATTTTATTCCCTGAGAACAGCTAATATAAAATTCCTAGGCCTGTGAGAAATATTTCTGGCTCTTTCCAAGATAAGGGAGAAAAATTACAGAGGAATGACATCAGGAAAGAATTCCTGGGCTCAGAAAGCAAAAGCAGGTATAGTTAGAGAACAAGGGTGAAGCAAAATTATCAGAAAGTTTCACTAGCAGTGTTGGGGCATTACCATGCCTACTGAATCACAGGATCGATCTCTATGTGAATTCCTTTTATCTGCATAACGTTCATAAGAAATGGACTAGTTGTTTCCTGTGGGAGCAGAGGGGAGATGTTCAGAATGCATGTGTGTGTCACAGAGAGTTACCATGAATTCAGCTTTACTAAGTAATTTTTATTTGCAAAGCAAGCAGACCCTGTAATTAAAGTCAGAATGGAAGCATGAGATGTCCAAGACTTAAAGAATGAGATCTTAAAGGCTTATTGGATTGCAGTAAAACCTCAGAATAGAAGCTGTTGAAAAATGTTGCAAACAGAATTAAAAAGGATTAATAATAAAGCAGCATTGATAATGGTATGTTTAGCTACAGTACAGGTACAACGCCAAGAGTGATTGATTTGGTAGATAAAGAAACTCTTAAAAATTCAAAATGCATGAAAAAATCCAATCTGTCCCTATGCTAAAAATTAAGATTAAGTTATAGTTAAGCAAAAGGTGATAACTTTATATCCGAAACTGTGTTTTGGTTTAATCAGAAACCTGCACTATTAGTTGTTGTAACATCCAAGAAGTATTCAGAATATCCAGAAGTTCCCCCTAAAAGGAGCAAGGTCATCTTGCTCAGTTCATTACTGCATAGTGCCATGGGATACAGGCTGGTGCCAGAAAGTCTGATGCATTCCCAGCCCCCCACAAGGGACACATCATGGTTATTTCAGGTGCAATTACTATATAATTTTCCTTATCTGCTTTATCCTTTAATCTTGAGTTTGTTAATTTTCCTCTCCTGAAAAAAAATCTATATTTTCACTGAAACATGCCAGTAACACATTGATCGCTCATTAATTTGGTCATTTTCACCTTCACAGGGCATCAGGTACTGTTTATACAGCACTAGACATTGCAACAGGACAAGAGGTAAGTGCTGACATTCAATCCTGAGCTCTATGAGTATTATCCTTTATTCATACATATCAGGTTTCCTCTTTGATGGCCTCTACACCTGTAAAAATGGGTAGTCAAGCGAGTGCATCCCTAAACCAGGTTGCACTGGGTTGATGTGGGAATTAACTTCACTACTGTCCAAAGCATATGAAGTGGATAGTTTATTTATGATTGACCAGAAAAGAAAGGATGCGGGGTGTGGTACAGAGAAAGCTTAGTAGAAAAAGAATGTGTATGCCTTACTCTGTGTCCCCCATGCTCTGGAAATTTGTCTTTATTCTGGTGATTGTAAATTACTCTTGTATTGTCATTGTTATTCAGGTGGCCATAAAGCAGATGAATCTTCAACAGCAGCCCAAAAAGGAATTAATTATTAATGAAATTCTAGTCATGAGGGAAAATAAGAACCCTAATATTGTTAATTATTTAGATAGGTAAGTGTTTTCGCTCATTATCTACTTGGTTTTTTCGTATTGTTGGTTTGTTTTGTTTTGATAGCATGTCATTTTCTTGGCAAGTTTTACTTGGGATTTATTCTTTTAACATTCATTCTACAACTATGTCTCAAAATGATAGTAAGTGTTTGAGTATCGTATCTGTTACTAAGCTTAAACCCACTTATCTTTGTTCACCCATAAAACTCTTGAAGAAACCCATTTTATGGTCTTGATTCTAAACATGTTTAGGTAGTTTCCTTTTCAAAATGTGACTCCACTTTGGCAGGAAATAGACTACTGTGTATATGCAAGGGCAGTCGTGTTTTAAACATTTCATCAAGTGTTTGTATGGAGCCAGTACCATCTCTGGGAGGCCAAGTGCAGAAGGCTGACTACAATGGCCCTGCTTTAATGGGTGTTTTGTGATTTACTGACAGCTAGGTCCAGGGAATTGAGACTTTAATCTCAAACCTTTTTCCTAGACCAGGTTAATTAATGTCTCTTTCATCAGTAGTATTAACAATGGGTTATGAATAGCATTTAAAGACAGCACTAACTCTACACTTGTGGTTTAACATCTGTCTCATTCAATTTCAGTGTTTGTTTAGTTCCACTATACTATGTGCTCTGGGAGGATTCAAAGGAAATAGACAAGGTCTCCAAAATCAATGAGTGCATGGTCTTGCTCTGTGTGTTGTGTGCCAAGTAGACCTGTGGTACAGAGGGAATAAAAAAAAGGAAAGGGAGGAAAGATTCAATTTTACAGTCCAGATCAGTTTCATAAAATGTCATTGAGGGACCACCCATAGCAGAATCACCCGAGATACTTGTAAATAATGCAAATTTCTAGGACCCTCTTCATAGCTAAAAGAGATGGGGCCTGAAATTTTCATTTTTAACCGACTCTTCAGGTGAATCTTCTGGACACAACAATTTGAGAGTCACTGGATAGAAAGTCTTGCTTCACATTGATGTGGGCCTTAGAACAGCATTGAATCTTTGGAACCATTCATTTCATTATACCTCATCACTCTTGATGAGCAGGGGCCAGAGAGCACTGACAATATTTTTAAAGTGCCTGTTTATCCACTGCTGTCAAATTAATTCTGAATCATAGTGACGCTATAGATAAGACAGAAACAGTCCTAAAAGATGATGGACTTTTGGCACAAATGACTTCTATTGGAACAAGGAATGACACATACAATAAATCTGTTGTAAACATAAATCTTTTTGATTCAGCAGTTCCCTGAAAACATTTCTGTAATTAATTCAGTAAACTCCAGAATAATGCTAATATTTGAATAAATATGCAAAAGAATCTGAGCACCATGAGCTGGTTCAGTCTCACAAGTGAACATTATAGCTTGAGTTATCCAAATAGCCCATTGAAACAAGCTTTTACCCTAGCATGACTAACAATAGTCAGTAGTCACTAGAAGACTCTTGGTAATATTTCATCCCCTGTTGCACAATTGTATCTGCTAGTCATATCTGAGGACCCGTTGATTGTCTCATTATCACCACCATTAATACTTTCTCATTACCTAATATTTTCAATTGCAGAGACCAACAGTCAGACTCATTCTTAATGCATCTATCAGAAAGTCCCCACTTCCTTAGGCCTAAGTCAGTCTTTTTCTTTTCTTGTTATAGTTACTTAGTGGGTGATGAACTATGGGTAGTCATGGAATACCTGGCTGGTGGCTCTTTGACTGATGTGGTCACGGAAACTTGTATGGATGAAGGACAGATAGCAGCTGTCTGCAGAGAGGTAAGAATAGAGCATTTATAATTATCAAGAATACCACAATGGGCATTCATATGCCCATTGTTATCAAGAATACCATATAGTTATCAAGAATGCCACATTCTGAATAATCCATGATTATTCAGAATGTTTATAACAGAAAAGTAACAATAGGACATCTCTTCTAACAAAAGTTCTGGAGAGCCAACTTGAAGGCACTTAACAACAGCAGTATTTTAAATCCTAGCCTATGGATTTCTCTGAGTTCTCTTAATGCTACTCATGATATGCCATATAATCTCTCATGCTGTAATCTCCATGAAGATACAATAACAATGAGGTTGACATAGGGGCTTCTTTTTGATATACGGGAATGTTCATATGATAGATGTTTTCTGCTGCATGTGCAATGTGAGCCATGTAAATATATAGACCACGTTCTAATTCCATCTTTTTCTAGAAGACAATGTATGCGAGGTCTTCTATTAGCCCATAAACAGTTGCTTTCACATTTAATTCTGGATAATCCCTATAGCCCTTTAGTGGATCTGAGGGTCTGTTTCTTTTTCAATAACAGTATGATACCCTTAAGGAACTCTGGCAGCGTTGTGGTTATGAGTCAGGCTGCTAACCTCAAGGTTAGCAGTTCGAAACTATCAGCCATTCTGTGGGAGAAAGATGAAGCTTTCTGCTCCCGTAAAGATTTACCTCAGAAACCCTATCCAGGGTCGTTATGAGTCGGAAGCAACTCCATGGCACACCACCACCACCACCATGATACCCTTAGTTTCAACTAAATTAAGAATATTTTCTATTATATTTTTTTCAGTATTTAAACAAAACATGCCTCTTGCTGATGTTTCCTCTTGGACATTACCATCTCGTTCATTGTGGTGAGATTTTTCTGTAGGGATAAGTAAGAACTCTGACACACTGAAACTTGAAAACCAGTTGTTAAGCCTCGTAGAGTCAACTTCAACTCATAGCAACCTTGTATGAGATATCCAAGGAATGGCTGATGGGTTTGAACCACCAACCTTTTGGTTAGCAGTTTAGTACTTCTACAGTTCCAGAGAACCAGTGATGGGGGTAAAAGACCAAACACAACAAATAATTTCACTAGTTTTGCTTGTTCCTTTCGTTAAATTGTTCCCTTAAATTCCATTTCAATTCTCCCTTCCTGAACACACTTACAGGTCCATAAAACACATGTTTTCTCTTCCTGCACTAAATCAAACTTACAGTTCTTCAGAATAGACTATCTTGAGCCAATGAGTTTGATTTGTTTTTTGAATATTACAATAGAAAGCCATTTGCAAATAAGTAGCAATAATGACTTCACAGCCTAGGAGTGGTTCTCAAGTCTGGCTGTCCATCAGAAACATCTGGGGCACTTATTCAAATGCAGATTCCTGGGCCTTACTCCAGGCCTTCTGAATCAAATATTATGTAAGCAGATCAGTACATCTATAAAAGGCCAAACCGAATCCTTTTCCTCCAGATAGCTAAGTTAAAATACAATATGATTAAATGAATTTGTTAATTTGACTGTATTGATGACTAGTGGTATTTATCATGTCACCACTTTTTATGTCCCAGTCTTCAAAGGACACTTGGGAGCCTTCATATGTATAATGCTAAGTAACATCACTGATGTAAGTTGTAATGTGCTTTCAAAATAGTAGTCAAGCATTTAGTCATCTATTTTACTTGACAAAATGAAATTGCTCTCTTAATGAAAATTTATTTCAATATGAAACACATTTATTTTTCCATTCTCTGTGATTGATACAATGGAACTTTTTTTCTGATTCAATAGTGCCTGCAAGCATTGGATTTCTTGCACTCAAACCAAGTGATCCATAGAGACATAAAGAGTGACAATATTCTCCTCGGGATGGATGGCTCTGTTAAATTGAGTAGGTATTTTGGTTCAGATGGTGTCTGAGATCAAGCATTTTCTACTATTTCACTGTCTATCTTGAGAAGATAATGGCTAATGAAAGTGATTGATTTGAAAGCAATTCCGGTCCTGTTTGAAATACAGAGTTTTTCTTATAATGTGTGCTCCTATAGATCATGGCCAGTTTTTGGATTTAATGGTAAACATTAAGCATTTAATATTTTGGTTGAAAATTTCTAGTGACTTTCCTTGCCTCAATGACAAATGTCTAGTTAGAAAGCAGAACTATCCTGTAAGATTGAAGTAACATGAACAGTCAAGCCACATCAGCCAGTGATTTCAGACCCTTTTAAAACCAGGAGCAGCTGACAGTGGTAACAAAGGCTGTGAACTAGGAAGTTGTGTAAGCTCAGTATGTAACAAAGGAAGTTCAGCCATTATCTGAAAATGACTCATTAAAGAGGAAAATCATTTGAGTCAATTTTAACTGACTATTTTTTCTCTGCAGCTGATTTTGGGTTCTGTGCACAGATCACCCCTGAGCAAAGTAAACGAAGCACTATGGTGGGAACCCCCTATTGGATGGCACCTGAGGTGGTAACTCGAAAAGCTTATGGTCCAAAAGTCGATATCTGGTCTCTGGGGATTATGGCAATTGAAATGGTAGAAGGCGAACCCCCTTACCTTAATGAAAATCCACTCAGGGTAAGTCAGAAAAGAATTCTGGGGAAAGGTTAAATACCATTCCTTACCTCCCCCAATGGGGACTGGGATGGGCTCTTTCCTGGAACAGATGACTTAAGAAGCCCAAAGCTATAATTCTCAACATTACTGTTTTGTTTCGTTTATCTGAGGATATTGCAACACTTTTCCTAAAGTGCTTTGTTATCAGTATTTCCAATGATAGGGATCTTTAAAATTCTTTAGCATTCTAGATAAAAATATGTGTGTGTTTTTTTGTTTTTTGTTTTTTTTTTTTTTTTAAAAAGCAAGACGTCATAAGAAAAAGAGTATTGTTGTTATTATTTATCATATGATCTTTCTGGTTCAAGCTCACCAGCTGATCCTCGGGAACCCTATACAGGGTCGCTATAGGTCGAAACTGACTCGACAACACTTATCAACAACAGCAAGGGTAAAATTCACGCTTAGGCTTAGCAATACGGACACAAACAACAGGCAAGATGATTTTGGCACTGGTAGTGTGCATAAGTTTCTACAGAGAGTTTGAGTCTGTATATCCCCTCTTTACATCAGCGTGACACCCTTTATATGTACAAGTTTCTGGAGAATTCCCATAATCTCTCAGTTCCATTTTTCCATGAACAGTTGCACGACCCTATGTACAACTACAGAGCTCTGGCCCACCCTTAGGAAATACACAACAAAACAGCTGCTGACTCACTTCTGTAGTTTAGCAAGCATTCCCCTCCTCACCGTCTCCAGTGTAGTTCTCAACAGAAGGTGGTGGGATCTGGCTACAAAATGGACCTTTTTTCGTTGTGGGGATAACTGGATCACTTGTAGATCAAACTTTCTGCTTCCACAGTAGCAAACTGACCTACCCAACCCAGACGATTTCCATTTATTTACTACTCGATAGTCTCAATGAAATTTGTGATATTACCAGGTTACTACTGTGTCGATGTGTTCCAGTCAATACCCAGCAAGTTGTTGCTGCTCAATAAATCATTGCCGATAATGAAACAAATTTTCATTTTGAGAATTATAGCTATGTAAGTGCGTTTATTTTTTTAAAAAGTAATCTAATGTAAGCATGAATTTTACCCTTGGTGTACAGAAATAGTTTTCCTTAGTAAAAGGTTAGGGCTTTTCGGGTTAAGTTTGTGAAATCCGTATTCAAGTCAAGTTGCTTGTGACTTTTTGTGCATGTACAGAAGCCTACAAATAGATTGCCTAGTTTTTGCAGTTGAAGATTTTGCATTGGGGAGCTGCATTACCTATGTTTGGAATGGGGAACAGCTTCCTCCTCCTTACCCCTCCTAATTCATCTCTGGTACTTGGCCTCTCATCCTATTCCCTGCACTGCTTAGAAAACAACAGATAGGAGTGAAAGCCCTACTGAATACTAGTGCTCTGATCTCTTGAAAATGAGGCATGTACACTGGTTAGCTGTGCATGAGGCTGAGTGTAAAAGAAGGGGCATTTTCCCACCACTTGTGGGTCAGCCCTTCCTGAATGTAATCAAGCCCACCCCTGACCTATGGACTAGCACATCAAGATAATTACATGGATTTTCCTTATTGTTTAACCACTTGTGCCCACTAAGAAATAGCAGTGAAAGAACATATCTGGCCTCTTGTTTCCATGGTTTTCCTCCTCTAACTCTTTGGAGTTTAGAGGCACTAAATGGATTATAAGCCTATTTTGCTTTTTGCTTTCTAATTAGTAATTTACAACCTGCAGAATTTAAGGTTTACATATAATGACTCGGCAAAGCAACTGGTTTCAATAATGCATTTGTTACCTTCTTCAGTTCCTTAATTAGAACTGGTCGCTCTTTAAGCTCAGCTGCTAATTGTTAGAAAGAAAAGAAACAGTTTTTAATCTTCATAAGCATCTTCTACGTTGGGATTAGAAATAAGAATTGCCAGTTTGTCTCTTAGAATCCACCATTTTGTATCTAAACATGGACTTGGAGATTAGCAAGCCTCCAGGTTTAGGAAACGTACATTAAAGCTATAACAAAAAGATCTGTCAGAAACACCACCCTGTTGAATTTCACTGATAAAGAGTTTTCTCTAATAATTTTGGTTATTACTCATCACATGTCATCAACCTCCAATGAATCTATAATTGACTTAGCCCTGTTGAGACCTCTCTCTGCTAGGTGCCACAAGTACTTTTATAGTTTTGAATTCAAATATGCTATCCTCATATTCTCTGAAAGAAAATTCAGTTCCTGCAGCTATATTCCCATATTTCAAATTTGAAAACCATTCGGAAGATTAAAGAGAAATGGAAATAAAATGAGCCTTCAGGGAGCCTACATTTTGAGGGGAACCTGGTGATGGGGCCAACCAAACCCTGCTGGCCACGATTAAAGTACTCAGCTGCTCCATGGGAGAAAGATGTGGGCATCTGCTTCTGTAAAGATTGTTGTTGTTAAGTGCCATTGAGTCAGTTCTGACTCATAGTGACCCTGTACAGCGTTTCCAAGGAGCAGCTGGTGAGTTTGAACCATCAATTTTGTGGTTCAAATTGACCTTTGGTCTAGTGCCTATCCTCCAGCACCACACCAGGACTCTGTAACGGTTACAACCTTGGAAATCCTGTGGGGCAATCCTACTCTGTCCTGTAGGGGTGCTGCTGTGAGTCAGAACCAACTTGAAAGCACCTAAGAACAAGAGTGCTGGTCTTACTGTGGAGCTACAGTTACAAATGCTGCTGCCACAGTAGTTAAAGCACTCAGCTGCTAATCACAAAGTCAGCAGTTTGAACCTACCTGCTGTTCTCTGGGAGAAAGATGTGGTAATCAGCTTCTGTAAAGATTTAAAGTCTTGGAAACCCTATTGGACATTTCTACCTGGTGTGGCTCTGTGGCTTAATGTGCCACACAGCAAAGTCGTTTGAATCACAAGGTTGGTGGTTCAAGCTCACCAGTCGCTCCTTGGAAATCCTATACAGGGTCGCTATGGGTTGGAATTGACTTGATGGCACTTAACAATAACAACAACCCTGTCTTATAATGTTGGTATGAATACGAATCTACACAGCAGCAGTGGGTTTTGGTGACCAGACCAGAGCTTCAGGAGATCTGTGAAAGAGGACTGTTGTTGTTAAGTGCCGTCAATTCGGTTCCGACCCATAGTGACCCTGACCAGGGTTTCCGAGGCTGTAAATCTTTACGGGAGCAGAAAGTCTCATCTTTCTTCCATGGAGCAGCTGGTAGTTTCGAACTGCTGACCTTGCTGTTCGCAGCCCAATTCGTAACCGCTACGCTAGGCTAGTCCTTTCTTTAAAATTCTTCCAGTGTTACCACCCATCTACCATTTTCAATTTGAGAGGGAAAGAAGTTACTGAGCGAAAGAACGACACAGTGCTAGAGGGTGACGTGTTGATGTAAAAAGAGTTCCGTTCATGTACTCAGGTAGATGGGGGTGTGTCCTGACTGTACAACCTGCAACCTGGGATCTTTGGCAGGTAGTTTGCAAGCTTTCTAAGCCTGTTTTCTCTCTGTAAAATGGGATGATAACAGATTTGTAGATAGTGAGACAATTAAGTGAAATAATGTATGACAATCACCTAGCAAAGAGTCTCATGTGTATTATAGGAGATGATGGATGGATGGATAAGTAGATAGATACATAAATACATGCCATCCAGTGATGAGCCCATATAGGGTTTCCAAGGAGCAGATGGTGGGTTTGAATTGCTTCTGGGTAGCAGTCCAAAGCTTAGACTACAGTACCACACCAGGGCTGCATAATAGAAGGAAATCTACATATCAATAGAAAAGGAAATCGGAAGAGAAAGAATACTTACAGTGTTTGTATCCACTCATGAAGGGAGATTGGATTCCTTATGCCCTCCATCATTTTCCCTCCCCACTGGCTGTACCCCCATCTGTCCTGCATAGTTCAGTACAGTTACCAGATACAGGTAACACTGAATAGGTGAAGTGTGGGGCTGTACTTTTCAGTGTGCCTTTTTTTGTGTGTCTCTTACAACTGAGCAAACAACAAACACCATCTATGAATAGTACAGATGCCTATTAATATATCGTTGATGTAAAGAAAGAACCCTCCGAATTATAATGTAGATGGGGTCTTTTTGAAATGTGAAGTTACTTGGTACTAATTGACCTAATTTGCTCATACAATGCCTTTTTAAAGGTCAGAGAGTTATTAACAGTACTGATGTTATGAAGTTGGTACCATCCTGGAGACAGAAAGGAGACCATCTTCTTACTGTCCTCACACTGCGTGAAGGCCTCACACTCCACATCACTGGCTTTGAACATGTTCTTCTGTGACCCCAGGCCAGTCTCTGTGCTGCCTTCAATATTAAAGTATCTTATTCCTGCTATTTGTCAAAGTGACTGGGTTGAAATGAAAACCAATGTTGGTGTTCTGCTGCTCTCCCCCAACTTTTGTTAATTGAAGATATATACTTTAAAGCTGTTGTTGTTATTGTTGTTAGGTGCCATCGAGTCGATACCGACTCATAGCGACCCTAAGCACAACAGAACAAAACACTGCCCAATCCTGGGCCAACCTCACAATCGTTGCCACTTTACCAGTCCATCTTGTTAGGGGTCTTCGTCTTTTTCTCTGACCCTCCACCCTGCTAAACATGATATCCTTCTCCAGCAACTGGTCAGGTACCTCCTGACAATATGTCCAAAGTGTAAGAGATAAAGTTTGGCCATCTTGGCCTCCAAGGAGCACTCTGGCTACACTTCTTCTAACACAGATCTGTTGGTTCTTTTAGCAGCCCGTGGCACTTTCAATATTCTCCTCCAACACCATAACTCAAAAGCATCAATTCTTCTATGGTATTCCTAATTCACTGTCCACATTTCGCATGCATATGAAGTGATTGAAAATACCATGGCTTGAGTCAGGCGCACCTTAATGACCTGCTTCTAAATACAAATGCACAATCATTTCTTTAAAAGAAATAATTTGGTTTGGTTCATTTCACAGCAATGAGAGACTGTCTCTTTATTAACTTTACATTCACACATACCATGGCTGTTCTTGTCAAGTGGTTTTGATGAAATTTACAGTTTGTAGAATGTCTCAATGACATCAAGTTGAAGTCCCCACTGGACCCTGTGGGCCACTTGTTTAAGTCTAATTTTCCAAACCTTTAGCCTAGTTCATGGGTGGGGAATGTCCAGCCCACGGACCATGTAAGGTCTGGCTCAGTCAAGGCATCCATAGTTGCAGCCATCACATTGTTGTTGTTAGGTGCCATCAAGTCAGTAGCAACTCACAGTGACCCTATGCACAACAGAACGAAACACTGCCTGGTCCTGGGCCAAACTCACAATTGTTGCCATGCTTGAGCCCATTGTTCCTAAGGAACAGCTGGTGAGTTTAAACTGCTGACCTTTCTGTTCAAGCTGACCTTGCAGTAGAGTGCTTTATCCTACATCACCACACCATGAGGAACCTATAAATAGACCAATAGGCAATTGTTCAAATAGAACAAGGGGATATTGAGTGGTTTAAAATCAGGAAAGGTGTATACCAGTGTTGTATCTTTTCACCAGACTTATTCCATCTGTATGCTGAGAAAGTAATCCAAGAAGCTGGATTATATAAAGAAGAATATGGCTTCAGGATTAGAGGAAGACTCATTATGATACAACCTTGCTTGCTGGAAAAGAAAGGGACTTAAGATACTTTCTAATGAAGATCAAGGATTACAGCCTTCAGTATGGGTTGCAACTCAATGTAAAGAAAACAAATCCTCACAAGTGTACGTAGCAGTAAATAACATCATGATAATTGGAGATAAGATTGAAGATGTAAAAGATTTCATTTTGCTTGGATCCACAGGTAACACTCATGGAAGCAGCAGTCAAGAAATCAAACAATGTATTGCATTAGGCAAATTGCTCTTGAACACCTCTATGAAGTAAGTGTTCATGAGCAAAGCCGTCAGTTTGAGGACAAAGGTGCACCTGACTCAGGTCATGGTGTTTTCACTGTGAATCAGCAAGACCATAGAAGAATCAGATACATTTGAATTATGGTGCTGGAGAAGAATATGAAAAGTACCATGGACTTACAGAAGAACAAACAACTCTGTCTTAGAAAAAGTACAGCCAGAATGTTCCTTAGAAGCCATGATGGCAAGACTCTGTCTTTCATACTTAGGATATATTATCAGGACGAACCAGTTCCTGGAGAAAAACATCATGTTTGGTAAAATGGAGGGTCAGTAAAATCAAGAAGACCCCCAGCAAGATGGATTGACACATGGCAGCAGCAGCGGGCTCAAACATAACAATTGTGAGGACGGCACAGAATTGGGCAGTGATTTCTTCTGTTGTGCATAGGGTCACTATGAGTCAGAACCAACTCGATGTCAACTAACTACAACTACCTGTATGGCAAAAGAGGGAGGGCAGGAATCTAAATGTCGATCTCTTGTCTACACTAAGAGGCTTCTTTTTCCTACATTTAAAGCTCGACACAATGTTAGTTATCCTCATTATTTATTACAGCTCATGGAAATTCTGGCTATCCTGACGGCCTAGGCAAGAGAGTTTAAAAGGGTCAAAGCATCACTGCTGCTGTTTCATGCTACCGAGTCAGTCCCAACTCATAGTGAACCCTGGATAGGGTTTCTGAAAATGTAAATCTTTACGGGAGCAGAAGGCCTCATCTTTCTTTCTTCCACAAAGTGGTTGGAGAATTCTGACTTCTGACCTTGCGATTAGCAGCTCAATGAGTAACCCACTACGTGACCAGAGCTCCTTAGATCATCTTTGGTAACTAAAAAAATGCAATTAAGGTCCAATCTGCTTCTAGTTCACTCCAGCTACTGGAACCTGTGCTGTGGGTTGGAATGTCTGGGTTTGATGGCACGTGCTCATTTGGAATTAAAGGCAGACATAAACTTCCTGAGCACCAGAGAGGCAAGCATACTTTGCTAGCACTCAGTCAATATTGTTTTGAATATATTTCAGGAAGAGCTGGTAGCGTTCCCTTCTTTTTCCGTAAGCCATTATGGAACAGCAAGGTTTATTGATGGTTTGTTGACACTCCTCCTAATTTGAGTGGAGGGGCAAATTAGGATAAATGCAACTAAAATAATTATAACATAGTAACAGGTTTTCTTTTTAATAATACACACACACACACACAAACACATATCCTACCAAAAGATAGACCGCTCTTAAGAATCATGAGTTGTCAGGAATTCAGCAAAGGAAAATGGGACTTGGCCATAGGAAAGCTAACTGCAAGTCTCATTTAGATTGTAATTCAGAAGCAGACAGCTCAGACTGGTGAGTTATGACTCAGAAGACAGCCAAAGGAGAAATTGATTCCACAGCCCACTAGAAATCCAAGCACCTCTGACTAGGCAAGGAAGAGGAAAGAAAAATTTAAATCTGGTGATGAGAGAAGACTCACTATTAACCAGGACTGACCTTTCCTTATCTCCTTGCTATCTTATTATTTTATTCCTCAGTGTCCTTAAAGCATGATTTGGGAAAAAGAAAAAAATGCGTAACCCTGGTAGCACAGTGTTGAAAGAGCTCTACTGCTAACCAAAGGTTAGTGGTTTGAACACACCTATTGCTCTGTGGGATAAAGATGTTTCAGTCTGTTTCTGTAAAGACTGTTGTTGCTGTTGTTGTTAGGTGCCATTGAGTCAGTACCGACTCCTAGCGACCCTATGCACAATAGAACGAAACACCGCCCAGTCCTGGGCCAACCTCACAATTGTTGCCACGCTTGAGCTAATTAATGCTGCCACTTGACCAATCGGTCTCACTGGGGTCTTCCTCTTTTTCTCTGACCATCCACCGTACCAAACATGATATCTCTCTCCACTGACTGGTCCATTCTGACAATATGTCCGAAGTAAGACAGATGAACTCTGTCCATCCTGGCTTCCAAGGAGCACTCTGGCTGTGCTTCATCCAACACAGATCTATTTGTTCTTTTGGCAGCCCATGGTACCTTTCAATATTCTCCTCCAACATCATAACTCAAATGCATCAATTCTTTTCCACAGACTTCCTTATTCACTGTCCAACATTTGCATGTATATATATGAGGTTATTGAAAATACTATGGCTTAGGTCAGGTGCACCTTAGTCCTCAAACTGACATCTTTGCTTTTCAACACTTTAAAAAGGTCTTGTGCAACAGATTTGCCTAATGTAGTGCGTCGTTTGATTTCTTGACTGCTGCTTCCATGAGTGCTGATAGTTGATTTAAGAAAAATTAAGTCTTCGACAACTTCAATCTTCTCTCCACTGATAAGAACATTGTGTATTGGTCCAGTGGTGAGGATTTTGTTGTGGTTAGGTGCCATCAAGCCGATTGTTAATGAGTTTTCCACCACTCCTGATGCCACATTCTTCTTCAGCATACAAATTTAATGAATCCTGGTGTGGGTCTGTAGGATAAGCAGTGGACTGATACCCACAAGATCAGCAGTTCAAACCCACCAGCCACTCTTGGAACCCCTATACACTAATGAGTCGGAACCAACTTGAAGGCACACAAGACCAGCATATTGGATAAGTATGCTGAAAGTATACAACCCTGGTACACACCTTACCTGATTTTAAACTGTTCAGGATCCCCTTGTTCTGTTTGAACCACTGCCTCTTGGTCTGTGTATAGGTTCCTAATGAGCACGATTAAGTGTTCTGGAATACCCAGTCTTTGCAGTGTTATCCATAGTTTCTTATCCACACAGTCAAATGGCTTTGCATAATCAATAAAGCACAAGTTAACATCTTTATGATATTCTCTGCTGTTAGCCCAGATCTCTTTGATGTCGGCAGTGGTAATCCACTTTGAATTTCTGCCAGCTCCCAGACAATGTACTTCTACAACCATTTTTGAAATCAGCAAAAAATTTACTTGAAAGTGATGTTAATGACATTGTTTGATGATTTCTGCATTCCGTTAGGTCATCTTTCTTTGGAAAGGGTATAAATAGAGATCTTATCCAATAGATTCATCAGGCAGCTGTCCTCCAAATTTCTTGGCCAGATGAGTGCGAGCATCCAGCACTGCATCAATTTATTGACACATTTCAGTTTGTATTGTGCCAATACCTATAGCTTTGTTTTGTGCTGATGCCTTCTGTGCAACTTGGACGTCTATCTTCAGTCCCATTGGTTCTTGATCATATATTACCTCTTGAAATCTTTGGCTATCTATCATTTCTGTTTGGTACATTGACTCTGTGTATTCCTTCCATCTTCTTGATGTTTCATACCTCATTCAACAGTTTGCCCATTAAATCCTTCAATATTGCAACCTGAGACTTGAAACTTTTCTTCAATTATTTTAGCTTGAGAAATGCTGAGCATGTTTTTCCTTTTTAGCTTCCTAACTCCAGTTCTTTGCACATTCTTTACTTGACTTTGTCTTCTCAAGATGCCCTTTGAAATTTTCTGTTCAGCTCTTGTACTTCCTCATTTTCTTCCAGTCACTTCAGCTTCTCTGTGCCCAAGAGCAAGTTTGAGTCTCTTCTGGCATATATTTTTGTCTTTTCTTTCTTTCCTGGGTTTTTGTTTGTATGTTTGTCTTTATTGACTGTTTTCATTCTTCCTGTAGGATGTTCTTGATGTCATCCTACAACTCTTCAAATTTTGTTTTCGAGTCAGGCTGCTAACTTCAAGGTCAGCAATTCAAAACTACTAGCCCTTCTGCTGGAGAAAGATGAGGCTTTCTGCTCCTGTAAAGATTTAGAGCCTTGGAAACCCTATTCAGGGTCTCTATAAGTCAGAACTGACTCCACGGTGCACCACCACCACTACCACCACTGTCTAATGCATCAGATCTGTTCTTGAGATACTCTCTAAATTCAGGTGGGATATATACAAGGTCATATTTTGGCTCTCATGGACTTGTTTTCATTTTCTTCAACTTCATTCTGGACTTGCATATGAGCAATTAATGGTCTGTTCCATAGTCTCCCGCTGGCCTGTTTTTGGCTGAAGATACTGATTTTCTCAGTTGCTTCTTCCTACAGATGGAGTCAATTTGATTCCTATGTATTACATCTGGTGAGATCCATGTGTTTTAATGTTGAAAAAGTATTTGCAATGAATGATTCATTGGTCTTGCAAAATTCTATCATGCAATCTCCAACATAATGTTTATCGCCAAGGTCATATTTTCCAGTGACTGATCCTTTCTGTTTGTTTCCAACTTTTGCATTCTAGTCCCTAGTAACAATCAGCACATCTTGATAGCATGTTTGATCAGTTTTAGACTGAAGAAGCTGGGAGAATTCTTCAATTTCGTAATCATTGACTCTGATGGTTGGTTCGTACATTTGAATAATAGTGGTATTAACTGGTCTTCCTTGTAGGCGGATGGATATTAGGTTATCACAGACAACATGGTACTTCAAGATACATGTTGAAATTCTCTTTTTGATGATGAATGTGACACCATTCTGTTCAATTTGTCACTCCCAGCATAGTAAAACATGATTATCTGATTTGTTTCAGCTCACTGATGCCTAGGATATCCATTTTTTTTTATGCGTTCCATTTCATTTTTAACAATTTCCAATTTCCCTAAATTCATACTTTGTATATTGCTCATTTTGATTAAGAATGGATGTTTGCAGCTGTTTCTTCTCCTTTTGAGTTGTGTCCTGTCACCTAATGAAGGTCCCACAAGGTTTGCTCTATCCATGTCATTAAGACAAATTCTGCTTTGAGAAGGCAGCTCTTCCTCTCTTGTATTTTGAGTGCCTTCCAAGCTGAGGGACTCATCCTCCGACATTATATCTGACAATGTTCTGCTGTTATACATAAGTTTTTCAGTAAGTAACTATTCAGAAGTGGTCTGCCTCTCCTTCTTCCTAGTCTGTCTTAGTGTGAACGTCTGCTGAAACCTGGCCACCATGGGCGACCCTGCTGATTTGTAAGATGGCTTCCAGCATACATAGGCCACCATGGTATGACAGTCTCATGCCAATGGTGACTATAAAGATTACAACCTTGGACATCCTAACGGGCAGTTCTGCTGTGTCCTGTATGGTCCCTTTGAGTTAGCATCTACTTGAAGTCAGTATTTGCCCACATAGGTACTAACTAGATCTAAAACTAAGTAGTTATGTGCTATGGAATTAATTCTAACTCATAGCTATACAGCTATGAGAAACCAGATACAGTATAGGATCTCTATGTGTCGGAACCAACTCTATGGCACTTAACCACAACAACAGTAGCAAATCTTCACAGGAGCAGACTGTCACTTGTTTTCTCCCTCAGAGCAGCTGGTGGAGTCCAGCATCCATTCTTTCTGTTAGCAGCCCAGCACATAATCACTGCACTACCAGGGCTCCTTAGAACTAAGTGGTTAATTGTAGGAGTTAATTGTTGTTAAGTGCTGTCAAGTCAGTTCCAACTCATAGTGTCCCTATATAGGGTTTCTGAGGAGCGGCTGGTGAATTTGAACCAATGATCTTACAGCTCAAACAGAACTTGCGGTCCAGGGCATTATCCCACAGTGCCACATCAGTAGTTAATTGTTGTTTTTAAGTGCCATCAAGTTAGTTCCAACCCTAGTGACCCTGTATAGGGTATCCAAGAAGTGGTTAGTGGAGCTTGAACCACTGACCTTGAGGTTCAAACCGACCTTGCAGCCCAGTGCATTAACCCACAGCTCCATACCAGGACTCCTGTTCCTTGAAATCAAAGTTCATCTTAGAGATAAATTGTGGCGTTTGATGATGGACATTTGTCCACTAAGAGGCCCACTCATTCTGTGGCTTTTGAGGTCAGTGTTTTGGAGTTTTTTTGTCAGTGAAAAATGACTTCACCAAGATCAGGATTTTCTTGCCTTTTTTTTTTTTTTTTTACCTTTGTCCTCTTTTTGTTTCATAACCTTTTGCAACTTGGTTGCAACAACATTTTAGAAGATCCTCCCTTTGCATTCTGATAAGAGGCCACTCTGAGATGTCTTAGATAAGCTTTCCATTAGAGAAAATGAACTGTATCTGGGCGATTTTCCATCTGTCCTGGAGCGCTAACATTATCTCATACATCAGGTTGATGTTTTCACTGTCCTTGCGTTTAGATAACAAAACTAATGGGGACTTTTTACCTAGGGTGTGACCAACAAATGTGTAAGGAGTAGATAAGATGTTTTATAGTTTCTCTACCAGGTGCATCTGTTACTTGAGTTCCCAGGTTTGATAGTCAGGAACTCTATGATCTTCTTTAGGTTACTTCTCACTGGGCCTCCAGCGATTTATGTCTTCAGAGGAATGGAATTTGACTTGATTCTGGTTACCAGTAGATTTCAAAAGCCCTAGCGCCTTAGTGTTCTGTGTAATTCCATCAGGGGGAGCCTTAGTATTCTGTGTAATTCCATCAAGGGGGCAACGGCGAGAATCACATGGGCAGGGCTCTGTATTCCCCCAGAAGAGTTCTGCTCTAATTTGTTTTCTGAGTTGGACTTTCACATGAGATTTACTTATCAAAAAGGGAAACTCACTGGTCCCCTACTCTGAATCTGTATTCTTTGGCTGCAGGTAGTCTGTAGCCTTCCTCAACTCTGTAGAAAAGGACATCATTTGAGTGTGTTGTCTTTAGGAAGGCCTCTAAAGAGTTGTCTTCAAAAGGGAGCTTAGATGATGAAAGGAAATCCAGATGAGTAACTCGTGATACTGTAGGGAATAATGCTTATCAGGACGGATTATGAGGGTTGGAAATGCAAAGGTAGAAGTTTTGTAACAAGGAAGGGAGTGATTAATTCTCCAGGATAGGAGCGGAGGCCTCTGGGACCATCAACAGAGAAGAACCGAGAGCGGGATCCTGCCCAGAGAAACAGAGATGCCTGAGATGGAGACAGCGATGATGACGTGGAGTGATGAAGCGACTGGGGACTTTGGACCCAGAGAGGGAAAGGGACTGTGGGCCGAAAACTGGGGGGAGGAGGGGGAAGTGTAGGGGGCGGTTTTCTGGGATATACCCTTTGGGTGGTTGATGATGCATGGAGGGGATTGGAACCATGGCAGTGAGATGATATACGATGGAATGAGTATAAAACTGAAGTTCTCCCATGTAAACTATCATATAATTCACAATAAAACATTTAAAAAAAAAAAAAAAGGGAGCTCAGAGACATCTCTCATCAATTCCTGATCACTCCTACCAAGAAAAGACATTTCATGATTTTGTGAAGGGTGCTACATGTGGGACTTAGTAGCCCTTCTCCGTTAGTAATCTTGGGGACGAGGCCAGGGAAGAGCACTGCAGTGATACAACTGTTACAGGGGCATGCGCTGTAGTCTCTAAGGTGTCATGGAAAGAATCAAATGTTACTGTGTACAGAGCTGCATACCAAATAGAACTTGAACTCAGTTTAGATAAGCATTTATGCATATTTCCAAACATTTATTAGTCAGGCTGTTTAATCTTAATATGGTAATTTGAAAAAGCCCTGAAGAATCAGGAGGTAGCACTTTTTAGTCCTAATGTTCTAAAATGAGACATGAGCAAATGCAATCCTAAAATGTACCGTGGAATGGCGAATGTTTAGTGTAGCTTGAAGAGAAAACTAAAGGTGAAGATAGACAAAGTTTTGAGTAATTTTGTTTTGTAAAAACCAGAAAAATGCAGCAGTAACTGAACGGGATGTAGGTTCCCAGTTCCCTTGACCTCCCAATCTTTCTAGTCTTTTGTTTTCTTTTCTCTTTTCATTCCACCAGCCACTTTCTCTCTTCATTGTCCTCTGGCCCCTGTCTATGTCCCACGGCCTTGTGCTTCCTAGTCTGCACCACAGCTACTATCCTCTACCCCCTGCTTCATTTTGCTTTCCTTACTTTCCTCTCTTTGCCCCTTCTTCACCCGCAAAGCTCCCACCGTCCCAAACCTTGCTTAATGCTTGAGTTTCCCAGGTTTCCTCCATGAGCCCACAGAGCCTATGGAGTCCCTGCTCAGTATTTCTAGATAAGTAGTTAGTATCTCAATGTCTTTGACCAGCAATTTTTAAGGGGCTAAATCTATAATAGGTGAGTTGTAAATGCTATCTTAAGAATTTCAAAACAACCAAAAAGACCCCCACAAAGTTTAGTAACAGATGAGAAAAGGAGTATGCAAGACTAGATGGGAGATCAATTTGACTATATTACTTATTCTGTTATTAGCATGGACTGTTGGGTTGAGTAAATCAAAGTATGGCAGACAAGGTTAGTTATGACACCCTAATTTATTTTTGTGCATTTGTCCCTATTTACTCTTTTCTTAGAAATAAAGAAATGTCAAGACCTTTCATGAGATCCATAAACATGTCGGAGACAGCCATACACTTTGGCCTTTAACCTTTGAAATCCCAGGTCACAAGTAAAACGAAGTCAGATGGTGTCAAGCCACTTTGTTACCAAATCTCTGCCATAAAACGCTCCAAGTTAGTTGAAGTATAAAATGAGAAAGGAGATAGGACAAGAATAGGCTGTAAGCAACAACCAGAGTACAAATTGCTTATAAGTCTTCAATGTATATCCATACAGATAAATTGACAAGTTATTGTATGAAGGTCCTCCAGCTGTGTACCTGCTCTGTTCCCAGTTCTAAACAAGTGAAGAATATCTCAAGAGGTTTCATTTCCTCTCTAGATGTAGAATTGTAGTAACAGATAAACCATTTGCTTATGTTCAGTGTTACCCCTCTCTGGAGAGGCCCGTGTCTGCCTCTGCTAAGAGATCCCCTATCTCAGTGACTGAGAACAGAGAATTATTGAGTGCCATTGAGTCGGTTCCAACTCATAGCCACCCTGTGTAGGGTTTCTGAGGTTTGTAAATATTTGCAGGAGCAGAAAGCCTCATCTTTCTTCCACGGAGCAGCTGGTGGGCTTGAATCACTGACCTTGTGGCTAACAGTTCAATGCTTCTCTTAAAGAGCTAGAGTGCTCCTGAGTACATGAAAAGGTGAAATTATACAGTGGTTTGTAGATTGGCCCTGTACTCTCACTCCCAGATAGTCATTCAACCGTGACTAGTTGTGTGTCTTTGGACACGTTATCAGACTTGGCCCCATAGGCCTCAATTTCTTCATCTGTTAATTGGGCATCATAATAGAGTCAACACCTCAAAGTGTTTCGTGTGGATTCTATGAGAAAACAGTAATAATTCAATAAATGTTATCTAGTAATACTTTTCATGAACATAATAATGCAGATATTGAGATATAGACGAGTAGCTCTCTTGTTCCTATAGTTCAGTTACATTGTATGTATGTTAAATGGTTGTTTTTTATTGTGGTAAAATATATGTAGCCAAAAAAATGGCAATTTCAACCATTTCTAAGCATACAATTCAGTGGCATTAATTACATTCATATGCTGTCCAGTCATCATCAAGTTCCATATTTTTTCATCATCCTAAACAGAAACTCAGTACCCCTTAAGAAACAACATTCCATTTTCCCCTTGACTTAGCCCTTGGAAACCACTCATTAGAGACTCTGTGCATTGGCCTAGTTTAGATATTTCGTATAAGTGAGATCAGATAATATGTGTCATATTTTATCCATTGAGTATAATGTTTTCATGACAAGCTATGGACAACATTGCAAAGTATGAGTATTCCGGAGCACTTAATTGTGCTCATGAGGAATCTGTACATGGACCTAGAGGCAGTTGTTCAAATAGAACATGGGAACACTAAATGGTTTAAAATTAGGAAAGGTGTGTGACAGGGTTGTATTCTTTCACCATACTTATTCAACCTGTGTGCTGAGCAGATAATCCAAGAAGCTGGGTTATATGAAGAAAAACGTGGTGTCAGGATTGAAGGAAGACTCATTAACAACCTGCGATATGCAGATGATACAACCTTGCTTGTTGAAAGTGAAGAGGACTTGAAATACTGATGAAGATCAGTATGAATTGCATCATAATGTAAAGGAAACAAAAATCCTCACCACTGGACCAAATAAACAACGTTCTCATCAATGGAGAAAAGATTGACGTTGTCAAGGACTTCATTCTTCTTGGATCAACCATCAACACTCATGTAAGCAGCAGTCAAGAAATCAAATGGCATATTTCATTAGGCAAATCTGCTACACTACACAAGATCTTTTTAAAGTGTTGAAGAGCAAAGATGTCAGCTTAAGGACTAAGATGTGCCTGACCCAAGCCATGGTATTTTCAATAACCTCATATGCATGTGAAAGCTGGACAGTGAATAAGGAAGACCACAGAAGAATTGATGCATGTGAGTTATGGTGTTGGAGGAGAATATTGAAAGTATCATGGGCTGCCAAAAGAATGTGTTGGAAGAAGTGCAACCAGAGTGCTCCTTAGAGGCCAGGATGGCCAATCTTTGTCTCTCATACTTCGGACATATTGTCAGGAGGGACCAGTCACTGAAGAAGGATATCATGTTTGGTAAGGTGGCGGGTCAGAGAAAAAAAGGAAGATCCCCAGTGAGATGGATTGGCAAAGTGGCAGCATCAATGGGCTCAAGCATGGCATCAATTGTGAAGTTGGCCCAGGATCGGACAGTGTTTCATTCTGTTGTGCATAGGGCCACTATGAGTCGGTATCGACTCGATGGCACCTAAGAACAACAACAAATAATGTTTTCAAGGTTCATCCATGTAGTAGCGTGCATCAGAACTTCATTTTTCTTCATGACTGAATAATACTCTCCTTATGGCCAAATAATATGTGTATGCCACATCTTTTTTATTCATTTATCTGTTGATAGACACATGGGTGTGTCTTTGTTTTTTTTTCTACTTTGTTATCTGTTTGAATCCTTTCTTTGTTCTCTGAAGTATATACCTAGTAAATACATTTGCATAGTGTAAATTAGGTGCCTGATCACTATGAGAAAATGATCATCCTTGAGAAAATTTGTTTTGTATCTTACACATTGAACTTACTAAGAAATGTTCTACTGCACTCTACCCTCTTTTTAAAGTGAGTCTTTATATTGGTGCTGTGGCTTTTGATGGTGACTGGCATATTAACATATAAGTCTCCTAGTTTCTTTTCTAACATCTTAACCTAAACTTTATTAAACTGCTATAGTGAATTGATATTATATAGTAATGCTTTTAAATTAAAGGGTTAGTCCTATTGCAAAACTGTCTTTATGAAAATTTATTGGATACATATAGATTGTTTTGGGACTTCTTCAGAGCTGCCACCCATTCTGTCTTGCCTGAGGAACATGAAACCTTCAATGTTAAAATTAAGGCAGATCCCAGAAAACCTGTATGATTGGTCACCACATCTATCTGGGAAAAATGGAGAAAACTTTAAAGAGGACATGCCTTTTGAACTACTGCTTGAAAGACTAGAAGTTCTCAAGGCACTTAAAAGAGATGAGAATATCATTTTAGGAAGATGTGAAAGACCATTTCATATTCAGGAAATGATGAGCGCATTTGCTTTGGCCAGTGTGTATACATATGTTGTTGCGAAGTGCAGTCAAATCGGTTATGACTCATAGAGACCCTGTATAGGGTTTTCAAGGAGCAGCTGGTGGGTTTGAACTGTCGACCCTGTGGCTTGCAATCCAGTGCTGATTCTACTACACTGCCACATGAGTGAGGCCAAATCATCCCATAAGGAGTCATTGTTGTTAAGGGCCTTTGAGTTGGTTTCAACTCTTAATGACCCTGTATAGGGTTTCCAAGGAACAGCTGGGTTTTTTGAACTGCCCACCTTGCAGTGCTTATCTTCCAGTACTACACCAGAACCCATAGAAGTCTTTACTATGCTCCAAGTGTTAGTGATTTTTCAGATGACTATAGTGAATCCCTTGACTCAAATTAGACCTTGTTTGGAAGCATAAATAGAGAAAACAGCAAAAGTGCTTTAATGGAAACAAAATGTGTGATCCAAGTGCTTGAATCTCTATCTGTTCCCTCTTAGAAGCTCATGAGAAAGGTTTTAGTGAGCACAGTTTGCAAAACATATCTGTGGATCATGGGGGCCACCCAAAAATGTCATGACGATATCTGTGATGAGAGAGATTGTAAGGAGGATGGAATGGGCAAGAAAAAGACTTGGGTAAGGACAACCAACTAGGGGAGTTATTGTAACAGTCTAAGAGAAGCCAAAGCTGAATCAGAGACCATTGGGATACAGAGAACTGGATGAGTATAAAGATATTTCTTTATAAAGAAATGAGTATAAAGAAGGTTGTATTACTAGGACTTGGTGGTAATTGGGGGAGAAGGTTGTTGGTTGAGGAAGAATGATGGTTTCTTTATATGAGTTATTTGATTGCTGGTGAAACCATTAGTTGCGGTCAGAGGGTACAGATTTGGATCACTGTTTTTTTTTAAGGTTTTATTGTGCATTGAGTGAAAGTTTACAGGGCATATCATCAGTTTTACATTCAACAAATCATATAGCTTGTTTCATTACATTTATTATAATCCCCTCCATGTACCATCAGTTAACAGTATTTCTCTCTATCCACTTTAGCTTTTTAAAAAAAACACACAAACCAAAAAAAAAAAAACATTCAGGCATATATAATAATTTACATCTCCAAAGGGCACATTCTGCAAGTCGACTCCCGGCCACCAGCTCTTAGTCTTTCTTTTCTTAGTCCATGAATCTAGAGTCCTCAGCCGCTCCCCCTCTCCATGCCCCCATCTCTGCCTCCATCTCTGGTGCTGCTGCTTCTCTGGATAAGGTCCAGTATTCTGCTTGTGCACTTCTCTCTTGATGGTCCTAGGGTCCTCTGTTTCTGGACTGTAAGATTAACCACTCCTCTTTTTTTGTTACAAAACTTCTACCTTTACAATTGTGGCAGTCGCGATTAGTCAGGGTAACAGTTATTCACTATTGAACCTTATGAATCTTATCCCCATCTCTTTTCACCAGACCCATCTAGACAAGTTGACAGCCATCCAGTGGGGACTCTTTCTTTCTCCCCATACTCTTAAACTAAACTTTCTCTTGAAACCTTGTAAGTCAGTCACTTCGTGCCTTTATTGCCCCCTCATTTTAGGTAGCCAATGTTTAAGTTGCCCATCCCTATCTACCCTGTGTACAGAGTGGATAGCTTTGATACTTGATTTGAAGACTCTTTCTCTCTCTGTTGGTATTCAGAGTAACTACTGCACTCAGTATAGGTCAGGTTCATCATGAAGATTTATCTTCTGTCACTGTAGCTGTTCCAGTCTGCTTGTCCTTTCTAGTGGGAATGTCTCACCTCACAAGGTTGTGGATGGGACTCAGGATTACACATAAGGTCCTAT
>NW_006408749.1:2595579-2606762 GCF_000296735.1 Chrysochloris asiatica
TTTTGAATTGTTTCCAATGCTCTATCTATCTTATTTGAATGTTCCTGTAGCACTTTCCTGACTTCTTCCTTATTTTTCTCAGCTCCATTGTATAGTGTTTTGATACATTTTATAATCATTTTTCTGAATCCCTTCTCTGGCATTTCCAAAGCCTACCCATCTTCCAGTATGGAGGGTAGGTCTACTTCCAGCTCATTTGCCTCAGTAACTTTATCTCGTTTCTGGACATGTGGAGATATGGTCATCTGCTTCTGTTTTTTAGGCATATTCAGGGGTTATCTGTGGCCTTAATACTTAGATGGGTATGTATTTTGGTATTTTTTATGCTTTCTGATTGCCTCCAGGTAGATGTGATCAGAAAATGGGCTTCCCTTTCACTCTTCTTTAGAAATTTCAATACGCCACTGTTGGTCATTTTGACATAATTTACGATTTAATTTTCAGCTCATTTCCTTTTTTGTCTTCTTGTCCCACTCCACAATCCCCATTCAGGCCTTCTTTCTAGTTGTAAACAGTTCAGGGCCGGCTGTGGCCATTTGGTTTTAATTGGAGACTGTTTCTTTAAATTGCAAGGAGATCTGTGTGCATGCATAGTAGAACTCTCCAAGGGTGAGGCGGGGGTGCCCACTAGCTCAGGCACTCCTATAGTCACCAGAATGGACGTGCGCAGACAGCAAGGGACCAGTGAACAGATACCAAAAGAAAAGAATGTCCACACCTTTATCTCTGCAGTTCTGGCAGGTGTCTGTGGCCGCTCTGATTCTTCCCCTGCTTGGTCTCACCCAAGATGGCGGCTCCTGGAGCAGCCGAGTGTCCCGGACTAGAAAGCAGTGGACTTCTTGCTTCTGCCACAAATTCCCTCAGCTGTGAGCCTTCCAACCTTCTAAATGTTCCTTTATATGTGGTTCAGAGTTCTGGGACCAGCCCCTGAGCCTGCTTGGTAGGGTATTCTGTGTCGTTGTTGGCGGAGCTCTTCACTGCACTTCCACATGATCCGCCATCTTGTTTGTTCTCTGGA
Source organism: Chrysochloris asiatica (assembly GCF_000296735.1). Classification (NCBI taxonomy): domain Eukaryota; kingdom Metazoa; phylum Chordata; class Mammalia; order Afrosoricida; family Chrysochloridae; genus Chrysochloris; species Chrysochloris asiatica. Next base: position 2,596,598 of record NW_006408749.1, read on the forward strand.
TCACTTTTGAAAAAGAAGAAAACGAATAGATTTGGTAATAGTGAAACATGCTTTCTTTGCTATTCAAAAAACCCCAGAAATTGGGTACTTTTTCATTCTGCTATCTGTAGAAACCTTTATTCATGAGATATTTCCAGACTGCTGGGGTAGAAGAACCAACTGTATGGGGGAAAAAAAAAAAAACCTTTAGTTTAATTCCAAATAGGACAATTCCTTTGATTTTTTTTGTTTTTTTTTTTTTTTACTAAATCAGATCAGTCTCAAAAGTGATTACCCATACCTAGATCAATTGTCGTCAGTCTTCTTTTTGTTGTAGTTTTCTTTGGGGACTTTTTGTCGTTATTTGTGTGAACATTTATAGAACAACTTTGTTTTCCATTCAGCACTCCTCACACATTTACTTTTATGATGATCATTGCAATCCCCACAGTAACACAGCACTCATCCTCAGTCTATCTTCATGTAAGACTAGATTTTGCTATTAAAACCCTTTTTGGTATGCTAGTCTTATTGGCTACGACAGTTTCAATTTTACTAAGACAGAAGCAAGCTTACACACCGGATATGTAACAAAAGTTTATTTTAAAGTTAATTGTTTGGTACCCATAGCACTGACATTATACATGGTGATTCGGGTTCCAAGGTCAATCCAGAAGGCCAGTTTAGCTCAGACTATAACTGCCAGTGTGGATTTTTGCAATGGAAATTAGTTGGAAATAATACTGTTGCAATTAAAATGAAAACAATAGTTGAAAAAGAACGAGTCTGGGGTTTTGTTTCTCTCCAAGGGTAAATCACAATGAAAAGCAGGTTTAATGCGAAGAAGACAATGAGAATAGCTGAGGATTTTTGTGTAAATTGAACAACACAGCGATTTATTATTATTATTATTATTTTACATGTTTTTGGAAGGCTTAAAAAAGTAATAGTCACAGAAGAGGTAATGTTCATTGTGGAAAACTGAAAACTACAAGAAGACTTCAAAAAGTGTATGGAAAAATGTCATTATCTTTTTGTTCCATTTTCCACGAACTTTTTGAAGTCCCCTCTTATTTGAAAAATCAAGTCACCAATTATCCTGTCTGCTACAGAGAATAACTTGGTAATGTATTGGCATGTGTCTTTTCAACCTTTCCCTCAGTCCATGGATTTTTAAATCAGTTCAACATAGAGGAATGGCTTAGACATTATGGTACAGACACATGACAAACTGCTATGCAGTCCTTCAAATGACATTTATCAAAAAGTACTTAAAGACATCTAAAAATCGTTTTAAAGAGAAATGCAATCCTAACACATACATGCCATAGTATGGATGGACCTTGAAAACATGCTGAATGAAATAATTCAATAACAAAAAGACAAATATTATATGATCTTGCTAATATGAAATACCTGGACTTGCCACAAATACCTGGTTACCAAAAATAGCTGGGGGAATAATGGGGTAACAGTGAGTTTCTGTTTATGGTGATGAAAAATTTGGCCATGGATAGTGGTGATGGTTGCACAACATGATTGCTCTCCCTGAATTGTACATGTGAAAAATGCTGAGTTGGAAAATGGAGTGTTTTTTATAAGAAGAAAGCATTTATGATATAGTGTTGAGTTAAAGACAGCCTTCCATTAATCTTTAGATTGCTGATGAGGGAGTGTAAGCAGACTGACACTGATCAACCAGGGCCGGGATCAACTATTATACCAATAATCAAGATGCCCAACGTGAATTCCTACTGCACCCCCACCCCTCTGACAACAACCACAGTCAGACTTTCTGTAGAAAGTCTGAAGAGGATATATGCGCTCTTTGAAGTATTATAGAGATTGGTAGCACTAGCTATTCTGATTTTCCTTCAAATTACAGGGTTTTCTTCTCTCTGGATGCACATTACCACTATCACTACTCAAGCTTAACAACTATGATGAAGGTCTTTTTATATTATTACTATTCATAATATGGAATGGAAAGAGGGCCATGAATTTCCTGAGATAATTAGGCACGAATTCAACAGAGATGAGAAAAAATGTGTATGTACTTGTAAGGAAGAAGAATGTATGGAGTAGAATGCATTGAGCCAAGAATGATGAAAGAAAATGAGAAAGTGGACCCTTATGGTGTGAATAAAGACCTAGGGAGAGTGGAAAGGAGAAAAGAGGTTGTTTATTTAGGACTGGGCTTGGTTACAGCACAGAAAAGTGCCGACAAAGGATTGGGGGAAATGTGGCCAGCTGAAATAGAGTCTTAGGAGGAGACAGCAAATGTAACTTGCTGCAACCAATTTTCTTTTAATAAGAGAACCGAGATGGTGTATGAGGACAGGTGCTTCAAAGAGTATCCACCCAAAAATGAAAAGCACTCTGTTTCAACTGTAATATAAATTGCTGTGGTTATACACCATTTGATTGTAGCACAATCGCTGATTGCCTAAAAGCAGTTTGTGCATCCCTTTTGCATCTTATTTTGTATTCGTTGTTCATCCACTAAGGAGCTGAAAATTAGAAAGGAGTGGGGTGGAGGGGGGAATATTTACATGTGAATTTCTTAAACGTATGGGGGGGCAACAAAAGTTTCATTGCACTGTATAAAAGCATGTATCTCTGCAACAGATATCCCTCTATGGAATTCTCTGGCCCTTACATTTTATGGGATTATACATAAATTAAAGAGCTGGTTAAAAATGCAGAGATTCCAGATTATTGCATCTCGAGCCTTAAAGTTATCAAGTGGGCCACAGATCCTCAGCCAGAGTGGTTCTCAATGTTGACTGCAAATTGGGCAAAAAACATTGATGCCTGGGTTCTACTCCCAGAGATTTTAATTTAATAGCTCTGGGTGTAAGACCTGAGCATCAAGATATTTAGAAGCTAACCCAGCTTATTTTTCAAAATTCAGACAGGTTTGAGGACCTCTAATTTAGCTCATTACTTAACTATATTGTTGTTATGTGCTGTCAAGTCGATTCCGGCCCATAGCGACCCTGTATAGGTTTTTCTGAGGAGCGGCTGGTGAGCTTGAACCGCCGACCTTGCAATTCAAACAACTTTGCAGTCCGGTACATTAACCCACAGCGCCCCTCCAGGACTCCTACTTAACTATTGTTGTTAAGTGCCATCGAGTCGATTCCGACCCATAGCGACCCTTTATAGGGTTTTTGAGGAGCAGGTGATTCAAGCTCACCAGCTGCTCCGCGGAAACCCTATGCAGGGTCACTATGGGTGCGAGTCAACTCCATGGCACTTTACAACAATAGAGTAGGTTAATGCGCCAGACTGCAAAGCCATTTAACCCACTATTGTTGTTGTTGTTAAGTGCCGTCGAGTAGGATCCAACCCATAGCGACCCTATAAGAGGGTTTCCAAGGAGTGACTGGTGAGCTTGAACCGCCGTTCAAGGGTTGCTGTGAGTTGCAACCGACTCAAAGACATTAAACAACAAGAAGTAGATCTATTTGGGAAATTTAATTATAAGCAATGTGATTGATAAATCTGACACAGGCACGAAAGTACTTGAGTATTTGGGCCCTACAGATTCTCTCTCAGCGGCACTGCCATCTTCTGCTTCTTTATACTGCTTTAATTCTGTAACCTAGTCTATTCATCCCGCATCTATTCACCATTAATTCTCCAAACAAGATACAAAGGCGACTCAGTGACCACTTAAATTACAATTAGCTTTCCATTAAGCCTTCTGGAAATAATACTCGGGTCACTGTGATTGGCTGTATGACTGTTCCCAAACTCTTTAAGGTCACAGATTTACAGACATCTCCTAGGTACCATATCCTAGGTGGTTAATCACACATTCATTATTGCATGGATTTTACTGGATCAACTCTCAGAGGACAGTCTATAACACTTATTTCTAAGGGTTGTTTTTTGTTTTGTTTTGTTTTTTTGAGTACAGAGTACATCACTGTTGTTACTGCCAACAGCAATCGTTTCTGTGTGTTATAGGAGCTTTGAAATATATGTCACTGTTATTTTCTAAAATAGAATTTTTGAGACCTAGAGCACAAACCAGAAGAAACTGACTCTGTTCCTGTGTGCCAACCTACATTCCTAATATGCCTGTGCTGAATAGATGTTTCTACTTTTGCTTTCTATAGGCATTATATCTGATAGCCACTAATGGAACCCCGGAACTCCAGAATCCTGAGAGACTGTCGGCTGTCTTCCGTGACTTTTTAAATCGCTGTCTTGAGATGGATGTGGATAGGCGAGGATCTGCCAAGGAGCTTTTGCAGGTGAAAATAAAATAGGACAAATACACAATCATTGTATTGAGATTTTTTTCATGAGTATGACTGTAAGAGACAACTAGTTAAAGAAAGGATGTAACCAGTTGATTTTAGACCATAGGCACATAAGTATTGGCATCCATGTAATTAATGCATGATTGATTGATATGGTGCCTTTTTTCAGAGAAGTTAGTAGTTTAAACTAAAGATCACTTCTATTCTTCCTGGAGTTTTATTTTGCAAGGAAAAGCAACAACTATGTGGACCTCTGGTTTTGCTGTTTTGTTCTAAACTTCACTTGTGCCCCCTGGGTGTTATATGCAGGTGCCCTTGACTGGAGATAATTCTCTACATAACTATGCAATTATTTCCATGGCATTTGCTACTCTAATGCTTTACTGGTCAAAGTCCTTTTGCTTGTGATGCCAATTGGCAGACACCTGCTTGCCTGGGTAAGTGCCTCTGTAACCATTGTCCGTTTCATGGCTCTCAGGGATTAGTATATACGATGATAATTACTGCCTATTATGGACCAAACACTTTACCTACATTATCCCATTTAATAACTTACAACAACCCTATAAGGAGTCCCGGTGTGGTGCTGTGGGTTAATGCGCCAGACTGCAAAGCCATCTGAACTGCAAGGTCAGCAGTTCAAGCTCACCAGCTGCTCCTCGGAAACCCTATACAGGGTCGCTATGGGTCAAAGCCAACTCAATGGCACTTAACAACAACAACAATAGTTATATTATTGTTAAGTGGTATTGAGTAGGTTCCAACTCCTAGTGACTCTATGCACAACAGAACACTGCCCAGTCCTACACCCTCCTCTCATTTGTTGTGAAGTTTGAGCCCATTGGCTGCTGCCACAGGTATGAATCCATCTTGGTGGGAGGGGTCTTCCTCTTTTTCACTGACCCTCCACTTTTCCAAGCATGATGTCATTCTCCAGGGACTGGTCCTTCCTGATAATATGTCCAAAGTACAAGAAATGAAGTTCTCACCATCCCTACTTCTAAGGAGCATTCCGGCTACATTGTTCCCAAGACAGATTTGTTTGTTCCTCTGTCAGTCCATAAGGAGCTCTGGTAGCATAGTGGTTACGATTCAGGCTGCGAACCACAAGGTCAGCAGTTCGAAACTACCAGCTGTTCCACAGGAGAAAGATGAGGCTTTCTGCTCCTGTAAAGATTTACAGCCTTGGAAACCCTGTACAGGGTCGCTATGAGTAGGATCCACCTCCACGGCACACAACAACAACAACTGTCAGTCCATGGTGCTATTCATTATTCCTTGCCAACATCATAATTCACATGCATTAATTCTTCTTTGGTCTTCCTTATTCAATGCTCTATACAACCCTATAAGGTAGGTATTATTTTATCACATTTACAGATGTAGAAATTGAGTCTTAAAGGAGGCCCAAGGAGCTTTGGTAGTGTAATGGTTACGAATCGGGCTGCGAACCGCAAGGTCAGCAGTTCAAAACTACCAGCTATTCCGCAGGAGAAAGATGAGGCTTTCTGCTTCCATAAAGATTTGCGGCCTCAGAAACCCTATACAGGGTTGCTATGAATTGGAACCGACTCCACGGCACACAACAACAACAACAACAAGATGGCACAGCTTTTTGAATGGCAGAGCCAGGACTTGAATTCTGGGACATCTGTCTTTCTACCTTACAGAAACACAAACCAATTTAAAGAAAAAGATATACTAAGTAACACATGCCCAAGATTACACAGACAGTTTTACCACTGGGACTGTGCCTCAGGAACATGTATCAAGAACTTTAACATCCAAAAACAGTGTTCTCTCTGCTGCTGTGAACACATAAGCCAAAAGTTAAACACTCAGTTATGCAAAGTGGGTAACCCTAGATTCAGTCTGTCCTAGACCAGTCAAAAAAAATGTTTTTTCTACTGATTTTGAGCTCCCTTTAGAAATACAGAGTCGTATCGAGACAAAAATATACCAACTCAACCCAAATCACACATGGGAGAAAGTGATTTGGAGGAATTCAAGAAGCTAGACTTCTCTTTTGTTGCTTAATGATACTCCACATGCTGATATCGAGTTCTAGAATAGCACATCTAGAATGGACCTTTGAGATATTCTGGTTAATCCAATCTCGAATTGAAATTTAAAAACTGGAACTGTTGAGTGCTACACTTACACATTTCTTCACTCCGTCCACAACCCTTCATCCACACCTTGGTATATATTTCTCTACGTCTTCTTCTAAGAACAACTGAAGATAGAGGTTCTCTTATAACATAGCTTTAGAGCTAAATGATGAATAGAGTTAATTATCTAAATAATTCATACCCCAACAATACTTTTATCTGAACCAGTCAAAGGATTGGTGCAAAATTATATTTGGAGTCAAATTGAATAGCTTGCTTACTGCATCTTACTATTTTACTATTACTTACATGTAATCTTACTGGTATACATGTAATCATTAACTTATAAATAGTCATGGTAACTATTACTATATATGTAATCATTAATGTATAATTCCAAATATTTTGGAATATGGAATTGTGACGTATCATGACCCATTTTAGAGGTGAAAAGGAGAAGTATGCATAATCATCTCTCAGTGATTACACACCACTGGGAAGGCTTACGAGCAGACACAGGTCTTGAATATTTGTGTGCTTTCTTTATGGCCTAAGACAATTTCTTGTCAATCAATTGATAGTTATTGAGCAATGTTCATTTGCAAGGCATGAATCCAGTGAGTGATAGGAAACCGTTGTAGGCATGATACCTACTGTCAAGAAGTTTGAAATCTCCTTGGGTGTATAAAAAAAAAAAAAAAGCAAGGCTTTTTAGTGACTCATTCAAACCAAGTAGCTATTCAAAGAGTAAATGCTGTGGGTTAATTAGAGAAATACCTATGTAGGTTAAGGTGATCAGAGCACGTCTGTTAACAGAAAAGATTTATGCTGGGCCTTAAACAGTCAATTTTAGATAAGTTGAGAAAAAAGAGGGAGGAATTTCAGATGGAAGGGTTATGGTATGATCAACTGCATGTAGGCAAAGTTTAAGAGAACATAAAATAGTAAGTCTAGCTGAAATGAAAGTTCAAGGATGGAAGATGTAGAGAGACATGAACACAGGGCAAGAGTTGGGGCTGTATGTAGTGGGGAAACACTGAAGCTATCTGAAGGATTGTTGTTGTTGTTGTTAAGTGCCGTCGAGTCGGTTCCGACCCATAGCGACCCTGTACAGGGTTTCTGAGGGTGTAAATCTTTACGGGAGTAGAAAGCCACATCTTTCTCCTGTGGAGCGGCTGGTAGTTTCGAACCGCTGACCTTAAGGTTCGCAGCCCGATTCGTAACCACTACACTGCCAGAGCTCCTATCTGAAGGATAAACGTGATGAAAACTTTGTATAAGAAGATCAGGTTGGTAATATACTTAAGAATCAGCAATAGGAAATAATGGAGACAGGAAGACCGAAGTGGGTTAAGATTGTGATGATTAGGCCTAAACTAAAAAAAAAAAAAAGAAAAAAGAAAAATATAAAAGAGGAATGGAGAAGAAAGTACTTGATATTTTGACTGCATGTGGAACATAAGAGAGAAAGACAAAAGTGACTTCAGTAAAAAAAAAAAAAAAAAGGTAGAGAAGGACATAATGCTGAACCTGTCTTTGTCCCCATATAGTTTACAAGGAACTTTTGCTTACCTTGCCCTATTTGACCATTATAATAAGCAGAGGTGAAGATTGAACCTAGGAACCGTGATTTTTCCCCCAAAATAAAGCTGACACTAACACATTTTTTATCAACCATGTACCCCTGACACATTATTTTCATAAGCACATTATGTCAGAGGTTTTTGTTTTTTTTTTTTAACATGCTGCTGACTTTGATTGACACTGTTAGTGTTAAGTGTAGTCAAGTCGGTTCCAACTCCTAGTAACCCTGCATATAGTTTCCAAGTGTGGCTGGTAGGTTTGAACCACTGACTTTGTGATTAGCAGTCCAGTGCTGATCCTACAGCAGCACACCGGAACCCCTCAATTTTTACTAAGAAGACATAATTAAACTAGGAAATAAGCAGATAATGTAATCGAATAGATTTACTTAAGATGATCTGCTAAGGTTTTCACTTCAAACTATTTTGCAAATGTACTGTAATTATCGACTTAATAGAAATAAATTCACAGTTTTGATTGTTTATTTTCTAACTATCAAGGGACTTCCAAACTTGATCCATGACTTGTAGATCATGGCTTATATCTTTATTATACAATTCTGATCACAACTACATTTTGGACTATTTTTATACATATATGCAAGAGATTAACGAAAATGAACAGAAGAGAGAAATTATACAGAATGAAAAAACAATGAGCAGAATGTTACTAACTCGTAATATAGGAGGATTGGTAAATAAGTCTGAAATTCGCTTCTGTAAATGTCAGCAAATATATGCAGTTTTCACACATGGGCCCACAATGCTAGAACTATTTTACTTAATTTCCTAATTTCTGCATGTTATTTGTGCAGAATTTGGATGCTTTGTTTCCATGGGTTTGTTATTTGTGGGGAAAAAACATGATCCTTTGACTCCAAAGCCCCTGTACCTTACGTCACACAAGAGTACCCTGTTAGAAAGTCTTTAATATATGTTTTGAAGTGTTTGGTTTAAGGTAGCAGAAGGACATTCCAGAGAAAATACCCAGCAGGCAACTGGAGAAATAGAACTCAGAGATCAGATCCCACAATGTAGATTTGGGAATCCTCCCTATAAAGCTGATGATGGGTGAAACCGTGAAAGAAAATAAAATTTGTAGAGAACTGAATTAGGAGAATGAGTGGCAGGTTCTAATCTGTGTGAGATGGACAGAGGAAATGACTCTGGAGGAGAATATAAAGAGGAAGCAGTCAGCAAACCTGGAAGAGAGTCAAAAGAGGGAAACATCTAAGAGAAAGCATGGGTATTTCACTTGGATTAAGTTCAACAAGAGGGCCCAAAAGAGAAATGGTAGAGGCACAATTACTGGGTTAGCAATTAGAACACCACTGGTTTCAGGGCAAAGTTGTTTGGTGGTCAACTAAGAGGTTCTTTTTCAGGCATTAGGACTGTTTCAGATAAGATAAGCGCACTAGTTTAAGAAAACAGTGAGGTTAGTGCAAATAGCGAGATTTTACAAAACTGCTGCTCTGAGATTCTAACTATGCTGGGCAGATTCCAGAGGAGATCATGACACTAAAGGACAGAAATATCTGAAAGACCAAAGTTGGCACTGTGCTCAATTAAACATGCTTAATTGGGTACCCACAATATATTTTAATGAGGGGGAAAAAAAGGAGTGCTTGAAAATGTAAAGTAATAATGTGTGTTGGAGGAAAGAAGTCCAGTCATTCCATCTTTTTTCTTTTTTTTCTTTCTTGTTACAGCATCCATTTCTAAAATTAGCCAAGCCTCTCTCCAGCCTGACTCCTCTGATTATCGCTGCAAAGGAAGCAATTAAGAACAGCAGCCGCTAGGATACAATCCTTACCCCACAGCATCTCCCTCATAAGAAAGACTGAAACAATACTCTGCTGCAGGAAAGATGGAAGAAAAGACAGTCAAATGGAGTGGGGGATCTTTAACTTTCAAATAAATAGAAACTTCTTATAAGCCTTTTTTTCCTACTCCCTCAGATTAATGTAATTTATTTGTAAGCCTGAATCGCAGCCCACACAGGGCAGCAATGTCGAAGTGGCCATAAAGTGGTCACTTCCACTGTGAAGCGAAAGAGCCAGTAGTGAATCCCCTCATTTTGTGCATCCGCTTTGAAGAAAAAGGTTTCTCAAAGATGCACACTCCCTCTTCATAGTGTTGTGTTTGTTTTTAAGTTAGAGAGTAGTCCCTCTTGCATTCGAACCTCCTTCAACACTCCTTACCCAATGTGATGTTTTTC
>NW_006408749.1:2608298-2612102 GCF_000296735.1 Chrysochloris asiatica
GAACCTCCAAACATACCTTTATATTTGTTACAGAGTTCCAACACCAACTCATGAGTCCTCTTGACCCGGTATTCCGTGTTGTTGTTGACCGAGCTACTCACTACACATATTGGCAGGCCCATATTAACAAATCCCTGAACAACAACAAAAATGCTTTTATCCCTCAAACTGGGAAGCAGTCTTCAAAGGGTCGTGGAAGAAGAAGCATTCAGGACTTTTTTTTAATTCAATGGAAAACACTTCTCCCATGGCAGTGATACATGGATGCTGTCCTGACTGATTATGTTACCAATGACACAGACATATAGCTATTAAGAGCAGAGCAGCCTATGGTATTATCATACATATCTATAATCTAGACTACTTCCCTTCCATTGGTTCTCTTTCCATGAGGAGCATAGACATCAATTCCAGGGCCAGTTGAATCTTTCATTTAGCTCCATGATAAATATCTGTGATCTTTCCTAACTCATTGTCCATATACTCTTGACTATTACGGACATCAACCTTAGTCCTTTCCCCCAATTATGTATCCTTTGTAGCAATTGCTAACCTCAAGGTTGGCAGTTCAAAACTACCAACCATTCCGTGGGAGAAAGATGAGGTTTTCTGCTCCCATAAAGATTTACAGCCTCAGAAACACTGTGTAGGGTCACTATGACTCAGAACCGACTCCACGGTACTTAACAACAAAGTAGCTATAACATCGCTTGGGGAAGTGAGAAGATGGTAGACTAGGCAGAAACGCTACACAGACTCTCTACTACAAACAAAAAAAAAAACACAGAATACCAAATGAAGCAGGTGTAGATGATTGTCCTGAAACACGGAGCTTCACATGAAGGTATAGAGAAGTCGATTGAAGGCTTGTTTGGATAGAAAGCTGGAGAGACTCCACAAAAAAAGGAGATAGACTGTTGACCAGCCAGCCAACTAGATATAGCATGGGCTTTTCCCTGGACACAAGTTTAATGATGCAGAAGATACCAAGTACCCAGTTCCAGTTCTCCTCACTTTCCCAGCTCTTCAGGTCTTTAATCAGATTTTCTTTCACCTTCTTGCTACCACAATTGAATAGTGATCATGATAAATGCTGTTGTTGTTAAGTGTTAGATCATTCTGTCTCATAGCGACCCTGTATACGGTGTCCAAGCAGCAGCTGGTGAGTTTGAACCTCCAACCTGTGGTTCAAACTGACCTTGATTTTCCTACAGAGCCACACCAGGACTGTCATGTCATTTGTCGTCACTGTCATGGTGTCTAGATGCAGCTGAAGCTGAACCTACTGCTGCAGGAGCTGAGTCACATACACTTTTGGTTCCTCAGCCTCAATGTCTCTGAAAAGTAAAGATGTGAACCCTGCCTGGAGAGGTACCTATTTTACCCACCAGAATACGTCCTGTGTCCCCTTTGACTTCACCTTAATTTTCTATTGGCTGGATATTCTCTGTGACCCACTGTTCTAGGTGTGGCCCATTTTCCTCCCTGCCCTAAGAACAACTCTTCTGAGGTCACCATGGAGGCCCTCAGCATCTCAGTAGCGCTCAGAGTGCTATACAGTGCTTGGCATCATAGTCTAACAATTCCTTTGTGTTTGTTTCATACAGAATTTCTGAAAAATGCCTTGGAGGCCAACCTGTATGCTTTATTAATTTCACATTTATACTAACTACATAATAGACCAGCTTCCTAAATCTCCACAGTTTCCCCTTCCTATAGAAGAAGAACATAGGTAGTGGGGTTTCCCACCAAAAAAGAAAATAATGAGGATAAGAGTATCATTTATAGTACGAATGTACCAAAAATGCTCCATCCTGGCTCATCCAGCCTCTTTTGCTCTCACCTCAACTTAACTCAATCATGTCCAGGCAAGTCGATTGAATCTCTTAAATAATGGATCGTCCTTCGTTTAATAATAATAATAATAAAATGTTGTTATTGTTGAGTGCTATCAAGTCACTTTTAACTTTTAGTGATCCTGCATAAGGTTTCCAAGGAGTTGCTGGTGAGTTTGAACTAATCTTGTGGGTCAAACTGACCTTGTGGTTTTGTGGATTTCTGAGGACACTGTATAGGATTTCTGAGGCTGTATATCTTTACGGGAGCAGAAAGACTCATCTTTCTCCTGTGGAACAGCTGGTAGTTTTAAACTGTTGACCACTACATACCAGAGTGCCTATATACCTGCATTTCACTTCTATTTCTGTCACTAACTGAGTGACTCTGGTCAATTTATCCTCTCTAAGCCTTAATTTTCTCAATTATAAAAAGAAGGTAAAAGTACAACTCAGAATTGTTAAGAATTATAGAGTTAATATATAAAAAATGTTTGTAATACCTCACATCATACACAAAAACACATTTTAAGTATATTAAAGACCTAATTGTGAAAACTAAAACCCCAAAAATTCTTAAAGAAATATGGAGACATGGCTACAGGAACTAGTATTTAATGATGAATTATTAGCTATGAAAACAACATCATGAGTAGGAAAAGAAAATAGATATCTGGCACTTCATCAAAATTATTCAATACTGATGCTTATCAAAGGACTTTGTCAACAAAGTGAAGAAACAGTCTACAGATTTGAAGAAAAAGTTGGGAACCATTTATTGATAAGGATCTACTTTTTAAAAAAAAATGTTCTCTTAAAATGCAGCAACATTAAGACAAACAACCCAATCCCCCCCCCAAAAAAAACCCCAAAAAAACATAAAGGAAATCAAATAAAAATGGACAAAAGACTTGAACAGACATTTCACCAAAGAGAATATTCAATTGGCCAATATGTACATGAAAAGAAAATTAACATCATCTGCAAGTAGGAAGATGAAAATCAAAACCACAGTGAGATACCATTTCACCCACCTTACTGTAGCAATGATTTAAAAAAAAAAAAAAAAAAAACAGAAAACAAAGCTGTTGGATAGGGTGTGAAGAAATAGGAAACCTCAGCCAATGCTGGCAGAATGCAAAATGGCATAGCCACTGTGGGAAAAAATTTGGTGGCTCCTTAAACATGGAGCTACCATGGTGATGTTAAGTGCCATTGAGTTGATTTTGATTCATAGCAATCCCATGAGAGTAGATCAGTCCCATAGGGTTTTCTAGGCTTCCAGTTGGTCATGCTGTGGTGGCTTGTGAGTTGTTGTGATTCTGGAAGCTATGCCATGGGTATTTTAAATACAAGTAGGGTCACCCACAGTGGACAGGTTTCAGTTGAGCTTCCAGAAGAAGACAGACTAGGAAGAAGGAGAGTTGGACAACTTCCAAATGTTTAGTCACTGAAAACCTTATGAATAGCAGTGGAACAATGTCAGCACCAGAATATTGAATATTGAAGGATGATGAAGAACACAGAATATTGTCAGATACGACTGATGAAGAGCTGTCTCCTTAAATTAGAGTTGACCATGATGATGCAAATGAGTAAAGCCTTCCGGACCTTCATTTGTCAATGTGGCACAACTCAAAATAAAAAGAAGCAGCTGTAAGCATCCATTAGTAATCAGAACATGGAATGTATGAAGTATGAATCTAGGAAAATTGGAAATTGTCAAAAATGAAATTGTTGTTGTTGTTAGGTGCCATTGAGTCGGTACCGACTCATAGTGACCTTATGCACAGCAGAATGAAACACTGTCCGATCCTGGGCCAACCTTACAATTGTGGCCACGCTTGAGTCCATCAATGCTGCCACTTGACCAATCCATCTCATTGGGGGGTCTTCCTCTTTTTCTCTGACCCTCCACCTTACCAAACATGATATCCTTCTCCAGCGACTGGTCCCTCCTGACAATATG
>NW_006408749.1:2612202-2623219 GCF_000296735.1 Chrysochloris asiatica
AAAAAAAAAAAAAAACCAACAACAACAAAAATTATAAACAGAGCAAGAAGTACTGTGTGAACATGTGGAAGTTCATGCCCTAATAGAATTGCAATTTTTTTATTCTTCTTCTATAGTGGTGGCTTGGTTTGTGTACCTATTTTTCTGCATTTGTATTGGAAAAGGTTTCTTTTAAGACATTTTCCAAAAGCAGAGAGGAATATGTGTGTTCAGGAAGGGCTTTTTAAAACTGTATATTGAAATAAAGCTCAAATGTTGAAATCCTGTCACATTTTCACAATGATGCATAAAAGGCAGTTGCTTTATCATTTATATAAACCAGGTTGCTTATTTTCATGATGCCTGAAAAAGGGACACACCGAGATAATGGCACTCCTATTGGGCCAGTCCAGGTCCTGAACCTGGGAAATCCCAACAGGAGAAACCATATTTAAACAAAGGTGAAACTTCTCTGAGAGCCAAAAGGAAAATAAGAAAAGTGTGTAATGTTGAAATACTTTTCGGAAAGTAAGTGAACAAAGGTAAAGATACCTAATTTAATCTTCTCATGTGCTTGTGGAACATATGCCCTGTAAAACAGGTACATCAAGGGGCAATGGACTCATTGGCCAACATTTCTATATGATAAAAGGTGATCCATTTTGATAATTTTTAATATTTTAATAAATAATAATTTTTTAAAAAGAGCTGACGAGCACAGATAACACAAGTATCCACTCTTGTAAGAAGTGGAATTCAATGAAAACTACATCCAAATCAATATTTGGCTCTAAGTGCTTGTTCCCATCCATCCCCTATGTACCACCAATTTCTGTTTCATGACATGGTGTGTTCATTCTTAGTTTCTCAGGCTTTTGAATTTCAAAAACATGTTCATAAAGATCTTGAATTTTTAGTGAAAATGACTTTGGTGTGTAATCATACTTCCCAAGAAATAGTAAGTCCAATTGAATTCCTTTCATAGCTTGGGGAAATGCCAAAATTTGACTATTGTTTCACCATATATCTATACTTTATAAAGATTCAACAGTTGGCACTTCCTAAATCTTTTGAGAGTAGAAACATACCTGGAGGATGTCTGCATAGAAAAGGATATGCTTCTCTATTGAGTGTATTGTCAATTTTACAAGTTCTGAAAAGTCGTTTCTCTAAACCTTTGGAAAGCTAACACTTTATGATAAATAAGGCTTCTTGGTTTTTAATATATCAGGAGTCTACATAGAACTTTTATCAAGAGGGGGAAAAAAGAAATCAATGTCATGGGCCTCTCTCCTACTCTGTAGAGGGTTCATCCTTCCATCTACCCATCTAATCATCTAATCATCTAACCATCCAACCATCCATTCCTTAAAATGAAAGCACTTTCTTTAGAGTTTCTGCTAACCACGTAGTGCACATGTTTATGTTTAGGAGATGATGCCATTGGTGGATAGCCTATTTTCCTATTTGTTTTCTTTGAGTATGAAGTGTGGGAGGGACTTAACTCCTCTGAAAATATCCACCAATAAATAGAACAACAACTATGGAAAGAAAAGTCAAATGGTTGATAACATTAATTTGAAGCATACTATGTTATATTTTGTGAAAAGGTGGCTGGGCCTAAATTTTTTATTGCCACACTGTTTTCATGAGATATAGAGGCCTTAATTTTGATTTCTTTTAAAAGTCAGGGTTTTTTGGTTTTCTTATTTTGTTGTTTTGCTTTCACTCATGGTGCCAGGGAATTCTATAAAGTACCTGGGATGCAAATAGAATTCAGTACCTTGATGACTATGTCCTTCCAGTGAAGGAAGCCCAAACCTTGGCTGGGAAGCTCTAGTTGTCAGTTAGCATCCTTAATAAGTCATAAAGGGCCTTTTGTGGGGGGGAAAAGTCTTTTCTTTGAGACCCTGGAGCAGTGATCCTTCAGATCACTGTAGGCAGAGAAATGGTTGCTCTTTTATACTTTCAGTTAAGGAAATTAGAAATGAGGAACCATGTACTTCTTTACCACCATTTTGTACCAAGATTTGATGATGATACATACCACTAGGCATTACCCTTATAAATTTGTAACTCTGTACATTTTTAAATGAGAACAGCTTATAATATCCTAGCCCTAAATATCCTTCCCTGTGTTGGAGAGTTATGTATATTTCTAAGAAGTATTCAAGAGAAGCTACTTCTCCTGCCAAAATGACTCTGAAGGAATCACATTTGGAACACTTGAACAACTTGGACTCCAGATGGTTAATAGTTTATTCCCTTTCCCTGGACTTCCTTCTCTCTCTCTCTCTTTCTTTCGTTAAAGCTCATCTTGACACAGGTGAGTCTATCCAGATCTTTAATGTTGCTAATGTGCCCTGGGATTATGAGGGCACATCGTCGAATGTTGATTCCAAAATGTCCTGAGATAGATTATAGGGCAGTGGGAAAGTCAGGGAAGGGTAAGAAGCACAGTAGAAATTATTTATTTAAGAAAGAAAAGAACATTAATGTTGTAGCAAGGATCCGCTGAGTTGTCAAAATCCCATGAGGAGTTTTGGATGTCACCATCCCCTCAAATCAATCACCATGTTGGGTAATGACTTCGTTCTTGCTGATCTTGTCTATGTGTCATTGTAAATATTTGTGTGTCCATGTTCTGTTTTGGCTACTGGATGGCCATCATGTAAGAAGACTTAACTCAAGTATTTATTCTTTAATTGTGTTATTCAGATTTCTTTCAGGCTTGTGAATTGCACCACAATGTTTCAGTTGACTCACTTGATCTTCACATCTGTCTATCCCCCGTGAAGCACATTCCATTGCTAAAAGAAAAAGAAATATGAAATTGCTTCCTGTTGTCTGTATAACTGTTTTGATCATTTGAGATGTTTGTCTATAAAGGATATTTCTCAGCTCAAAGATTGTGTAAATAATTATATTCCTTTGCTCAGTGGATTGTTTATTTCTGATGAGGCTGCCAGTTCTCAGAGAAAAATCCATCAAGTCACTTTTAAATAACAAACAAGGAGTGCAACTATGTAAAAAATAAGTGTGCATATGGACAGAGACTGGGAACACAGATAACTGAAATCAGTTCTGTTAAGGTGGTGGGATTATGAGTAATTTCTTCTTTAAAAAAATATCCTTTAATGTTATTATAATATTGTTTTATAATAAACACCAGAAAGGGAACTATAGAAACAGAGAAAAGAAACCAGAAGCAGAGTCTTCTGGCCAGGGCCCAGAGCATGCAGGGCACTGATACTTGCTAGTTATCAATGATTCCATAGGCTTTATACTTGCCTGAGTGCTAATGTTGGCACACGCTCGGGATGGCACGTGCTTTCTTGGGGACTATTACCTATAAGTTCAAGTTAGGGAGAGGCGCTATTAGAACTCCAAATACACCCTTCTGCTTAAAAACTGGCTGCCCTCCACATTGGGATGGCACCAAGATTTCCGTTTGGGTTACTTTAGATTGGGGGGGGAGTGACGTTTGACTAATCAGTCCCCTTGATAATATCTGTTTCAGGTACAACCTTTCTGGATCATTTTAGCAGATTTTCAGGTTGACATACGGAGGGATAGAAGGATAAAATCCTCAGCCCTCACCATTTCCTTGTCTGATATAATATTATATCATCTTTTAATGGCCAATAGGCAAATCTGATATATGTCAGTAGGAGATTTAACTTGCAATTAAAAGCTTCCTTTGAGAAGATTAAGATATTTAGAACTGCTTTGACCTGTCGACAGTCAGTCACAGAGCCCAAAGACTTTCCACTGGCCATTCTCAAAAGTAAAAATACTAATGGGAGTCCTAACCCCGTCATCCCTAGTTCAATTTCATTGCCTTCTTCTTACCTATTTGCAGTTAGTATTCAGTTAAGCAAAGGCATGGCCAATGATGCAAGCTTCTCCCAGTCTCTGAACAAGAAGACTGAAGTTTAGTATTTGCAAACCGACAGTCTAATAGGCCTGGCTGGGACTTTGAGAGAATTTAACACACATTCTGAACATATATTTGCGTGTGGATTGGGAAGGAAAAAAATGGGACCTTAGAAATAATGGAAATATTTTCCTAAGAAAGACTTTTTAAATACAAGATTTTTGTTTCTAATATAATCTTTCCATTAGCTTTATCTTTTCTGCTCCTTTTCTGATCCCACACACATATAATAAGTGAACATAACCTAACTCCTCATGCATTGGAATTTCTGTTTAATATTAAACAATGTCAAACTGAATCTGCAAATGCAGAAACTGAGATAGGGTCTCCACGTGCACACCTTTTTGTGCACGTATACTCTACAACTTGTAGCACTTACTGCCACTTACTCATGGTTGAACTTGCAAGATAAACTTAGAGAAGCTGGTCAGCGCCCCTTAGAGATTTCTTTGGAAGCTGTCTTCAGATGAATACTGTCACATAGTCCCAGCAGCCAGGCAGGCACTATGTTCACCCGATTTAGCACCTAAGAGGAAATGATCGACAATTATAGAGAATCAAGAGATTTCATGAGTGGAAGGAATACTAGCCTAAGAGTAAGGAGACCGGGATATGAACTCTTACTAACTTGCTGTGTGACCTTGGACAAATCACTTTACCATTCTGTAGCTTAGTTTCCTCATCTGTAAAATGTATTGGATTAGATGATCTCCAAGGTCTTTCCAGAAGCCCTGACATTCTCCTTTTAGGTTGCCTTGCAAATTCAGCCTGCTTAAGTGATGGCAAATATCACATGCTTAAGCCTGGGTTTCCTATGTTGCAGTTAAACAATAGAACTATATAAGGTGAAGAAAAACCTCAAGTAAAAAGAGTTACTAATACTAGGGAATGGTGATAAAACTTCCAATGGCAGCCTTCCAATTCATTCACAGTTTTGTTTTTTGTTTTTATTTTAATGTCCTTTTTCTGTTGTGTGTTCCAGTTTTCATTTTCCATATACTGTTGCGTGTAAAGTCTGGTTTTCATTAAGCTGTGGCCAGTATTTGCTACTAGAACAGAACTACACTGTCATACATGCTAGAGTTTTATTCTTAAGTGGCACAAGATGGCAGAACCTATACATTTTAATGGTTGGAACTAAGTGTGGACCTAGCACTTGCAGGTTGCAGAGATAAAAATTAATAATGAACAATGCTATTAGCATTCTCCTTTAATGCTAATAGGGTTACTTGTAGGGATGCAAAGATAGCATTTCTCATGAAAACGCCCACAGCGATTGGCTAGTTGTATGAGTAAGCAGCTGGAAATGGGAAATTGGAAGGTAGTCAAGGGACAGTTCCAACCCCCTGCCTACAGCAGAGTGCCAACCCGCCCTGAGTGCTAAATTCAAGTCTAATGTATGTGCTTGTGCGTGGTGTGCTTTATGGACCCGCATATGCTGTATTCATTAATGATGATAAGATCTTTCACAAAATTTGATCGCCTTTAATAGGTTGAGCTTTAGATCTCAGTACATTAGCCAGGAGGAGCTCTAGATCACAAGGGTACTGATGTCTACTGGATTCGATTCATAATATCCAGACCAAACAAGTCGAGGAGGATCTACATTTTCATTGTTTATCAAAATTGTATCTCATTTGGCTGTGCATTACTTTTGTTAGAATGTGTTATCTGTAAACCCATGTGTAGTGAAATTCTTCTGTAACTTTGTATTAAAAGGTATTTATGGTCTTTTTGTTGGAGTTTTAACTAAGTTATTTCCTTTGTAGACCAGCTGATGGTATGGTTCCATCTTTCTGACCTCAGCATCCAATCTTTTTAAGGCTTTTGGTTTCCAATATTGTTATTTTAAATTGTGGTTGAAGCAATAGAAAATTGAAATATGGATTGTGCATGACTGTGTCTTGAGTGTAAAAATATTGCAGTTTGAAACTTGGACCTAAAGTATTGCCAATAAAAATGACAAACATCAATAAACTGGTACTTCTGTCCTCTGTTACATTCCCACATACCACTTTGGCATTGGCCATTCATTTTACCAATGTCACATGTTAGAGTGTAGTGCAGTCTCAGGTATGGCAGTAGGGGAATGCCCAGCCTGCAGTGTCTGCCATGAAATACTTCAGACCCAGAGTCTCCATCTGGTTTTTACATGGATTAGCTCAGAGATGAATGTGTATACTCAATGCTGGACAAAAACCTGGCAGATCCTGAAAGGTAAATGAAGGAAAGCTGCCAAAAGAAATCACATGCAGTAAAGAATTGGGTTTTGCTCATCTTTTTGCTTGGAAAATTCTGCACAAGTAAAACCATCTGAGTAATGTTTAGTTTTATATTATATCTGGTGTCAAGATCCACACAATTTAGAATGTTCATTTATTCATTCTTCTGCACTGGAGATACTTTTGGTAAAGACCATTTTCTTTTAAAATAACCTCTAAATGTGGCTACATGTCATTAAAGTTCATTGAAAATGACTAGCTGCACCTATAGAAGTTAGGTGTGTCTGAGACCCTCTGAGTCCTCAAAACAAGATGAAACACCAGAGGTTTAGCTACCTGCACATTCATTACACTGGCATGACCTGTGGAGTGGGGCATAGTGCCATTAGGGCACCTCAATGCATTGTTGTCAGGTGTCGATGAGTTGGTTCCAACTCATAGAGACCCTCTGGACAACAGAGTGAAACACTGCCAGATCCTGTGCTATTATGGTTAAGCCCATTGTTACTGCCACTGTGCCAATCCATCTCATTCAGGGTCTTCCTCTTTTCTTGCTGACCCTCCTTTACTTTACCAAGCTTGATGTCCTTCAGAGACTGGTCCATCCTGACAGAATATCCAAAAAACAAAAGAGGAAATCTCACCATCTTCACTTCTAAGAAGCATTCTGGCTGTATTTAGTCTAATACAGATTTGTTTTTATCATTTGACAGTCTGTTGTACTTTTAATATTCTCTGACACTGTAATTCAAATGCATCCAATTCTTCTAAGGTCTTCCATTTTCATCATCTTACTTTCATATGCATATGAGGCGATCGAAAATACACAGACTTGGGTTAGGTGCACCTTAGTCCTCAAACTGTTATCTTTGCTCATGAACGCTTTAATGATGTGTTTTGTAGATTCGACTAATGCAATAGGTCATTTGATTTCTTGACTGGTGCTTCCATGAGTGTTGATCATGCATCAAACAAAATGAAGTCATTGACAATACATTTACCATGATGTTACTTATTGGTCCAGTTGTGAGAATTTTTGTTTTCTTGACATTGAGAAGCAATCCATACTGAAGGCTGTAGTCTTTGATCTTCATCAGTAACTATTTAAGTCCTTTTTGCTTCCCGAAAGCAAGGCTGTGCTATCTGTATGTAGCAAGTTGTTAGTCTTCATCCAATGCTGATGCTATGTTCTTCCTATAATCTAGCTTCTCAGATTATTTGCTCAACATACAGATTGAATAAGTATGGTGAAAGAATATAACCCTGGCATACACCTTTTTCCTGATTTTAAACCATTCAGTATTCCCTTGGAGTCCTTGTGTGGCACTGTGAACTAATGTGCTGGACTGCAAAGCCATTTGAACCACAAGGTCGGCAATTCAAGCTCACCTGCCGCTCCGTGGAAACCCTATACAGGGTTGCTATGGGTTGGAACCAACTCAATAGCACTTAACAACAACAACAGTATCCACTTGTTCTGTTCAAACAACTGCCTCTGGGTCTGTGTACATGTTCCTCATGAGCACAATTAAGTGTTCTGGAATACCCATTCTTTGCAATGTTATCCATAGTCAATAAAGTATAAGTAAATATCTTTCTGGGATTCTCTGCTTTGCATCAAGATCCATCTGACATCAGCAGTGATATCCCTAGATCAACGTCCTCTTCTGAATACAGCTTAAATTTCTGGCAGTGCTTGTTGATGTACTGCTACAACCATTTTGTAATTATCTTAAAATTTGCTGCATGTGAAATTAATGATTTTGTTTAATGATTTCCACACCCCATTGTTTCACAAATATGGATTTCTTACAGCCTTGGCATAGACAAGTAAGCACCTCCAGAGCTGCATCAGTTTGTTGAAGGTTTTAATCCATCAATTCCTGCAGGCTCGTTTTTCACCAAAGTCTTCAGTGCAGCTTGTACGTCTTCCTTCAGTACCATTGGTTCCTGATCCTATGTTGTCTCGAAATAGTTGAACATCAACCATTTCTTTTTGATACAATGATTCTGTATTCCTTCCATCTTCTTTTGATACTTTCTGCATCATTTAATATTTTGCTCATGCTAAATATGTTAAGTACTGTCAAGTCGGTTCCAATTCATAGCGACTCTGTATAGGGTTCCTGAGGAATGACTGGTGGGTTTGAGCTGCCAACCTTGCAGGTGTATGTTTGCAGGTGTATGCTGTTCACAGACAGCATTATACTTCAAGATAAGTCTTGAAATATTCTTTTTTGACTGAATGGACGCCATTCCTCTTGAATTTGTCATTCCCAGATTAATAAGCCATATGATTGTCTGATTCAAAATAGCCAATACCAATCCATTTCAGCTCACTAATGCCTAGGATATTGATCTTTATGTGTTCCATTTCATTTTGAAAACTTCCAGTTTTCCTAAATTCATACTTCATACATTCCAAGTTCTGATTATTAATGGATATTTATAGTCGTTTCTCCTCATCTTGAATTATGCCCCATCAGCAAATGAAAGTCCCAAAATCTGTGCTCCGTTCACATCATTATGGTCAACTCTACTTTGAGGAGGCAGCTCTTCCCCAATCATATTCTGAGTGCCTTCCAACCTGATGGACTCATCTACCAGCACTATATCTCACAATGTTCTGTTGCTATTCATAAGGTTTTCACCTTCTGGCACTAAATCTAGCAATGTTCCACTGCTATTCATAAGATTCAGAAATAGTCTACTTTAGTGTGCAAGCTCCACTGAAACCTGTCCACCATAGGTGACTCTGCCGGTGTTTAAAATACCAGTGGCCTAGCTTCCAGAATCACAGCAGTACTCAAGCTACCTCAGTACAAGGTTTCCTATGAATGGATTATATGTATATACTTTACCAAGTGTAATTTGTTTGTTTCCTAGGTCACTGTATTTATATGCAACGTTTATTTCTCACTGAATTAATCCATGTTGAAAGTCAAACAGGCATTTTCTGTGAATATGAGTGGGCAAGTGAGTGAGAATCTTATTGAACTAATTCCCAAAAGTACTGTATTGCCTCTCCCATTGCTATGCGTCATGCCCTTCCAACCTTTTTTCCCCAGTGATTTCCTTTCAATCCCTATTAAGTAAAGTATAAATACTTTTTATGTTCTTGTAAATTACCAGTATCTCTCATCAAAAACTAAAAACCTAAATGACTTTTTCCTTTGAGCTCCATAAATTCTTTTGAATGAAATAAATGAATGAATGAAAGAGCATTCTAAGTAATGTGGGTTCGGAATCTCTCATAGGACTTGGGAAGCAGGGTACCAGATGTAGATAAAAATTAAACATTATTTGGATTTTGCTTATTCTAAATTGTCCAAGCTGAAAGATGAGCAAAAACAAACCCAACAACTTGAAGGAACAGAAGGCCCAAACAATGATAAATGCATTCTGGAGTTCAGTCCTAATAGCCCTATTGCTGGAACTCTAGCCTTATCTAAGTCCTCTCTTATTGAAGTGCCTTATGGTTTTACTCTACATCCTTTGGGGCCACAGTTAACCGGCACTTGCATGGCATCTGATGGATCCTCACATAGCTGTGTCCAGCACTTAGGCTGCAGATGCTTTCTGCTAATCCTGTTATCATGTGATGTCCCATTGCTGCTCTGCCTGCCACTCTGCTTCTCTAGAACGGCAGTGTCCACAGCAGTCCCTGTTGTTGTTTCTAAAAAGGATAGCTGATTCAGACCAACATTGGTTGAGAATTATGTCCAATATAGTAGGCAATGAGAGAAAAGGCTCTTGTTTGGCTCACCAACATATGATAAAGCTGAAAGGGGTACTGTAATTTAGCATATAATGTACATCCTGGTGTGGCGCTCTAGGATAAGCACTTGACCTCAAGGTCAGTTTGAACAGCAAAGTCGGTGGTTCAAACTCACCAGTGGCTACTCGGAAACCCTATACAGGGTCACTATAGGTCGGAACCAACCTGATGATGTCACTTAACAACAATATGCAACCACAGAAATAATGCACATATGCTTATAATGTGCATAATACACGTGGGAAACTAGGGTTGCACAGTTTGGCAAAAAAAAAAAAAAAAAAAAAGGTATAATGTATGTGTTACTTTTTTAGCCACTTATATAAAAAAACTGGTGTGGCGCTGCTGGTTAATGCGGTAAACTGCAACATCGGTTTGGGCCGTTAAGGCCAGCAGTTCCAACTCACCAGCTGCTCCTTGGAAACCCTGTACAGGGTGGCTATGAGTCTGATCCCGACTCAATGGCACTTAGCAACAACAAACATATACAAAACTGTTACTCTTCTAGCATTCAAGTAGACAGTAGGGATTATAAAACTTTTCCTCTTCAGGAGGATTTTAATCCCTGGTATGAATTCCATTCCCAATTTTTTGTTTTGATATTGGATACGTTCTGCTTGATAAACTGTTTTTCACCTTTACCAGAAATATATATGTCTCAATTTACTTGCACATTTCTATTTTAGGACTCTACCCTGGAAAAGACAATATGAAGGGGCTTCAAAAAATGTGTGGAAAAATAGATTGAAAAAAATCATGGAATTATTTCACAAATTTTTTGAAGCCCTCACATTGGAATTGTTCCAATTTTTTATTTAGAGACTCCTAGCTCCTTTGAATAACTACTATCTGGATTCTGTATGTTATCATACACTAACACCAACATATAAGGGAGCTTCAAAATGTTCATGGAAAATTCCATTATCCTTCATTACATTTTTTGAGGAACTTTTTGTGCCCCACCCCCACCCCGATTTTATTCAGCACCAAGATAATGTATAAACCTCATATTGTTGTTGTTGTTGTTGTCAGGTGCCATCGAGTCGGAACCGACTCATAGCGACTCCATGCACAGCAGAACGAAACAATGTTCGATCCTGG
>NW_006408749.1:2630794-2648327 GCF_000296735.1 Chrysochloris asiatica
CTTTCAATATTCTCCTCCAACACCATAACTCAAAAGCATCAATTCTCTACAGTCTTCCTTATTCACTGTCCAGCTTTCACATGCATATGAGGTTACTGGGAATGCCATGGCTTCGGTCAGGCGCACCTTACCTCAAACTGACATCTTTGCTCTTCAACATTTTAAAAAGGTCTTGTGCAGCAAAAATGAAATGGAGCACATAAATTGATATCCTAGGCATTACTGAGATGAACGGGCCATTTTGTGTCTGACAATCACATGATTTACTATGCTGGGAATGACAAAGTGAAGAGGGATGGTGTTGCATTCATCATCAAAAAGAACATAATCAAGATCTGTCTTGAAGTACAATGCTGTCTGTGATAGGGTAATATCCACATGCCTACAAGGAAGACCAGTTAATACCATTATTATTCAAATTTATGCACCAACCAACCATTAAAGCCAGTGATGGTGAAATTGAAGAATTCTACCAACTTCTTCAGTCTGAAATTGATCAAACAAGCAATCAAGATGTATTGGTAATTACTGGCGATTGGAATGCCAAGGTTAGAAACAGAGAGGAAGGATCAGTGGTTGGAAAATAAGGCCTTGGTGATAGAAACTATGCTGGAGATCGCATGATAGAATTTTGTAAGACCAATGACTTCTTTGTTGCAAATACCTTTAAAAAAAAAAAAAAAGTTTTATTGTGAATTATGCGATAATTTACAGGGGAGAAAATTAGCTTTACATTCATCCTATCGTATATCGTCTTATTGCCATGGTTACAATTCCCTCCATGCATCATCAACCAACCAAAGGGTATATACCCTGCAAGCCTGGCCCCTGGTTATCTGCACATAGCCCTTCTCTGTGTGTGTGTGTGTGTGTGTCTAGAGTTCCCAGCCGCTCGACCTTTCCATGTCATCATCTCTGCCTCCATCTCTGGCATCATTTTTTCTCTGGGTAGGGTCCACTCTCCACTCTTCTCCCTTGATTGTCCCAGAGCCCTCCGTTCCTGGACTGCAAAGTCAACCACTCCTCTCCTTTTGTTACAAAACATCTACCTTTACATTTCCAACCTTCACAATCAGTCCTGATAGCAATTATTCACTATTGTACCTCATGAGTGCTATCCCCATCTCCTTTCATCAGCCCCGCCCAGACAGATTGGATACTACTCAGTGGAGATTCTACCTTCCTCCACACCCTCTGGATCCAGGCTCCCTCTTGAAAGCTTGTAAGCCAGTCACTTCTTGCCTTTGTAGCACCCCACCCCCACCCCCAACTTTGGGTAGCCAATGTCCAAGTTGCCCATTCCTGTCTACCTTGTGTATTGAAGGGGTGTGAATGATCCTCGCTGTAAAGATTTGTTCCCTCTTTTGAGCTACTGAATCCATAGATGTAGGTCCTGTCCATCAACTTGGATCAGATTACTCTTTTTTTCCTCTTCATTCTTTTTCTAGTTGAGCTCTGGTCATCCAGCCATTGAAGCCAGGTCAAGTGGGTATTATCTGCAAGTGTGGGTGTTCTTATGCATATGCCCTCTTTTCTTATCAGCTGGGTGCTTCATTCTGTGCTCTAGTCCTCTGTGGCTATGTCACTGACTCTGGGCCTAGGAGTCCCCAGGTCTTGCCACACTGCTGGCCAACCACTACCCGGGTTCACAGGAGTCTATTGAACGTGGTTGGACTTAGCTCACAGCTTTGCTGTTTTTCCCTCACTTCCCCTTATCGGTGACCAACGTGGTCACCAGTCAGAGCACATATCTGCTCATGTATTGCCATTGAGTTTCAGCCTTGGAAGGAAATACCTTTTTTAAACAACATAAAAGATGAGTATTCACCTGGACCTCATCAGATGGAATACACACAAATCAAATTGACTACATCTGTGGAACTAGATGGTGGAAAAGCTCCATATTACCAGTCCAAACAAGGCCAGGGGCATACTGTGGAACAGACCATCAAGTTCTCATGTGTAAGTTCAGGATGAAGCTGAAGAAAACTAAAATAAGTCCAGGGGAACCAAAATATGACCTTGAATACATCAGACCTGAACTTAGAGATCATCTGAAGAACAGATTTGATGCATTAGACACTAAAGACCAAAGACAAGAAGAAGAAGAGATCACACGGGAAGAAATCAATAAGTCTTTAAGAAGACAAGAAAGAAGTAGAAGACAAAAATGGATGTCAGAAGAGACTTTGAAACTGGTTCTCCAGGATAGAGATGCTAAAGCAAATGAAGTGAGGAGGAAAAAAAGAGCTGAATAGAACATTTCAAAGGGCAGCTCGAGAAGACAAAGTTAAATATTATAATGAAATGTGCAAAGACCTGGGATTAGAAAACCCAAAGAAAAGAGCATGCTCAGCATTTCTCAAGCTGAGGAAACTGAAGAAAAATCGTGGTTCATACAATGGAGTATTTATTATTACTGAGCCTTAAAAAAAATGATGTTCTGATACATACTACCATGTGGATTCATCTTGAAAACATTGTGCTGAGTGAAATAAGTCATTTACAAAAGGACAAATATTGTATGATTCCACTTATATGCAGTATCTAGAATAGGCAATGGTATAGAGATGAAAGCATATCAGTGGTTACTGGAGGTGGATGGGAAGAAGGGGAAAGGAAGACTCAATTCTTAGGGAAAACTGAGTTTCTGTTAAGGGTGATGGTATAATTTAGGAATGGGGAAAGGTGATGGTTGAACAACATGATAAATATAATTAATTGTACTGAACTGTACATGGGAAAATTGTTGAAAAGTCTAATGTTTTGTTACATATATATATTTATCACAATAAAAATGTGTGAAAATTCTTCCCAAAAGAATTGCTATATGCAAAGTGTCTTGAGCAGAGCCTAGCACATAGTAAATGTATCTTTTTACTTATTGGTTGTAGTATTAGTATTAGTGGTTGTTGCTTGGTCGAATGTAGTGTGGAGTCCTGGTGTGGTTAATGCACTGGACCTCAATGTTGGTTTGAACCACAAGGTCAGTGGTTCAAACTCACCAGCTGTTGCTTGCAAACCC
Organism: Chrysochloris asiatica; assembly: GCF_000296735.1. NCBI lineage: Eukaryota > Metazoa > Chordata > Mammalia > Afrosoricida > Chrysochloridae > Chrysochloris > Chrysochloris asiatica. Next base: position 2,633,820 of record NW_006408749.1, read on the forward strand.
TATACCAAGTCGCTGAGTCGGAACCGATTCAACACCATGTAACAAACACAACAAAGTTATAAGTGACTCTGAAACTTGCTCTTCAGTGTAGAAAAGTTAAAGCAACTGGAAGAAATGAGGAAGTGAAAGACCAGAACATAAAATTTCAAAAGGCAGTATGAGAAAACAAAGTCAAATATTATAATGAAATGTGCAAAGACTTGGAGTTAGGACACCAAAAGTGAGGGAATGCACAGCATTTCTCAAGCTGAAAGAACTAAATGAAAAATTCAAACCTCAGCTTGAAATCTTGAAGGCTTCTAAGAGCAAACTATTGAATGATGCAGAACGCATCAAAAGAAGATGGAAAGAATACCCAGTCACTGTACCAAAAAGAACTGGGGATTGTAACCATGGCAATGTAACAATATACGATAGGATGGATGTAAAGCTAATGTTCTCCCATGTCCAACCATTTCAAGAGGTAGCATATAATCAAGAACTGATGGTACTGAAGGAGGAAGTTCAAGCTGCACTGAAGGCATTGGTGAAAACCAAGGCTCCAGGAATTGATGGAATACAAATGGAAATCTTTCAACAAACGGATGCAGCACTTGTTCATCTACGCCAAGAAATTTGGAAGATAACTCCATAATTGTGTTTGGAAGAGATCCATAATTGTGCTCATTCCAAAGAGAAGTGACCCAACAGAATGTGGAAATAATAGAACAATGCCATTAATATCGCATGCAAGTTAAATTTTGCTGAAGAAAATTTAAAAAATGTTCACAACAGTACATTGACAGGGAACTGTTAGAAATTCAAACTGGATTCAGCAGAGAACGTGGAACGAGAAATATTGTTGCTAATGTCAGATTGATCTTGGTTGAAAGCAGAGAATACCAGAAAGATGTTTACTTGTGCTTTATTGACTATGCAAAGGCATTCAACTGTGTGGATCATAACAAACAATGGATAACATTGCAAAGAATGGATATTCCAGAACACTTAATTGTGTTCATGAGGAACTTGTGCATAGACTCAATGGCAGACATTCAAACAGACTAAGGTGATACTAAAAGGTTTAAAAGCAGGAAAGGTGTGTGCACCAGAGTTTTATCCTTTCATCATACTTATTCAATCTGTATGCAAATCAAATAATCTGAGAAACTGGATTATATGAAGAAGAGCATGGCATCAGTTTTGGAGGAAGATTCATAAACAACTTACCATTACAGATGATACAAACTTGCTTAGTGGATACAAAGAGGACTTAAATACTTACTGGTAAAGATCAAAGACCACAGCCTTCAGAATGGGTTGTACCTCAATTTAAAGAAAACAAAAATTGTAACATCATGATAAATGGAGAAAAGAGTGAAGTTGTCAAAGACTTTTGCTTGGATCCACAATCAACACTCATGGAAGCATCAGTCAAGAAATAAAATGATGTAGTGTATTAGGCAAACCTATTTCAAAAGACCTCTTTAAAGTGTGAAAGAGCAATGATGTCAGTTTGAGAACTAAGGTGAACCTGACCCAAGACATGGTATTTTTAATCACCTCATATGCATGTGAAAGTTGGACAGTGAATAAGAAAGACCAAAGAAGAATTAGATGAATTTGAATTATAGTGTTGATGAAGAATATTGATCGTACCATGGACTGCCAGAAGATCAAACAAATCTGTGTTGAAAGAATTACCGTTAGAATTCTCTTCATCTCTTGTATTTTGGACATATATCAGGAGACACCAATTCCTAGAGAAAGATAGCATGCTTGGAAAGTAGAGGGTCAGTGAAGCAAAGGAATACCTTCAACGAGATGGACTGACACAGTGGCAGCAACAATGAGCTCAAACGTAACAAACTGTGAGGATGGCATACGATCGGGCACTGTTTCGTTCTGTTGTACCTAGGGTCACTATGAGTCGGAACTGACTCGATGGCACCTAACAGCAACAACAAAGTTATAGCAGGTAATGGCACCATCCACCATTGCTCCATTTAATCTAGCTTGGAAATGCAAAGCACATAGAGAAGTGGGCTCTTTTCAGTTGACATTTGGAAACATAGCCTCATACACATATCACCAGAACATATTTATAATTGTTTAGGACGTGGTTTTTTTTTGTGTGTGTGTGTCAGCATTTTGCTATCATACAGACTACTTTCTGCTAGAAAAACTTTGGACAACTTTCTTAATTTCAACTCTTTGATGTGGTCCTTCTAGATTCTTAAAACTATCATTAAAATGTGAAGTAGAGAATTGATTGATTTAAATTCTGCCATATTCCTGAAAAAGTCCTAAAATAATAGTCATACAAGGAGGCTATCTTGTTGCAAAACCTGAACTCTCTCTTCAACCTCCTCTTCTGTTCTGCACGTAGTGAAGATCTTATCACTGGATTTGCTAAGATGTTGTTTAGGAGGAAGGAAAGGGGGTGAGGATTTCTATTTTTTGTTTATCACCACTATCTTCCATCTGTACACGGTAATAAACTTTATCAGCACTCTATCCAGGACTCTTCAGATTCCTCCTACAGTTTCTGTACATTTTTTCCCAGTTTCGAAGCCTGTTTGTCTAAAGGGCCAGCAGCTGCTACTCTTCAGGAGGCTGCCCTGGAGCTACTGGAGTCCTCCTGTTGGTCAATTCAGAATCTGGAGAGATTACACCCTCCCCCTACCCCCACCCAAAGTAGCACTTAGACAATGACTGTGCATACTAGGGAGATTGAAAGCCAACTCCCTTACTTCAGGTTGGGGCACACTCTGAGGTGAAACTTATGTTTTAGAACTTCCCATAGATCAGGATGAAGTTAAACATTTTCATGAAAATATCCTGGGCTTTTTTTCCTTTCCTGTTCTGCCTACTGCTGCTTTCTGACCAGTTTTTCCTGGGAGAATTTTATTTATGATCAATCTCTGGAAAATGAATTCTTGTCTCAGGGGAAGCAAACCTAAGATAGACATGTGGACAGCACAGTTGCTGTTGTTGTTGTTAAGTGCTGTTGAGTCAGACCTTGTATAGGGTCTCTGAGGAGCTGATGGTGAGTTTGAACCATCAACCTTGCTGTTCAAACCAAACTTTTCATCCATTGCATTATCCTGCAGCTCCACACCAGGAACAGAAACTGTAGCCCACAATCACAAATGGCCTATACATTGCCAAACCCAATGAACAGTGTTCTATTCCTATTATTCACACGTCTCTGTGACATTTGAGATTCTTGTCCATGTAGGTAAACTACCCATGATCCTATCTAAGGTCAACCTTTTAATTTGTAGACAAGTCCCATAACCTCTTACCTGTGTAAGAACATCCTATGAGGTCAGCATAACTTAAAGCCCAAACTAGGCAAAGACATTACAAGAGGATACTGCAGACCAGTATCCTTTATGATCACAGACACAAAAAAACATCTTTAACAAAATTATCACAAATCAAACCTAAGAATATATCAAAATGATAATACAGCAGGACCAAGTGAAGTCTCTGGCAGGAATGCAATGTTGGTTAACATTTGAAAATGAATTCATCTGATTCACCATATTAGCAGGCTAAAACAGAAAAACAGCAAGACCATCTCAATTGATGAAGAAAAAGCATTTAACAAAATTCAACATCCTTTCATAAAGAAGAAAGCTTCAACACACTAGAGATAGAAAGAAAATTTGTCAATCTGATAAAGTGCATTTATGTTTCTAGCATCTTTTTTTAATGTTTTATTATTAATTATGTTATAGTTTGCATGGGAGAACATTAGCTTTACATTCATCCTATCGTATATCATTTCATTGCCATGGTTACAATCCCCTTCATGCATCATCAACCAACCAAAGGGTATATATACCCTGCAAGCCTGCACCCCCATCCCCTCAGCCACCCCACCCCCACCCCCGGTCATCAGCACACAGCCCCTCTCTCTCTCTCCATGTCATCGTCTCTACCTCCATCTCAGGCATCACTTCTAGCATCATTCTTAAAGGTGAAAGACTAAAAGTTTCCCTGCTAAGATGAGGAACAAGGTGATTATATCCACGCTACTATTTTATTCATCATTCTATGGAAAATCCACATCAGTTCAGTGAAGCTGTCCACATTCCTCCATGTTCAAAGTCAGCAACATTGCATCTCTCTGATCATTCTTCCACAATCATGCTGCCCTCTGACCACAGCCAAGAAGGGGGGGGGGTCTCCTCTTTTAAGGAGTCATGTGATTAAATTGGGTTCAGCTAGATAATCTTCCCATTTCAAAGTTCTTAACTTTAATCATACCTGCAGAGTCCTTCCCGTATGCCATATGATGGGAACATGTTTGGGATGTGGATGTTTTTGGAGGTGGAAAAATTATTCTATTTCATCAATGATAACATGATCAGCCATGTAACAAATTTTAAGGAATCTATAAAAATCCTAATAAAACAAGTAAGTGAAATTAGCCCTGTTGCAAGGTCCATGGTTCAAACTCACCAGAAGCTCCTAGGGAACCCTATACAGGGTCACTATGAGTCAAAAATGACTTCATGGCACTTAACAACAACATAATACACAAATTCTTGGAAGTGCAGTGGTTAAACACTCGGCTGCTAACCAAAAGGTCAATAGTTAGAACCCACCAATGGCTCCAGTGAAAGAAGATATGGCAGTCTGCTTCTGTAAAAATGTATAGCTTTGGAAACTCCATGGAGCAATTCTACTCTGTCCTGTATGGTTGCTATGAGATCAAATGGGCTTGACAGCAATGGGTTGTTGGTTTTTTTCTACAAAAATCAGTTGTATTCCTGTTAATTGTTATTGTTGTTAAGTGCCCTCGAATCAGTTCTGATTCATAATGACCCTGTACAGCATTAACAGTGAACATTTGGAAATTGAAAATTTTAAATACCACTTATAGTAGCATTTAAAAGCCTACAAAGTAGTGAGGATACATTTTTTTTAATTAAGTGGCCTGAACACTGGAAATGATAAACCTTTGCCGAGATAAATTAAAGAAGACCTAAGTAAATGAGGTCAAAAAAGTCACGATTGTTAATGTGTCAATTCTCATTACATTGATCTAAAGATCCAATGCAATGCCAATTAAACTCCCTATAGATTCCGCCAAAAGAAATCGGCTGCTTATAAATCTTACATGGCATTACAAAAGAACAACAATATTGGAGGACCTCCACTACTTAAAGTTTTACTATAAAGCCACATTAATTAAGAAAGTATGGTATTGGCATCAAGTTAAACACAGAAATCATCGGAACAGAAGGAGTTCCGAATTAGACATACAAATATATACAGAGAGAGAGACACTCCTGGTGTGGTGCTGTAGGATCAGTACAGGACTGAGAACAACAAAGTTAGCAGTTCAAACCCACCAGCTACTTATTGGAAGCCCTATACAGGTTCGCTATGAGGATATGTTTAGAACTTTTATAATCTAATAATCAGACAAACTGATTCAGAAATAGGCAAGAGATTTAAAGAAACACTTTCTTAAAGAATACATATGAATGACATAAAAGGACATGAAAAGATAATAAATAGACTATCATAAGGAAAATACAAATTAAAACCACAATCAGATACCATTACCCACTCACTAAATGAGTAAATTTTTAAAAATCTGACAATACCAAGTGTTTACAATGAAGTGAAGTAAGCTGACCTCTCATACATTGCTGGTGGGAATGTAAACCTGTCCTGCCACTTTGGATAATGGTATGGTTGTTTCTTATAAAGTTAAACATACACTTAACTCAATGGTCCAGTAATTCCACTCCTAGCTATTTACCTAAGAAAAATAAAAACCATGTTCACACAAAGATTTGTTACACTGATGTTCAGATTAACTTCATTTATAATAGTTCCAAACTGGAAACAATCAAATGTCCATTAACAGATAAATAGGTAATCTGTGGTATAACTAACTGTACAATAGAATACTGAAAAATAAAAAGGAATGCACTATTGATATATACAACATGGATATAAATCTCAAAAGCACTGTAACTGAACGAAGTCAGACAAAAAAGGCTGTATGAATTCATTTATATGAAATTATACAAAAGGCAAAGCTATCAGGACAAAACAAATGGTTTGCATGGGTCCAGAAGAAGCAAAACGGAATTGACTGCAAATATTCGTTAAGGAACTTATTCAGGTTCTGAGAATGCTGATTATCTTGATTGTTGTTGTTGTTAAGTGCCATAGAGTCAGTTCTGACTCATAGCAAGGAGTGGCTGGTGAGCGTGAACTGCCAATCTTGCCGTTTAAACTGACCCTGCAGTCCAGCACATTAACCCGCAGTGCCACACCAGAACCCCTTGCTAGTGGTGGTAATTGCAAGACTGTATACATTTGTCAAAACGAATTTAATTGTACAATTAGGATCAATCTATTTTATATTTAAATTATACTTCAGTGAAGCTGTATATATGCATAGCTTGACTTCATCTCACCATCTTTGCTGCAACCCATCTGATCCAAACCATCTTCATCTCTTGCTTGTGTTGTTGTCTCTTAACTAGTATCTTTGCTGTCTACCCTTGCCCCCTAACTATAATCTCAACACAGCAGTCAGCATAAATTAAAATGAACTAATGGTTCCACATTTCTCTCAGAGCAAAGATACAATCCTTGCAATAATTTTCAAGGCCCCACACAGTGTCTGTTTGCACCATTCCTCTACATTATCATCTCATCTCCTTCCATTATCCCCTTCTTTCATCCCGCTCCAGGCACATTGGCCTCCTCAAAGACTTCAGGAATGCTTTTTCCTAAAATATTCTGGTGGCTGTTCCTTCTATTCGGAACATTCTTCCCTCAAATATGTACATGTCTCACTCTCTGATGTTCTTGAAATCTCTACTCAAATATTTCTTTCTCAATGAGTCCTACTGTGGTCATGCCATTTGCACTGCACTTCCCCCACCAGAATTTATGATCTGTTCACTCTGCCCCTTTACCCCCTAATACCCATACAGTTCTTTCAGATTCTATCATTTAGTTATTATGTATATTGTCTGAATCCTCCAAATTGAATATAAACTATATGAGGGCAAGTATCCTTCGTTTTTAACCCACGGAGGCAATCCCTGATGGTAGTAGTCATTCAATAAACATTAGCTGACTTGAATGAATGTTGGCTGTTTTTTTCTTCTTGAAATTCTGTCTTCTCTTGGTTCTGTGATCATCATTCTGTCCTAATCTTTTTGTTTTCCTTTAAATCTCCTCTAATCTTCTTTTCAGACTTCTGCTTCTAGCCATCCCTTAAATGTGGATGGTGCCCAGGATTTGTTCCTGGGTCTTCTTCTCTTCTCATGTGACATAGTGTCCACTCACCCTTGGCTCCAATTCCCATCTATATCATAAATCCCATATTAATATCTCTAGCCTATGTATCTCCTGTGAGGCCTAGCCACTTATCGTATAAAACAAACAGACACTTGATACTGAAGCTGTCCAAAACTGAACTCCTTTTTTTCCCCACGTTACTATATCAAATCCTCTTCTTACATTCTCTCTTACTACCACCTAAGTCAGAAGTCCAAACATCATCCTTAATTTCCTCCACAGGTCCTTTACTCTTAGCATTTCCTCAGTTACCAAGTTCTATAGTTTTTTGTTTTTTTTTTTTACTAAATATCTCTGAAATGTCCCTTTCTCTTTACCTTCACTACTACTGGGGAATATTGCGGTAATCCAGAAAGTAAATGAAGAAAGCCTGAAGGAACTGTTCCTTGGGCTTCCAAATTTGACACCCCTCTAATTCATATTGCTACTAGTGTTTTTGTTCTAAAAAGCAAATATGCCTAGGTCATGCCCCTTCTTAAATATTTTCCATGAACTCTCTAGCAACGTCAAAATGGGCCTCTGACTCTCCAGTTTATCCCTCAAGGGATCCTTACATCACACAGTCTATGTAAAAGAAATACTCAAAACCTTGTCCAATACCTCCTGAATATAAAGCAGAGCCCTTGCTTACAGAACCACAGAAAGATATGGGAACCACATATGGAAATCAAATCAGGAAATCAAAATTGATGATACCTAAGACCATAAGGAGTCCCTGGGTGGCTCAAACTACAGACAAGCCTGGCACCACTGGATGTGTTTATCTGCTTCCAGACGGTCACAGCAGTAAGAATCCTATGGAGCATTACTCCTCTGCACATACGGTGTTTTCCATGAGTCAGAATTAACACCATAACAACTAACAACAATGAAACCAGTAGAAACGAAAACAGAAACAAAATGGTGAAGAACATTAGCAGGAGTTTGTGACTTAAAACGATTTCTGTACAATATTCCTGAGGAAAAACATATGAGCCCAATTATGCTAGGCTTATATGTTAGTTAGCTGTAAGGGTGAGCATGAACAGACTGATGAAGAGCAGGAGGAGAAGGTATTCTTGCATGGGCCATCATTAAGAAGAATCACACCATGCTCCCTACATTGTGATGTTTGGATTTGTTTTCCCAGCTGCTGCAGTTGGCCTCCAACCTGGAAGTAAAGCTAACTTTCCTGTTATCTCTTGATGCTCAGGAAGGCATAGTTGTTGACCATATGGATGGCTTTGATATATTCAGCATTCTAGGGAATGATCTTATTATAATGGTTTAGAACTAAATACACAGAACTCTTCCACTTTAGAGTGAAATGGGTCTTACATAATTGTCATTGAGAGCTTTATTCCAAATGGTTTGTTTTTGTTGTTAGGTGTCATCAAGTTGGCTCTGAATCATAGCAACATTATGCACAACAGAACAAAGCACTAACTGGTCCTGCGCGGACCTCACAGTTGTTGTATGCTTGAACCCATTGCTGCTGCCACTGTGCCAATCCATCTTGTTGGGGGGCTTCTTCTTCTTTTTTTTTTTTTTATTACTGACCCTCCACTTTACCAAGCATGATGTCCCTCTCCAGGGACTGGTCCCTCCTGATAATATGTCCAAAGTATGAGAGAAGAAATCTTGTCATCCTGGTTTCTAAGGAGCATTCTGGCTGTACTTTTTCTAACACAGATTTGTTTGTTCTTCTGGCAGTCCATGGTACTTTTAAAATATTCTCCAACACCATAATTCAAATGCATCAGTTCTTCTATGCTCTTCCAATTCATGAGGGTTGATGGTGGATCCAACCAAAATGAAGCCTTTGGCAGCTTCTATCTTTTCTCCATATATCATGATGGTACTTATTGGTCCAGTGGTGAGGATTTTTTGTTTTCTTTACATTGAGGTGAAAACCATACTGAAGGCTGTGGTTTATCCGAGAGAATATTATCACTGAAATCCAAAATTATATGTTGTTTGTCTCTGAGTCCAGCCTTGAGACAACAGATAATATCCTCCCTGGGCAGAGCTCCTTTAGAGAGATGGACAGTGAGGACCCAGGTCAGCATGAAGAAGAACTCTGGCAGAGATTAGGGACTGTTCTTGTGACCCTCAACATTTGGAAAGAACATGTGTGAACAACTAAACAGGTCCACAGAAAAGAGATGAACCCCTCTGTCAGCTCTGAATACCAGGATAAAAAAGAGGTTTGTGTAGATGGTCACATACTCTCAGTGGTCTTAAGTAGCAGAGAGTCTTAAGTCAATCAACTTTGATTCAAGTCATGCCTCTTCCACCTAGTAACACCGTGAATTCAAGCCAATTTCTTAACCTCCCTAGGTGTTCACTTACTTTTCTATAAAAATGCAATAGTAATACCCATGAAAACGATGATAGTAAAGATTGACTGAGACCATACTGTGGGGAAATGTCTGGTTTAATGTCTGGCAAAGAAACAAAAAATTTAAAAAGACTATTGATAAGTGATCATTTTCTTTAATCCTTTCCCAATCTCATACTGCCTGAACTGAGATCCTGTAAAACCAAGGATCCTCAGGATCGGAACTGCCCCTTTGGATATGGCCCAGTTCTAACTGCAAGGTTTTTTATTTCTTTCTCTAATGACCTAGTAGAAACAACAGAGGGGGACTTATTGAGAGGGAGGCATTAAAAGAGGACTTGGTTGTTGTTGTTGTTGTTAAGTGCCGTCGAGTCGGTTCCGACCCATAGGGACCCTGTACAGGGTTTCCGAGGTTGTAAATCTTTACGGGAGTAGAAAGCCTTATCTTTCTCCCGCGGAGCAGCTGGTAGTTTTGAACCGCTGACCTTAAGGTTCGCAGCCCGATTCGTAACCACTACAAGTCTGTACCGACTCATAGTCACCCTATGCGTAACAGAATGAAACACTGCCTGGTACTGTGCCAACCTCACAATCAATGCTGTTTGAGCCCATTTCTGCTGCCACTTGGCCAAATCCATCTCTCTGGGGGTCTTCCTATTTGCCTCCAACCCTCCACTTTACCAGGGATGGGTCCCTTCTGACAATATGTCTGAAGTGTGAGGGGTGAAGTCTGGCCATCCTGGCTTCCAAGGAGTATTCTGGCTGTACTTCTTCCAACACAGCAGACTGGTTTGTTCTTTTGGCAGTCCATGGCACTTTTTTTTTTTTTTTTTTTTTTTACAAACAAGGTAATTTATTAATCTAGCATCATTTGTATTAATGTTTCTTGTTGTCAGCTGCCACCTGTCTGGCAATTCTGTCCAGATCTCTCTGTCCCTGAGGTGTCAGTTTGTGGCCGCCATCTTGGTCCTTCTCCACCATTTTGAGCCCCTTTAGGGATTGGAGGACCCAGTGGGCCATGCTCTCTGAACCTCGGCTGAAGTGGCTGGGCATGATGCCTTTTTTCTGCCATCCCTTGTAGGTCTTGGTCATGGAGCCGAACCTAGCACCACCCTGAAGGTACAGGTACCGTGCTGTGGAAGCAGCTCATGTGTAGAACCAGTTCTCATCACAGGAAGCAAGTTCTTTATGCTTGGCCAGCTTGACAATGTCTACCCATTCAGGGACTTTCAGCTTCCCAGACTTTTTGAGGAAGGCTGCCAGGGCTCTGACGAACTCCTGCTGGTTCATGTCTTTTACAGTAACTCCAGGCATCGTGCGGCCTCCGCACTGCCAGCCAGGGGAAAGGGAGAGTCCAGGGTACTTTTAATATTCTCCTCCAACACCATTAATTCAAATGCATCATTTCTTCTATGGATTTCCTTATTCACTGTCTAACTTTCACATGCATATGAGGTTATTGAAAATACCAAGGCTTGGGTCAGGTGCACCTTAATCCTTAAACTGACATCGTTACTCTTTAACATTTTAAAGAGGTCTTGTACAGTAGATTTGCTTAATGCAATACGTCATTTAATTTCTTGGCTGCTGCTTCCATGAATGTTGATTAATCTGAGCAAAATGAAGTCTGACAACTTCATTCTTTTCTCCATTTATATGGATGTTGCTTCTTGGTCCAGTGGTGAGATGCAACCCAAACTGAAAGCTGTGGTCTTTGATATCCATCAGTAAGTATTTTAAGTCCTCTTCACTTTCAGCAAGTAAAGTTGCATCATCTGCCTATTTTAGGTTATTAATGAGTCTTCCTCCAATCTTGATGCCATGCTTTCCTTCATATAATCCAGCTTTTCAGATTATGTGCTCAACATACAGATGGAATTAATATGGTAAAAGAATACAACCCTGGTGCACACCTTTCTTAATTTTAAACTATTCAGTGTTCTCTTGTTCTGTTCAACCAACTGCCTCTTGGTTTATGTACAGGTACTTCATGAGCATATTAAGTGTTCTGGAATACTCATCCTGTGCAATGCTGTCCATAGCTTGTTATGATCCACACAATTGAAAGCCTTTGCAAAATCAATAAAGCACAGATAAACTTCTTTCTGGTATTCTCTGCTTTCAGCCAAGATCCATCTGATGTAAGCAATGATATCTCTAATTCCACGTACTCTTCTGAATCTAACTTGAACCTCTGGCAGTTGTCTGTCAATGCACGTTCGCTGCCATTTTTGGAATATCTTTGGAAAATTTTACTTGTATGAGATATTAATGATATTGTCTGATGACTTCCATATTTCATTGGGTCACTTCTCTTTAGACTGGGCACAAATATGGATCTCTTCCAGTCAGATGGGCAGATAATTGTCTTTCAAATTTCTTGGCATGGATGAATGAGCGCTTCCAATGCTGCATCAGTTTTTTGAAATATTTCCATTTGTATTCCATCAATTCCCAGATCCTTGTTCTTTGCCAAAGCCTTTAATGCACCATTGGCTTCCATATCATTGGCTTAAAAAAAAAATGTTTTATTGTGAATTATGTGATAGTTTACATGGGAGAACATTAGCTTTACATTCATCCTATCGCATATTGTTTCATTGCCATGGTTACAGTCCCCTCCATGCATCATCAACCAACCAAAGGGTATACCCTGCAAGCCTGCCACCTACACTACCCCCCACCCCTCAGTCTTCAGCATGCAGCCCCTCTCCCTCTCTGGGTCTAAAGTCCCCAGCTGCTCCATCTCTCCATGTCATCATCTCTGCTTCCATCTCTGGCGTCCCCTCTCTTCTCCCTTGATGGTCCCAGGGACCTCCGCTCCTAGACTGCAAAGTTATCACTCCCTTCCTTTTGCTACAAAACATCTACCTTTACATTTCCAACCCTCACAATCAGTCCTGATAACAATTATTCACTATTGTATCACAAAGAGACCTATCTGCATCTCCTTTCATCAACCCTGCCCAGACAGATTGCATACTGCCTTCCTCCACGCCCTCTGGATCTAAGCTCCTTCTTGAAAGTTTGTTAAGCCAGTCACTTCTTGCCTTTGTAACCCCCATTTTGGGTACTCAATGTCCAAGTTGCCCAGCCCTGTCTACTCTGTGTATGGAGGGGATGGGAATGATCCTCGCTGTAAAGATTTGTTCCCTCTTTTGAGCTACTGCATCCATAGCTGTAGGACAAGTTTGTCAAATTGTATTAGATTACTTCCCCCCGCCCCCCACCCCTCGTCTTTCTTCTTCTAGTTGAGCTCTGATCATCCAGTCATCGAAGCCAGGTCAAGTGGATATTATCTGTAAGTGTGGGTGTTTTTATGCATATGCCCTCTCTTCTTGTCAGCTGGATGCTTCACTTTCCACTCTAGTCCTCTGTGGCTATGTCACTGACTCTGGGCCCAAGAGTCCCCAGGTCTTACCACACTGCTGGCTGACCAGGTCTCCACCAGGGTTCACAGGAGTCTATTGAACATTGTAGGGCTTAGCTCGCAGCTTCATTGCTGTTTTTCCCTCACTTCCCCTTATCGGTGACGAACGTGGTCACCAATCAGAGCGTGTATTCCCATTGACTCTTAGTCTTGGAAAGGGGTTTGCCCTGAGGGGACCCAACCACTTGCTTTGATGTCTCCTGGGCATATCATTGGCTTTTGATCATATGCTACCTATGGAAATAGTTGAACATCGACCATTTCTTTGTAGTACAGAGACTCTGTATTCCTTTCATCTTCTGTCGATGATTTCTGCATCATTCAATATTTTGCCCATTTTTTTTTTTGTTGTTGTTAAATGCCGTTGAGTTGATTCCGACCTATAGTCACCCTGTATAGGGTTTCCAAGGAGCAGCTAGTGAGCTTGAACCACCGACCTTGCGGTTCAAAAGACTTTGCAGCAGTCTGGCACATTAACCAACAGCACCACACCAGGACTCCATTTTGCCCATAGAATCCTTCAATATTACAAATCGAGGCTTGATTTTTTTCTTCAGCTCCCTCAGCTTGAGAAATGCTGAGCATGTTCTTCCCTTTTGGTTTTCCAACTCCATTTTGTAAACATGGTATACACCATTTTGAAATAAATATTTGTGTTGATTTTTTTATGTAAAGAGTGATATAAAAAATGTGATACATACTCCGGTGTTCATGGATCGGAAGATACATTGTTAAGATGACAATACTCCCCAAATTGATCTATAGATCCAACACAGTTTCTATTAAAATCTCAGATGAATTCTTCACAGAAATTGACAAGCAGATCTTTAAACTCTTATAGAAAAACAAGTTACGCAGATGTTATAGTCTAAATTGTGTCCCTTGAAATATGTGCTGGAATTCTAACCCCTGTACATATGAATGTGGTCTAATATAATGTAATTACTTTCTATAATGCAATATAATGCAATGCAACAATCAGTTGAGGTCACACAGGTGTAGGCTTGTACTTATACCTAAACCATTCCTGAGTTACATAAAGAGCATCATAGACACAGACAAGCAAATGCACAAAATGAGGATGACAGAAATCTTGTGAGGATTGCCTACAAGCCCAGAAACCAAGGAACACCCAGGGCTACCAATAGGAAGGAATTGACAAAGCTGAAACCCTGACTTAGACTTTTAGCCTCCAGAACAGTAAGAAAGTAAATTTCTGTTCTTTAAAGTCATCCAGCAGCACTGGGAAAGTAAAACACCAGAATAGCCAAAACAGTCTAGAAAAACAAAAACAAATTTAGAGGACTCACATTTTCCAATTTCAGAACTTACTGCAAAATTATAGTATTCAAGAAAGTGTGTGTTTTTTTTATAAGAATAGACTTATTCTTTCAATTCAAAGGTTTAGAATTGATAGTCTCTCTCTCTCTCT
>NW_006408749.1:2648859-2707206 GCF_000296735.1 Chrysochloris asiatica
GTCATTCTTTCTTCCTAATTTGTCTTTTTCTGGAAGCTCTGGTTATTTAAAATACTGGTGGCATAGCCTCAGAATCACAGCAACTCAAGCCACCACAGCACGACAGACAGACGAGTGGTGGCCATTTGGTTTTATGTTGATACTGACACTTTAAATTTCGATGTCAATCCTGATACAATCAAGATACAATCAAGATGTTCTCTCCTGATACTATCAATCATAATACAATCAAGATGTTCTCTTCCAAAATGGCGGCTGAATGTCTTGATCCAGAATACAATGGATTTCTGGATTTCCTTCAAATTCCCCAGCTGTAAACCCTCCAATCCTCCAAACATAGCTTTATATTTGTTTCAGAGTTCCAACACTATCTCATGAGCCCTCTTGGCCCGGTGTTCCATGTTGTTGTTGACTGAGCTCTGACGGAATTTAGGATTTAATTTTCAGCTTATTTCCTTTTTTTGTCTGCTTGTCCTGCCCCACAATCCCCGTTCAGGCCTTTTTTCTAGTGGTAAACAGTTCAGGGCCGACTGTGGCCATTTGGTTTTAATTGGAAACTGTCTCTTTAAATTTCGAGAAGATCTGTGCGCATGCGTAGTAGAACCCTCCAAGGGTGGGGCTAGGGTGCCCACTCGCTCAGGCACCCCTATAGTCACCAGAATGGAGGTGTGTGGACAGCAAGGGACCAATGAACAGCTACCAAAAGAAAAGAATGTCCACACCTTTATCTCTGCAGTTCTGCCAGGCGTCTGTGGCGGCTCCAATCCTTCCCCCACGTGGAAGCTATATATATTTTATATATATAGCTTTTATACATACATACATATATATATATATTGTTGTTGTTGTTAAGTGTTGTCGAGTCGATTCCGACCCATAGCGACCATGTACAGGGTTTCCGAGGGTGTAAATCTTTACGGAAGTAGAAAGCCTCATCTTTCTCCTGCGGAGCGGCTGGTAGTTTCAAACCACTGACCTTAAGGTTCGCAGCCTGATTCGTAACCACTACGCTACCAGAGCTCCTTATATGTTGTTGTTAAGTACCGTGGAGTTCTAACTCATAGTGACCTTGCACAGGGTTTCCGAGGCTACAAATCTTTACGGGAGCAGAAAGCCTCATCTTCCTCCCACGGAATGGCTGTTAGTTTCGAACTGCCGACCTTGAGGTTAGCAGGCTGATTCGTAACCACTATGTTATATATAAGGAGCTCTGGTAGCGTAGTGGTTACGAATCGGGCTGTGAACCGCAAGGTCAGCAGTTCAAAACTACCAGAGGTTCCGCGGGAGAAAGATGAGGCATTCTGCTCCCGTAAAGATTTACAGCCTCGGAAACCCTGTACAGGGTCACTATGAGTCGGAACCGACTCCACAGTACTTAAAAACAACAACAACATGCTATCTATCTATCTATCTATCTATCTATCTATCTATCTATCTATCTATACAATTTTAAAATGTGCAAAAAATTCAAATAGACATTTTCTCCAAAGAAAATGTATAAATGACTAATCATCACCATCATTATTAGTCGTTGTTGTTGTTGTTAAGTGCCCTGAAGTAGATTCTGATTCATAATGAACCTGTATAAGGTTTCCAAGGTGTGGCTGGTGGGTTTTAACCATGGACTTTTCGGTTAGCAGATAATGCCACTGCACAGTCACTAAGATGGCTACAATAGAAAAAGACAGATAGTAACAATTGTTGGCAAGGATGTGGAGAAATTGGAATCCTCATTCACTTTTGGTAGAGCTGTAAAACGGTGCAGCCAGTTTAGAAAATGGCCATTCCTCAAAGAGTTAAACATGGAATTACCATGTGATTCAGAAATTCTACTCTTAGGTATATACCAAAGAGAAGTGAAAACATATGCCCACATAAAAATCTTGTACATGTATGTTTATAGTGGCATTATTCATAATAACAAAATAAAGACATTCTAAGATGAAGAAAAACTTAGAGAATTGATATCAGACCTGATCTAAAAGAAATACTGAAGACAGTTTTTCAGGTTAAACATGAATGATGCCAGAAAGAAGATTCAAACTTCAGGAACATGGAAGGAGAACTGAAATGATAAATATTCTAGTAGATTTTTTTAGGCTAGTTTTCTTCTACTAATTTCTTTAAAATATGTGTGATTATTGAAAGTCAAAACTATAACATTTTCTGGTAGGGTTTTAAATGTATTTAAATATACTTATGATTTAGGGTCCATGGGTGGTACAAAGAGTTTTTACTTGACACTAACCTAAAGGTTGGTGGTTTGAAATGTCTGGTGATTTGCGTCCATAAGCTTTATAGCCAAGAAAACCCTATGGAGTCTCAAGGGACACTATGGTCAATGAGTGTAACAAAGTCCACAAAGACTGTTCTGCATCCTACTTTGATGAGTAGTGACTGAGATCTTAAAAGCTCATGAACATCCACCTAAGCCACAACTCTTGGTCTTTCCCTGTCTAGAGGAAAGAAGTATGATGAAAATTGAAGACTCTTGCAAACAATTAGTCCAGTGGACTAATGGACCATGTGATCATCCATCTCCAAAATCCTGAGACAAGAAGAACTAAATGGTGCCTGCTGCCACTACCAAGTGCTCTGAAAGGGATCACATTAGAAGGTCCTAGACAGAGTGGGAGAAAATGTGGAACAAAATTCATGCTCATAAAAAAAGATCAAACTCACTGTTGTAACCCGAGACTATGGCCCTGAACTCACCCCCATGGTTCAATTTTCAGCCCAACAATAGATAAGTCTGTAGGTGGGACAACAACGCTAGTGAGGCACGTACACCACAGATAAACTTGTCAGCCATTTGAGATCAAAATGGCAACATTTACCCAAAGACAAAGTTCAGTAGAATTGGGAAAGGAAGATGGAAGCAAGAATCATAGGAAAGAAATGGAGTAACTGATGTTACATGGAAGGAACTGCAATCACTGAGATGAAGAGAAGTGTATGATTTGTTGACTGTAAAACTGATGATCTACACTGTAGACCTCCACTCAATTCACAATACAAGGTCAAAAATAAATAAAAAGATCTGGGGTTATCATGAGTTAGAATTGGCTTGATGGCAATGCGTTTGTATTTGTATTTATATTTGATAACTGTAACGAAAACATCAGTGGGAGGGTGTTATGATTGAAAGGCCTCACTTTACAAAATGTATATGTAGTAGTAAATTTCACTCTTTAATGTGCGGCTCTGAGTTTTGACAAATTCATGCAGGTCCAAAATAATTATCCCCAAAAGTTCTTCTTGTTGTTATTGTTAATAAGTGCTGTCGAGTCTGTATAGGGTTTCCGAGGAGGGGCTGGTGAATTTGCTTCGCTCCCAACCTTGCATTTCAAACCAACCTTGTGGTCCAGCTCAATATCTCACAGTGCCAAACCAGGACTCCAAAGTTTCCTTGGACCTGTTTGTAATCCTATCATTTCTCTCCTCCTCTTGTTCCGCCTGGCAACCAGTTATACACTTTCTGTCACTGTATGGTGGTGGTGGTGTGCTTTGGAGTCGGTTCCGACTCATAGTGACCTTGCATAGGATTTTCGAGGCTGTAAGTCTTTACGGGAGCAGAAAGCCTCGTCTTTCTCCCGCTGAATGGCTGGCAGTTTTGAACTGCTGCTGACTTTGAGGTTAGCATCCTGCCTCATAACCACTATGCTACCAGAGCTCCTTTGTCACTGTATAGTAGCTTTCATTTTCTAGATTTTATATAACTGGAATCATGCATGCATGCACTCTTTTACTTTGGGGTGGGGGTGGGAGCGGGGGCGGGGAGGATCCTGGAGTCTGTCATTCAGCATAATTATCTTGAGATTAATTCACATCAGTGTGTCTATTAAAAAAGATATACTGATCCAGATTGGTGCTTTGGATTTCTTTGGGAAAAAAGACTATGTCTACCTACAGGTTAATGCGCTGGACTGTAAAGTTATTTGAACAACAAGGTTGGCAGTTCAAGCTCACCAGCCGCACCTGGAAAACCCTATACAGGGTCACTATGGGTCGGAACCGACTCGACGGCATTTTACAACAACAACAACAGTCTACACATTGGAGTCCTGATATGGCGCTGTGGGTTAACGTTCTGGACAGAAAGGCTGTCGGTTCAAGCTCGTTAGTTGCTCCTCAGAAACCCTATATAGAGGGTTGCTATGAGGTGGAACCAAGGAGCTCTGGTAGCTTAGTGGTTACAAATCTGGCTGCGAACCGGAAAGTCAGCAGTTCGAAACTAACAGCTGTTCCGCGGGACAAAGATGAGGCTTTCTGCTCCCGTAAAGATTTACAGCCTCGGAAACCCTGTACAAGGTCGCTATGCGTCGAAACCGACTCCACGGCACATAACAACAACAACAATGAGTCGGAACCAACTGGACGGCATTCAACAACAGTAACAACACCTACGCATTACATGTGCACGTGAGATTTAAATTAGCGATGTGACGATTACGAAAGCATGACTCCTCTTCTTGGAGGCAGCATGTTTTCATGGACAAGATCCAGGTTTGGGAGTCCAATAGGCATGATTAGCCTTGATCCATCACTTAATGGGTAACTGGTAACATAGTGGTTACGAGGCAGGCTGCTAACCTCAAGGTCAGCAGTTCGAAACTACCAGCCATTCCGCGGAAGACAAATGGGGCGTTCTGCTCCCGTAAAGATTTACAGCCTTGGCAACCCTATGCAGGGTCGCTCTGAGTGGGAACCGACTCCACGGCACACAACCACCACCATAGCAACTGGATGTACCTGGCTCTCGGAGGGCTAGTTAATGACTGGATGTGGCGCTGTGTGTTAATGCGCGGACTGCAAAGTCGGTTTGGACCGCAAGGTCGGTGGTTTAAACTCACAAGCTGCTCCTTGGAAACCCTCGACAGGGTCGCTATGAGTTGGAACTGACTCAATGGCACTTAACAACAACAACTCTTAATCAAGGTAAGTTTTTCTGTCACTTAGTATCCTTATCTTTGAAAAGCCTAGCTAATGAGTAGTAAGTACTCCCTATGGTTGTTATGGACATTAAAATGAGGTCGTGTATGTGAAGCACTGAGCATGGAGTCTGACACATAGCTAGTTCTTTAAAAAAAAAAAGAGTTCCTTTCCTTTAGATGCGTTTTTTATTTAGCAAATAAATTTCTCATCCATAAAAGATTTAAGTTCTATTGTAATATCATAGTGCCATCTGGTGACCATATTAAACTATTACATTACCTATATGGGCTACTTGATTTCTAACAGAGATGGGCAATATGGAAACATGGCAACATATAAGTAACTATATTCAAGATGGCATCTCCTGTGTGTTCTGGAGACAAGATTGAGGATTGGACTACTAGCTTGGAGACTTCTCCTCCACCTACGCATCGTTTCAGGTCAGGAGTCAAGGCTCAATGAAAAATGAGTGTAGCTTCCCCCATAGCCTACTTTGTCCAAATATCCGCAGTAAGATTGAACAGAGGCAGGACTAAAATCAAGATCTCTGTACTTCTAGTCGTGATGATTCTGTTAACAATCAAAAGACTTTTATCTTTCCTAAAATGGGCAGATGGTAGCTTAAGCATAGAAACTAAATAAATGACTTCTTCACATTCATTTGGGCCCAAGGGAGACACTGGAAGGGAGGAGTTGAGGTTTTCTCGTGTTGAAAGGTTTGACCTTTGCCCAGAGGGGTTTCAAAATTGTGGTGCCCAAATACTACCAAATGGCCCCTAAATCCAGAATAAAAGAAGGTCTACCTCTATGTCCCCAGTAACCCCACTACTCGGACAAAGAACAGTACGATGAGGAGACCATCAAGTTCTTTAAATCCAGCAGACCTGTGCCTAGGTCCAGGTTTCACAAGTTCCCCACTCCCACCTCCATGGCTACGGAATAAGTCTCAAGAGATGGCCTCTCTTGCAATTTCTCCTGTGTCATCAATTCATGTCAAGACAAGTTAATTGATTGAATTTGAACTTTATTATGCTTTATATAAGACAGTGTGAGTTTTCATAGAAGTTACAGAGTGAAAGACATAGTAAGAAATGAGTATAAAATGTTTTTAAAAAGTGAATACATGGCAAACTAGACTAACTGCTACAGCTATAATTCTTTTGCATCATGGCAGAAGCATTGAAAAATTATTGGTTGGAGAGGAGGAGTTGGGGTGCAATTAGGGAAGGCTTCATGGAGGAGGTGGTATTTGTGCTGGGCCTTGAAGGACGAGTAGAATGTTGATAGATGAAGATGGAGGGAAGAACATTTCAGCTTCACTGACTCTAGAGAAAAATTCTGAAAACAAGAGGGCAAACAAACACCCCCGGGAAGTGATGCTTCCCAACTAAGGGGAAAACCTGAGGGGCCTGGGCTGGGACACAAGGTCTCAAGCCCCCAGATGGGCCTTCAGTACCAATGATATTCGGAGGCACAGGACAATGGGCTTGTTTGTAAACCTAGCAGCAGCAGGAGGTTTCACATTGCAGTCAGGGGCCCCAAACTGGCTGTACTTTGCCCAGATGTAGTCTCTCATCCTTTTAGGGAATGGCAATTCCTCTTCCTTTCTTTTGCCCACTGACGGCCTGAATGGTAGTTCATGTGCGCCCAAGTGCACACGTGTGAGTGTATGTGTGTGTGTGTGTGTGGGTGGGGGACTGAGGTTATGTCTCCCACTGTAGCTTCTTCCATGTTTCCCTCTTGTGGCACACAGCTGGCTTCCAATGAACTGGAGCTCGGGCCCTTTGAATCATCAAGGCCTTGTTTGCCCAGAGACACTGGCTGCCGACTCTAATCTTACATTGAACTCCAGTTCCTGATTAAGCACCGAGGAAGCGTCCTCAACATGAAGGGAAAACATACTGTGGGGACTGACTTGAGTTAAGACAGGACTACATTTTCTGGAGGTGGTGGTGGTGAAGATTGTGTGGTGGCAAGGGTTGGGTACTTATGAGCAGGCTCTGGCTGCTGGTTGAAATGCTGCTGGGAAGTCTGCAGGGTTCAGTCAGGAGCTGAGATGTCAGGCTAGACCAGCTTGGCCTTGATCACTCCTCCTCCTTCCTCAACATGCCCTACAGGGAGATATAGTGGGCATGTGGAAGCAGCAAAGACATCTGTAGAACGCCCAAGCCCTTGTTATTGTCCTGCTTGAATCTCACCCCCGGAAGCCCCAGCGATCTTTTGTTGTTGTTAGGATCTTCAGATAGGACTGTCTCCTCACCCTGACCAGCTGCTGGAGGTATATAGGTTATGTAGCTACGGATGCTACTTGGATTGGGAGGTATGGGGGACTATTCAGAAGAGAGAAAAAGTTACTATTACTATGAGTTTGTTTCTTTCTAAAGATTGTAAATCTGAGATAAGACTAGACACCTGACAAGAATTCAATGCTCTATCAGGATTCTCTGGCATGAGAGATTTAGAGCTCAGTGAGATCCTCGCTGGAAATGACTCTGAAGCTGATATGGCCTTGTGTGACTTTGGCAGTTGGACCACCCTTCTTACGCAGGTACAGAGACTTCACATCACGGCAGTCACTGGGGTCAGCATCCAGAGTAACCTGCCCCAAGAACTGGTCACAGAATTTACGTTTGTTCCACACCTGGGGAGACAAGTCAAGGGAATGAAGAAGAGTCACCTTCTGTGAAACTGGTCTTTGACCAGTGCTGTCTAAATCCTAATGCTGAGCTTGAAAAGGCCTCTTGAAAAGTCAAGAGAGTATCTGATGCCTTTGACTGAGATGAGGATACCTCAAAGAATACAGACACAAAAGCAAGAGATCAGAGCTCGGGATCATCATTGACCTGTGGGATGGTCAGTTAAAGGCAGCTGGTTAGACACATTCAGTCAGAACACTATGCCAGTCAAAAGCGATCCATCCTGACCTAGCAATATGAGTGTCTGAACTGGCATATATTTCCCCTCCTGTGGTGTTGTGATATATGCCCACAATGAAAGGGAAAAGAGCATATTTAGGGTGAAGATTAAGGAAGTGTCTGTGCCTTATGAGAAGTGTCTTTGAGTACAAAACAAGCAAACAGGATAACCCTTGGTCCGCATCCTATTCTTAACTGAGATACTTGCAATAATCTAGGATCTGCTATTGAATATGAGCCATCCTGGGGTCCACTTTTGGTATTCTTACCTGTACTATAATAGGAATGTCAGTGGTCCTTCGGTAGAAAATGGCCTGGATGTCAAAAATGGCATGAACAGTATTCTTCTGGACAGGGGAACGGACTTCCTCCTTTCCACACTTGATGATCAAATATGGGTTTACAGCTGAAACAAATGAATGTTTGTTTTTAATATAGTGATGACTAAAGTTCCCTTTCTAGACATGCAAAAGACTATCTCAATAAGTCTATTCTGGGACTTTCTAAACACCCCAAGCACCAGTATAACTTAGGACTACTTCCCTTCCCTTTCCACACCATAAAGATGAATATTATGTAGGCCATGCCCAATGAAGTTTACATCCCATTCTCTGCCATAGTTGATATCTACCCTCACCTCCCTAGACTGAAATACTATAAGAGAGAACCATATAGACAAGAAATGAAGCTGTGTTTGCTTTCCAAGACTCTTCTGCAGTTCTTACATTCACTGGCATATTTCCTCTCCAGACCCTCAGCACTGTGAACGGTGATCTGGGTAATAACCTTAGGGTAACCACGAGCCAGGTTCCAGCAGGACATCTTGGGCATGTCCATAGTCAGTTCCCTGGAACATCAATAAGAAGATAAGTTATCTGATGATGAATGCCTGATGAGGCAACAGGTCTACAAAAGCGACACTGTTGTTAAAAACAGGAGATGCCGAGGGACCTAGCTCATTCCTCCCAAGACATGGCCTATATTTTATGAATACGTCGTCCTTTCACCTTACTTTTAAAGGACCAACAGATAAAGATCTGACTAAGCCGAATGAGGTGAGAAAGTAGCACTAGTGACCCAGTACCTACAACATAATGGAAGAGCAGTGAGGAGTAGCAGATGTTTAAGAAAAGGGCGAGTCAACCAGACAATAGAAGATAAACTAAGTGAAAGAGTTTGGGCTATAGGCATGCTCCATAGAAATGGCAGCGCAGAGCTCTAAAGCTCAAACCTCCACAGGGGAAGGTTCCAAAATCCCACAGTTAAGTATGACTTGAACAAAATGCCCCTAAGGGCAGAAGGGTCAAAGGAGTTGTGACTGGAGGCAAAGCAATGAGTAGGAGTTGGCAGGGGCTGGCCAAGGAAAGAACCTGAGCTTGACAGGCACTTCAGAGAAGATTCTCAGGAGAAATTCGCTGGTGCGGCCATGCTGGAACATGGTTGGGACAAGCACATAGTTGCCCTTCTTCAGGTACTTGCTCAGAAACACAGTGCGGGTGTCAATATAGGTGGAAGTCCCAGCCCGTTCCTGGATGTAGAGGTGGTGAAGGCGGAATTTGCGGTTTATCTCCACCTGGAAATGAGATAGGATGAGATACTCCAACCTGTTCAAATCAGAGAACGTTTATGGTGGACAATCGGCCTTTTTATAATTCCTCCAAAGCCTACACCTTTCTAATTTGGATTCTGTTTGCCATCATGCTCTCTGTTCCAAATGCCCAATCTTACCTTGAAGAGTTCAAAGCCAATGATGTAATTGTCAGGTCTGCCCAATCTGCGATAAGTACGCCGGTCCTTTTGCTGCAGTGACATGATGACTTTGTGCTCATCATCCGGCACAGTGAAGATGTACTAAGAGAAAGAGGTCACCAAAAAAGCTTACTTAGAGCTTCCATTTCAGATGTAGATTTCAGGGAAGGAAACTACATTGGGAAGCATAGAAACTTAGGTGATTTTTCATGGTTTTGCTCTTGACCAGACAATGAGACCTTGGATAACCAGTGACTTGCTAAGTGTTAATCATAGCACTTACCCCTCCCTAAGGCATTCAGGATGTGTTGAAGGACAATTTCATATATAGCTCTTCAGTGCTGAAGAGGGCATGTTTTGTTTTAGTATGTTCCTCATATGATCTTGTTTTCTTATAATTTCCTCTTGTTCTTAAAATTTATATTAAAAAATCCCAGAATCCAGACAAACCAAAAATGTTCTTGTTTGATTCAACCTGATGCTAGTCTCCTACTGTCCAGATGCGTGGTTTGTAGAAAGGCTCAATCTACTGCCTCCAAAATTTGATGCTCTCCTCAGTAGGCATTTTAGAGGAGCTGCAGGCCTGGGCCAGAGACTTTGCAACATGGTGTGGAAAATCATGCTGCGATTAGGAGCTAAAACTAAAGGCATCATCTTTCTTTGTTTCTTTTCCTCTTCCTTTTCTCTCCCCCTCTCTCCTCCTTTTCCTTCCCCTCCCCCTCCCTTTAAAAAGAAACAGGAAACAGATGCAGAGCCATAGGCTCACAAGCCCCCTCCCCCCAAAGGTAAATCATGTGAAGCTTGAAGGGCCATTTCCCCAGTTTGGTATCTATGCCTGATACTTGAGACATTTCCAGGGTTGTAAATGTGAGTGAGGTGTGGGAATAATAGGAGTTGTTTCTGTTCTTTAGGGACAATTAAAATGGAAGAGATGGAAGGAAAGCGTGAGTTAAGTAAATCAGCTAGCCAGCCTTAAAATCCTCCCAAATGCCTGGCCAATTAGTTCCATGGTTAGTGTCTTAGTTATCTAGTGCTGTTAGGATAGAAATCCTAGGACAGTGGATGGCTTTAGCAAACAGAAATGTATTCTCTCATGGTTAAGGAGGCTAGAAGTCTGAATTCAAGGCACCAGCTCCGAGGGAAGGCTAGGGGGAGGGTGTCATAACGATAAAACTTCCAAATCAATGAGAATCATGACACTGCCAAGTCGACACATATTTGGGGTGGGGTGGGGGACATAGTTCAATCATGACAGTTAGTAAAGCAATCATACAGTCAGGAGTAGCTCCTGTAAGTTGACTCATTAGCAAATTTGGATATAAAACCATCTAGATACAGGCTTTGGACATTTCGATTTTTGTTTTGTTTTGAGGTGTGCCTGGGCTTGATGGCTAATGTGACACCTGAAGTAGTACTATAAGAGGAGATGGACAAGATAGAATCAAAATCCTAAAAAAAATTTTTTTTTAATGACCTGGTTCAAGATGAGAAAAGGGAGGCCTAGTGAATGGGTTTCAGAGCAGGCACTTGGCTTGAGAAAGAGGATACATAGAGCCAGTGTGTACTCAAGACAACAGTTGGGTGGTAAAGAGAAGGGAGAACATATTGAGAAAGTGTCTGGGCACAGAACTTTTCTCTCCAATATGGAAACCATTAGAAGGAAGTAAAGGATGTCAAAGAACCAAACCAGGCAATATGGCAGGGAGAGAGGCAGCCAGAGGAGGTGACTCAGATTTAATAATATTGCCAAAGTATGTCTGTTAAGAGATACAGTCTCTGCTGTATCCCTAGGGATCCTGATAGATCAATATTACACAATAGCTGCAAATGCAAGAACAAAAACCAGCACTAAAAAAAAAAAAAAAAAAAAAAAAAAACCACCCTTAATGAAATACTCCAGAGAGGACCAGGATGAGACCTGTTTTCTGAATAACTCAGAGGCAAAGAAATACAATGGATTCAAACCTGGGGGTTCTGCAGGAAGGTTTCACGATTGTTATAGCATCCCCCAGAGCGGTTCATCAGGGGATCATCATCCACAGTCCAGCATCCCACCATTGATACCAGCATCTTGCGACCACAAACAGGGTTGTTCACATTGCGGCAGACATACAGTTGATGAAAGTTGCGGCAAAAGTCCTCCAGGCTTATCCTAAATGAAAGGAACACAGGAAAGAAATGAAGATGATAGTTAGTTAATATCTACTCCTGTAGTTCCATGTAGAAACCCCAATATCTGAAGTTCAGAAAACCACTCCTCACCAGAACTCTCCATCATCAGACATAATAAGACCCAGGGTCTTGCGATCTGCTGCAGTCAGTTGCTGCCATTCTTCAGAGCTAAAGGGAAATAAAGGGCAAAGGATTGAACTCTTCTGCTTGTTGCTGACTTTCTACAGCAAACGCGGTGCTAAAGGAGCAGAGTGTATGAGGATTAGGCCTGTTTTATCTCACTTCTGGCTGAGTCACAGATCTGATGGCTGGCAAGAACCCACTGATGTCACTGAGCCCTCTAGATGTTTGGAGGGCTTTGGAGAAGTAGTGGTCAAAATAGAATGCTACTTACATTTCACTCCAGGGGCCACTCCATTCCTGTCTTCCAAAGGGGTTCCTCAGGCGAATCATGTAGAGCTTCTCAGTACTGAAGACCTCCACAAGTCTCTCTCCAAGACGGATCTTACGAATATCAGTCATGGTATAGGTATGACCCTTCAGCAGACCCCAATCAGTTTCAACTTCCTGTTCCTCCTGAGAGGGAGACTAAGAGCAAAGAAAGATACATACATCAGGGCACAGGAATGGGGAGACTCAGACCCCCGTGTGCCCTCTTTCTAAGTTTTCCTATGCAGATAAAAAATTGATCCTGATACCTAAAGCAGACACAAAAATAAGTGAAGTAAAGGAAATTATAAAGAGTGTACCATGAAAACCTCACTTAAACAATTCCGATTCAAACTACCCACAGTTGTGCATTGATACAAATGGCCTCAGAATTTGATGAGGTCGGTTCATTCCTTGAGGAAGCAGCTGTAACTTCAATGTGGAGCAGAGAACAGGAATCAAGAGGACGGGCTATTTACATCAACTAGGATGCTGTACTACCCGGGGAATGATTAGTACAAAAGAACATAATGACTTTTCATGGGACTCGAGGTTAAAGCTATGATTTTGACTAAAATGTCTAGCAGTCTCTGCCAGGAGTGAGCATCGAGTGGCTGTTTCTTGTTGAACACAAACCTCAATAGTACAGCAGATAAGACCTCCTTTGGTAAATGTCTTGTATAGTTCTTTGAATAGGGTGTACTTCTCCTCAACAAGCTCAGTGTATCTTCCCTTATGCATGTCAATAGTTTCAGCCAAAGTGCCAGTGAAGTCCGTGATGATATCAGTGGTGGTCAAACTATCTAGGGCTTCATAGCAGCCAAGCAGCCTGGGTACAAAAGATGCAAGGTTATCTTTCTGAAATTATTTTTACAGTTCAAGAATGTTATGTTCCTAAGAATTAGAACAGCCCCTCCCCATATTTTACCAGCTGGATTTTCTCTAGGTATGGCATGAGAGCTTTTGAGATCCTAATCAGAGAATTCTAGGTTTAAGCTATCTATGCTGATTAAAGATAGGCCCTGAAGAAATGCCTTTCTACCAGTAGGTGTTAGACCAGAAGAAAATTTGAGGCCTTAATGCCACGTGAAAGAAGGCAGGGATTTAATAGAATTCTGAACAGCAGATTTATTTTAGCTTGGATTTCTGATGGCCAGTCCTAGGCACAAAATAATGCCTCAGATCTCCCAGATTCTAACTAATTTAAAATCAGGGTTTGTGCTGGAAGAGAATGAACTCCTAAGGATGAATGTAACTTTCCTTTTTTCTTGTGCCCTGACCACAGACTGGTCAATGTCCCTCCTTACTTTGCATAAGCTTTTTCCAGTAGAGCATTCCAAAACTCATTCATGGAGGTGGAGAAGGAGAAGACCAGATCTCCATTGATGGTGGGCAGCAAATCATCAATCACCACTTCGGTCCATTCTCCAAAATGCCAGAAACGGAAGCGAAATATTCCAGCATATTTATTTGGTTTTCGTGGGTCCCATTCTTGCTCCTTAGGGTTAGGAATTGTCTGGAGAAGTAGAGAACATTTCATCAAATGTTATTCAGCAGACCATATCCAGACATTGATATGATTAGCTTCTGGCAAGTCCATGTGGTAAAAGGAAGCACACCAAACCTGATTTGGGACTGCCTTAGCCAGTTTTAGGTAGCATATTTTCTCCACAACTTTTACTTCCCCAATTCAGTTTTGCTAAGGATGCTATTACCATGCCTGTCCCAAATGAACAAGGGAATAGATAGGGTAACTGAGGAAGGTCAGTAAGGGGTAAATAATTCCTATCAACTAAATAGTGAGAAATGGACTGACATCATGTATTTATCAAAACCCATAGTGCTGCAAGAGAAAAAGACTGAGCCCTAATGGTAGCTATGGATTTTTGTTAATAATAATGGATCAATATTGGCTCATCATCCATTGTAGAAAACGCACTACACTAATGCAAGATGTTAGTAATAGTTACAGTGAATGGACGAGATAGGGGGTATATGAGAACTCGCTGTACAAATTTCCTGTAAACCTAAATCTGTTTTCTTAAAACAGTAAAATCTATTAAAAAGAAAGAAGAAAAAAAGAACGAGTAAATATGGCAAAGTAAGTAGAGTACAAAATTACTGGTAGAATCTAGGTGGGTATATGAATTTCCAATATAAAATTCTTTCAACTCTTTTGTAGTTGTGAACGTTTTCAAAGTAAAATGGAAGAGAGAGTTGCATATTCATACCTCTGCCATCAGGAAATAAAACCATCAAAGAAAATCATGAGCTGACTTTTCCTGAAGTTATTTAGGAAGACAAGAAGTTGGAGGAGAGGGGATACCTTTGTCCAGTTGGACTCTTGAACAGCCAAACAGGAAAATGCAGCGATCATTGGCTTGTGTCCCAGTCTACCTTGGGTCAGCTGATGGTTGCTGATGTTGCCCACAATCAAATGGGGGTCATCACAGATGTCCTGTGGGTAGAATAATAGATTATAAGAGAATTTCCCAAGAGTCATGATGAGCTGAGCTAGCCATGGCAGGCTTCATAGAGGACATGGAGTTTGAAAGATGACTACGATTTAAGTGGACTGAAGGGAAATTTTAGGAGGTTGTGAAGAAAAGGGTTATGTGGGGAAGTGGCAGAAGAAATGTAAGAAGAAGTAGCTTGGAACCAAGGGATACAAAGATAGGTTGAGGCTTGCTAGTGGGGGCCCTTAAGTGTAACTATCATTGAGGTTTGGAAGACTGTTTGCCACATCAGAGAGCTTTTAAAGTAGAGGACTAGAAATTATTACAGTGCATTATGACCCTATTTTGTTAGGATGAAAATTTTTTGAAGCGTCTCTGCTTGGAAAGATAATTGAATCTAAGAGACAAGGTCTGATGGAGGTGAACATTAATGCTTTTTCCCACTAGGAAAATGAGTAAGGAGACCTTACACATGAAGCCCTTTTCTAACATAAAGCAAAGGCAACAGTGGTCTCCATGACAACCAGATTTTTTTTTTTTCCACATCTTTGGATGAATATAGATGGTAGAAGCATTAATGGCAGCTAATAATAGAACACTCACAAAAGTACTTCAGCCGTCACTCTTTTTCGTATAGGGGATGCTCCAAGGGTTCTGAGCAGAGAGAAGGGGCAGTATTTGTTTGGGGTATATGTGTGTGACTTTCACCACTGTACTATTTCCACCATGAATAAGAAAATGAGATCATATAATGTAATTTAATCCAATTTGATGAGAGCACAGTAGAGAGCAAGGTAGTCAGAATAGTTTCCACAGAGGTGGTGATGCTTGAGTTGAAACTTTGAAGCTTACGAGTTAGGAAGTTGGACAAAAGAGGGAGATAGAGGCATTAACAGAGACAAGCATGGATGAAGACATAGTAGTAGTAAACATGATGCCATCTAACTGAAGACAATGATTGTGTTACTCAGACTATCAGTACTTGCAGAGTTCAATGGCAGAGAATAACAATGAAGTCTTGAGTAGATGGAGAAAGTTTCATGGAGGAGGCCTTTGGCTAGTACCTTGACATTCTGCTTATTCGGAAAAAAATAAATCCTAGTCTCAAATGAAAATAGAACCTAGAAAAATATCCTTCTTAGAAATTATTAAATCAAGCCAGTGATATTTTTTTTCATTCTCTTTGATGAAGGGTCTGGTTTACAGAATGAAACATTCCATATGTTCTTTAAAAGCCAAAATCACTCTGGAAAGGAATAGGCATTCTGAGCAGGGACAATTTCAAACTGAGGATTAATTGGGCATCCCTCTGCCAAAAGGCAACGGTTAGGTAGGTTGTCAGCTTAGACTTTTCTGGTCTTTTATATATATATATATATATAATTTTTTTTTTTTTCTTAAGGTGTCTAATCACTTCATTTAGTTTGAGGAGAAGACTGTTTTAGAGTTTGGGAGTGTTGCCTGTTTTTTAGCTTACAGGACATAAAACAAGTATGTTGGGTGAATTAGACCCTGATAGTCTTGCTCTTCTCGTGGCTTCTTTGCCTTTTCTAAGATCCTAAGCACAGTTTTTCCTCCACCGGTCAGGGTGTTACCATTTTATTTGGAGCAAGATATAAAGTTATACAATGATTTCTTGGATCTCAGTGATGCATAGCATCATTTCCAAGAATGGAAAAACAATAAAGTGGACATTTTATATGTGAAAAAGTGTGCTTTTGGATGATTAAGGTAAATCATTTGCTGGTTTTATGTA
Source organism: Chrysochloris asiatica (assembly GCF_000296735.1). NCBI lineage: Eukaryota > Metazoa > Chordata > Mammalia > Afrosoricida > Chrysochloridae > Chrysochloris > Chrysochloris asiatica. Next base: position 2,665,272 of record NW_006408749.1, read on the forward strand.
GAGTTACTAGTGGCTGAGTTTACATTACAGTGTCTTATATTTCCACAAGGTTTTCATTTCACAGCAGGGATCTAGGCTCAGCCAACACTCTGGCATGTCAGCTTGTATTCAAGGCATAAAATCTTACATAAATGAGCAAAAAGATATATAAACAAAATTCAAATCCTGGAATTGGGTAATTATTCTCATGTGGACCTAAGTTGGATGCGGTTGTGTGTGTGTGTGTAATCATGTGTGAAATCATGGGAGAATGCAAATTTGGGTAAAAACTCATTTTTCCATTCTAAACTATAGCCCACGACCATTTTACTCCACCACTCCTCATATATGATGCCTATGTAACAATGGGTTTAAGCATAATGAATTTAGTCATAGAATGCCAAAGTTGGAAGGAATCTTAGAGATCATCTAGTTCATTCTACAGATGAGGAAGCAGGCTCAGAGAAGATAAGTAACATGCCTCTGGTCATCTTGCTAGTTAATAGGAGCCACTGGTAGCGTAGTGGTTACGAATCGGGCTGCGAACCTTAAGGTCAGCAGTTCAAAACTACCAGCCGCTCCGCGGGAGAAAGATGAGGCTTTCTACTCCCGTAAAGATTTACACCTTCGGAAACCCTGTACAGGGTCACTATGGGTCGGAACCGACTCGATGGCACTTAACTACAACAACAAGAGGACTTAAGTTTACAGTTCTTCAGAACCACATACAGTTAAAGACACCTCAAGGCCTCATCTGACCCATCCTTCAGTCTCTAGGCTGATCAGTGAAGCTCTGTGGGGACAGAGATACTATAACACCTCTCTCCGTCACTCCTGCTGCTTTACTCACCTAAAAGCTCTTCCACCTTTCGAGAAGACTTTCTTGAGTCATCTGTTAGAGTACTCCTCCCCCAAGACTCACTATTTTCAATAAGCTTCAATCTTCTCAATTAAATTCACTATGTAGCTATCAATCCCTTGCTATATGTCACCATGATGTGAAATATGGGAGATGAATCCTTATTAAGTTACATTTTTTACATCTTTAATAAATTAAGGAATTAACAGACTAGACATCAGTGAAGGAGGTAAAAAGGGTAACGAGCCAATGAAAATCTAACAGCCAAACAGACTTTTTGGTGACAAATTTGGAAACAATAAAATGGATGCTTTATTGACTTTCACCCTAGATTTGGACACACTGCATGGCTTCCTGTGGAGGATAAAGAAGCAAGACTGGAGAAATTCTTCTGTTACTCAAAACTAAGATGCAGAGTGCAGATGGGACGTTTCAGCCTGAGCTCTGCTGGAGTGAGGGTGGGGGAGAGGTCACAGCTCATATATTCACATATTTGGGTGGCTTGGGAGGGAGGGGAGATGCTGAGCCCCTAATGGCTACCAGCTGTGTTGGCACAGTTAAAGTGATCCTTGAACTGGGCTGTTTGTCAAGGAAAAATAATTTCTTAGGGAAACATACAACTAAGAAGTTAAGCACCAAGAGTAAAGCCAGGAATGGCCTATCCTGTCCCCACCCCCACCCCCTATTCCAAGCCAAAGTCTTCTACAAGCAAAGCAAAGCAGTTTCTCTAGCAAGTCTGTTCTCTTAGTTGCATTTGAGGAACCCTCCCAATGTCCTCACTTAATTACCCGTCCCAGAGACCTTTGAGGGGCGTCCATTACAAAGCTGGGAGCCCTGCACAAGTCACTATTAAGTGTCTCCTTTTCACACCTACCACATTCTCATCTTTAGCTTTTTTTTTTTTTTTTTTTGGTTTCTTTCAATCACACCAAGGCTGGGTGGGGGTGGGGGTGGGTAGTGGGGAATGATTGGTAATGCATATGGTTTCATTTTGGGATGATGAGAATGTTGTAAAAGTCAATGTGATGATAGCTGCACAACTCTAATGATCACTTGAAATAGGTGACTTTTATAGTATATAAGTTATACTTCAATAAAGCTGTTAAAATTTTTATGCAGGATTAAAATAAATAGGACAGATGGAGGGAAAGGGTGTAGACCTATTTAGCTCTCTAATTATGTCGAAAGACTATTTAGGGAGGGGGACATGATCACTAGGAAGAAAAATTCATGAATAGTCTAGCCCAAAACTATTCTCCAGAGAAGGTGCCACATTCAGCTGGGAAGTGTTTCCTCCTTTCCCAGTTCTTTACATGCAATCCATCATCTAAGCCTGCTTTGAACGTTCCACTGATCAGCCCTTCCCTACCATTCCTACTACCATAGATTTAGATCAGAACCTCAAGAGCCTTCTCCCATGAAGAAAGTGTAGCAAAATGACCCCAGTGGAGGGTGTTTTTTTCAGAAGTGGGCCTGGGAAAAGACAGTAGTGGTAAAGGCTGAACTCAAAACTCTGACCAGAAAAGCTGACAGAAGATCTTGCGCAGATGCCCTTACTTCCTATAGTTGGCAGTGTAAATTTCCATGATGCTTTGCTCCATTTTAGTCAGGGGATATATATATATATATGTGTCTGACTCTATTGTAGGAACCCTGTTAAAAGTACTTAGCTGCTAACCTGAAGGTCAGCAGTTCAAATCCACCAGCTGCTCTGTGGAAGAACAATGTGGCACTCTGCTTCCATAAACAAAAATAGGGCAGTTCTACTCTGTCCTTTAGGATTGCTATGATTTGGAATTAACTGGCAGTGAGTTTGGCTTTTGTTGGATTGCGTTATAGCTGAGTTGGAATCATCAGGAATGAAGGCCCAGAGGGGTTGGGGGAAAGAGGGATTAGGTGAGTGGGGAGGGGGGAAAGGAGCTGGAGAAGAGACACTTTTTATGGGAATTTGGCAGACAGATTTCAGGCTAAAAACCCTACCTGCAATCTTATGATCACACTGTAACTCAGTATAACTCAGCTCTTAGAAGTTATGAAGACTTTATATCTTGAGACCTCAGGAGGACCCTGAAGTCCAGGAGCATGTGGTCTCAGGTATAATGACTGTGTACCCAGGAAAGTATGACAATATCTGGGACCAGTGAACCACTGGAGAAGTTAAGAATAATTTTCCTTATGTAATGAGGAAACAGAGGATATGAGCAGATGACCTGGCTTTGAACACTCAAAACACTCTCATAATTCCTGTCTATATAAAGTGGCTCTTTAGAACTCACCAAAGCAGTGGTAAGTAAGAGGGAGGGGAACCCAGCCATGGTTCATTCAACTATTAATTGTGTTTACATGAATGGAGACCTATAAATGGAGGCTTTTCAACACAGGAGAAGAAAGAGAACAGAAAACATCAGGTTAATCATGCTGCTTCCATCGTGGAGACGTTAGATAATAGCCCTGGTTGTGTATGAGACTACGTGGCATGCTAAGGGACAAGATGTCTACAATGTTCTGCAAATCAGGATCTCAACCCTGCCAATGAAGCGAGTGAGGCCAACGTCCCATCTGGTCTTCCTGAGCCAATTCAGAGGCCCACACTGTCTCTCAGGTTTCCTGAGGGGAGGCCAGAGAACTTTGACGTGGTTCTTGACCACAGGCTTGGCCTCCACTCTGGCTGGAAAGGAATCCACAGCTTTTAGAAGAGGCTCAGATGGTGGTCCAGAACTTTTTTCTTTCCTATTCCCCACAAGAGGCCCCTTCCCCGACCACTCCAATCCACAATAATCTCTCCTTCTTCAATACCCTAGGAAATTTATTGTCTGTATGTTGAAAATAGCATGTATTTTATCTGGCATTTATTTATGATTTAGCTCTTTGAAACTTCAATATAAATATCTCCAGCTAGAATGCGAGTACCTCACCACAGGTCCCTTAAATGATACAGGTCTGTGTTTACACAGAGACTTGCATAGAGTTGGTGTTCAATACATGTGTCTGGAGAAACTCTCCCTTTTGGCTTCCTAAGACTAAGTTCACAGTATGTTCTCAAAAGACATACTAGCAATCAATTAATGGATACACAGCGCAGTAAGGAGGAATCTGAGCACTGGTTGGAAAGAAGCTACATATTTCAGCAAAAACAAAAACAAAAAAGTGACACTAACAACTCCATCTTTCCGAAAGGGTAACATGGGAAAGTGAAAAAGAATGTGGGCTGTAGATTCAAACCTGGGTACAAATCCCAGCTGGGCTACTGGTAAGCAGTCTGACACTGGACAAATTTCTCACCGTATCTTTGAGTCCCAGTTTCCTAATCGATAAAATGGGCATAATAATATCTGCCTTTCTTTCAAAGCTAGGAAAAATAATTACAATCAAATTGATTTTAGAAGTATCTATTTTGCTAAGTCCTGATAAATAAGGGTGAAATGAACGGAGATAACATATTAAAAATTCCACATAAGTAGTACCTTGGTTATAGTAGGCATGCAATCACTGTTGATTCATTTTTCTTCTCATCCCTGTTCACCCTCTCTTTAACATCCTCTCACCCTGAAAGGTGTATTGCTTGCCTCAGAGGTATGAGGGACTATTGCCATGGTTATTAAGTTTTTCCTTCCAGGCTAATCCATCTAGGATTCTGTCCACCGAATTTGAAAGGTGAAGGCAAAGGACAAAATATTGAGCCAAGACAGAGGGGAAAAGATGTGTCTAAAGACTAGCCAGTACAGGAAGCACTGCCAGCTTGGCTCACATCCGGGGAATGGCTTCACATTGACTTGCTTCTCCTGGACCTCACCCTATTGACCATTCCCTCTCTAGCCTGTATCTTCAATTCTGTCTTCTTTACTGATTACTCCCCAGCTTATAAATATGTCCAGGGCTGTCTTATTTTAAAGACACTTTCCAAAAAAACCTCCCTTAACTCCCTGCCTCCCTTTTGGTTACTTCTGCCCTTCATCGCCAAGCATCTGAAAAGAGTGATTGCCCCTAGTTATCACCATCCATTCCGAAGACAACATACCTTTATTCTCCCAGTGGATTTCTTAAAGAAAGAAAAAGTCTTACCTCTCTGCATATTCAATTAGTGGTTACTGAATTTTGCTCATATTTTCCAGATTTTTATTGCAGGTCAGCAAAGTTGATCTGCAGGGATGTCAGCAACTGAAGCCACAGAAGGCTGGAGGAGAATAATCTTCCTTCTGATGGAGAGAACTTCTCCAAGACTAATACTTTCAATGGCTATCATTCTTTGGGGTTCTGGTGTGACACTGTAGGATAAGCAATGGACTGCTAACTGCAAGGTTGGCAGTTCAAGCCCACCAGCCACTCCTCAGAGCCCCTATACAGGGCAGCTATGAGTTGGAATCGACTCCATGGCACTTAACAACATTGTTCTTTAGGGGCATAAACTGAGGCATGGACTTTGACATAGAAGACAGAAGTATCTAGGCACCACCTAGTGGCCAATGTACAGAAACTGAAGTGGTTTTTAAACTCCATTTATTAGCTTAAAATGTGGAAACTGCAAACTAGAAAATGATAGCTTGCTCTCGTTGAAGAAGACAAGCCCTGAGTTGGTGGCATTTGAGGCAGTTTCATCATGTTCCTGTTGGAAGGATTCAGACTCATTACAACCCGCTATGATAGAGTAGAACTGTCTGCTCTTTCAGGGTTTCCTAGACTATAATCTTTACAGAGAACCATAGTAACGGTTAACAGATGATAAGAAGAACTGCAATTCTACTTGGATCCTACTTTGGTAATTATGGGAAGATATAGGTGATGGTATATCCAAAGAGCAGCAAAGAAGTATCCCTCCCACAATGCAAAATCCATCTTGTTCGGGTGGAGTCCATTTCATTTATGCTCAATGACTCACCGTGTAAGGAGTTTTTCCTCAGTGATCTGAGATGATCTTGAAGTTGCTATGATAGGTAACCCAGTAGACAGACAAGAATATAGTTGCTTTTCAAGTTACCATAATTATCTGATATTTATTCATTTATTACTATTATTTATTTATTACTAAATCAGACAAATTTGGACTAAAATGTACAACTCCTCAACCTATAGCCAGAAGCACAGACCCATGAAATTTTCCAATGGAACATTGTCTCCTAAATTGGTCTACACACAGTAGTCTTTGTAAGTGAAATAGCCAGACAAGTAGAGAGCTACGATAAGGTCAAGAAGGAGATAGAAAATAGAAAGTTACCTGAGGACGTTTCCATACCACCTTTCCAGGAAGCAGTCGATTGTAGAAAAGAGAATCATTCTCAGGCAGAAATGTTGGGTCACAGAAAAGTCTGCCAACACTGATGCATGCCTGCTTCAAGTCCTGGTATTTCTGGTTTTTGTATAGCTTCATCGAAGGAGCCATGGTATCAAACTATGCCTAAAATGATTTAAAATATGATTTTTATTGGAAGAAGAAATTTTTAAATCTTGCAAGGATTACTTGACTTTAACTTTAGAGGAGTGTCTAAAAGTGTCTAGGCTATCAATGGTCTCGTTGGAAAATGATTTTTAAATGTCCAAATTGCTAGTAAAATGAGTCATTCTTCCATTTTACATTGATAGGGGGAGTTCAAGACATAAATGTAACAATTCTAAGTTTGAAGACTAAGGGGGAAAATATCACTTTATCCACAATCACTTTATATAGGAGGGAGAAAGGAGACCTTTTCAACCCTAAAAAAAAAAATACAAAATAAAACTTTTACACAGTTCTTTCCCTTTCATCATTTAAAGAGTTCTGCATTTATTTATTTTTAAAATTACTGGCCGCATAGGCTAATGGAAGTAACAGAGCTCAGCAGATGGCCCCCAAAGACAAGGAAAGTTGGAAAGAGTGTATGAATCTTTCTTCTTCAAAGTCTAACGTCCAACCATTTGCCCATATAAAAGCCGGACTCTGAAATTCAATTACACTAATTTGGTGGACTATAGAATGGTATCCTATAGCAATACAGTGTTGCTTTCTTTTCTTCAAAAAAGACAAGAAACAACAAAACAAAGCAAAAAAACCCCAACCCTTCATGTGGTTAAACAGAGAATATAGTGGCTCTTCAAGCAAGGGCTTTCAGAGTGCCCCACACTCTAAGGGCCTGAACTGGTTTTTGGAGGATAATTTGAAAGGCAAATTTGATTTTAAATAGCTTTGGGGTGATAATAGGGTTTCCAAGGCTTTTGCTTGATTCACAAAGGTAGATTTGTAATGATTTCAATGATCTCCTCACATTCAATAGTAAATAAAAAGGGGCTGTGGGATTCACATGGCATCAAATATTTAAAAAAAATGTCTCTATTCCCAGTCCAGGAAGATCTCAGTAAGGCTAAAACAAAAATCTTGACTTACGGTTTTAGAGTATCTGCTAAAAAATGGACGAGATTAACAATAGCAACAACAAAAACGGAGTAAATCAGCACTTTAAAGTCTAATTATGTTAGTACCAGAGCTCTAAACTGAGTTAATAGATATGGCGCTGTGGATTAATGTGTTGGACTGAAAAATCGGTTTGAATTTCAAGGTTGGCGGTTCAAGGTCACCAGCCACTCCTTGGAAACAGGGTCTCTATGAGTCAGAACTGACTCAACGGCACTTAACAACAACAACAACAACAACAACAAATTAACATGTAATATTAATCAAACCTCTCCCTAATAGCTCATTTCATGTCCTTTCAGTGTTACGTTGAAATGTTTTATTGGTCAAGAAATCTCTGTATTTTAAAACTATAAGTTGTTTTTAATTCAATGTTATTTGCAACCTACCATATATGTTCAACAAACTTATTCTTACTCTGAGTCTGAAAATAACCACAGTTTTGCCATAGCCTTATTTATTGATAATTGCTTTTCAAAGTGATAAATGCTTTCGGTCATCAATTTCAAGTCTGTTCATAGGGTTTAAATATTAAAGTGCATTTTATTGGATTTGAAGGCATAGGTGGTGGTAGTTGTTTTGGGTGCCATCAAGTTCATTTCAACTCATAGCGACCCCATAGGACAAAGTAGGGTTTTCTAGGTTGTAGTCTGGTGTGGCGCTGTGGGTTAATGCGCCAGACTGCAAAGCTGTTTGAACTGCAAGGTCAGAGGTTCAAGCTCACCAGAGCTGCTCCTAGGAAACCCTACACAGGGTTGCTGTGTGTCGGGATCAACTCGATGGCACTTAACAACAACAAGTCTTTACTGGAAGAAAATCACCAGGTCTTTCTTCCATAAAGCTGCACGGGAGGTATCTATAGTAATTTTCAGCTATTTTTCATCAGAGTCAACCAAGCTCCTTTTTAAAAACTGTTACAAATGAACCCCAACATTCCTGTGTGCTCAAATTTGTGAAAAACAAAACAAAACTGTGCCTTGTGCTTTTCCTAGAAGACTTGGTAGATTGCCTGAGTCTAGGGATTGTAGTAGCGGATGGTCTAAGACAATTAGAACGTTTACTTTGCCAGAACCTCCTGGACTGTCCATTCTAGATAAATGGGCATTTCCTGTTCTTGAGAAGGCCTACTACCCCGAGCAGTTTCTCTTGCTACTCAGTCAACCAGCAGACAGGAGTCTGCGAAGGAAATCCCTGTTATAAAGACGGCCTCTCGACAGGCAGAAACAACATAAACGGAAAAGAAAAACAGGTTTGATTTAAAAAACCAGTATGATCTAAGTAGATTCTTTCAGAGGAAGAATGCACAGCTGGTGTGTGAATAGGCCAAATCTTGATAGAATGCCTTTGGGAGGGATAACTGCTCTTGAGGGTACATAGTAAATAAGAACTAGCAAGCTGTCATGCACAATTGTAGTCCCTGGTCCTGTTGGATGTGCAAGAGCAGAATTCACCCCCATTTCTGACTAAGTCACAGGAGACCTGGGTTTTATTTCTTTCTGACCTTGTTCTCTTTGTGCCTCAATCTTCTAATCAGGAGAATGGAGTTATCTACCCTGACCTCCTCTTGAGCCTTGCTATACCCAGTGGGAAGACTAGTATAAAAGTATTTTGAACAAGTAACAAGGGCTCTAACAATGCAAGAATTACACTGTAAGCCCCTCATCTTCAATCTGTATCCCTCTTATTGCCTGGCACAGAGTTAGGCACACAACCATTGTTCAGAGAATAGTTGTCACATGGATGTACCTCTTTTATAGAAAATTAATGTTTTGGTTAAGTTCTCTGTTGCTACCTGAAAGTTCAGCAGTTTGAACACACTAAGCAGGCGAGAAGACCTGGCAATCTGCTTCTCTAAAGATTCAAAAACGCAAAGCAAACCCACTGCCGTCAAGTCCATTCCGACTCAAAGCAACCCATCCCATAAAGATTACAACCTAGGGAATACTATGGGGCAGTTCTACAACATATGGATTGCTATGAGTAGGAATCTGACTCAACAGCACACAACAATATGACAATTTGTTGTTTAAACTGTGCATTTGACGTTTTCGTTCATCTCCTCTTCGTGATAGTCAGGATCAGTTGGTATTACCTTGGTTCTTTATTTTCCATCTGTAGAAATGGCATCTCAAAGAAGTGGTAGGTAGACACTGGCAGGGAAGACTCAAACCTGGGTCTGTCTAATGCCAGATTTGGCGTGCTTTCCATCATTCCACACTGCTTCCTTTGGCCACTGCCTTCTTAAAGAAGGGACCCCCACCCCCACCCCCACCACCAAGCTCAAACGAGGAAAGCCTTCCAAAGCAAACACCATACTCAACTATGAGGCATTCTGCCTAGAATTTACTGCCATACTTGGCATTGAAAGGATTCTTTATTTTCATGTCTTCATGGCCATGGGAGAATACAAACCTTTGATGTTGGAGAACTCCTTGGTTAGCTCTCAGAAAACATTTGAAAACCCAGAAATTTAAAAGTTGGTTTGTCATAAACAATGTGCTTGGTCACAGTGTAGGAGAGTGGAGAAATGAACACATCTTCCTTGCTGTCCTACTCACACCCAACAGTGAGAGGAAGTTAAATATCATATTAGGCATGTCCTAGTGTGGTCTATAGGATAAGCACTGGACTGCTAGCCTCAAGGTGGTGGTTCAAACCCACCAGCCGCTCCTCAGAAACCCCATACAGAGTCGCTTTGAGTTGTAACCGATTTGATGGCACTTTAACAGAAGTCTTGGAGTAAGTTGTTTACTAGTTAACAAAGGGAATGTGGACATATAAGAAGAGGAATTGTGTAGTCTGTTGGCTTGTGCCACACATGAGTGTTTGGCCGAGGCAGAGTGTGGGATTAGCACTACATGGAGCAACACCATTTAAATTGGACCTAAAAGCTGGAAAGAGGCTATGAGGAAGGCCATGTAGACCAGGGCAAGGGGGGAGGGTGGATGCAGAGGAGGGAAAGTTGGGAATTGCCACAGGAAGTTGAGGGAGCCTGCCATGTAGAAAACAAGAAGGCCATTAGAGGAGAGAGCTTTTGCTACTTCCTGGACTATAAAGCTTGAGGGGATCTGGGCAAACTCCTCAGAAGAAAACCACTTACTTCTTTACCTGTGGGTCAGCCTTAGGGTAGAAACCAGCTTTTACTCTAAAAAAATGATCTGATAAAGAAAATCCATCTGGTGGGGAGAGTGGGAGGGGAATGTAGGGAGTTTCGAGGGGGAGGGGAAGGGAGCATGGCTCTGGGGGCATTGTTTCTCCCTTTCCCCAGTTTCCCCTGTGTTCTAGACCTGGAGTAAAATCAGAGGTAAAAACAATTAATAGTTTAATGGGCAAATTGACTACAAAAGACCCAATTCTGCCACTTTAGCTCCTCTACCCCTATACCTGCGGGTGGGATGGTGAGAGAAATGGAGCTTGGATAAGAAGAAATAAAAATTCACCATTGGTATGTTACACAGGGAATCGTGCTTTCCATATTTCCACAGGCAGAGCGGAATTTTACATCTATGGACACACATCTACCAGGGAACATATGGCGCTTCAATTTTTCTGAAAGACACCACAAAGGTCCTTCGAATCTGGCCCACTGCCTTATATAGGATGTACCCACTCTGCCCAGAAAGAAGATTCTATTCAAAGGCGTTCAAAGATTAAAACAAAAAACACACACCCTCTTCCCCCCTTCCCGCCCCCGCCAATATTGTTTAATTCCATTGCGGAAGAACTCTAAAAAAAACCAATCAAAAAGCGGCTCACCATCTCTGTGTCTCAGTTTCCCCATAAGCATATTGGGAATCTGATGGCTTCCTTGTCTATGTCACAGTGATATTGGGAGATCCTGGAAACCCTTACCAGGGTCGTTATGGGTCGGAATCGACCCGACGGCACTTTACAACAACAACAAATGAAATTAAATCTGTGAATAAGCTTTATACCTGTAAAGGGCAAAGACAATGCAGAGCAATACTTATAGGAAATGCTTGATTATTGGCATTTAGTAAATTCAGTAAATCCTTTTTCTGTCCTTAGTGGAAACCATTCCAGTGCTTCGAATAAGACACACACTACCACTTAAAAGATCTTTATCAAATGGCTCTTGCATCATCCTCAGTCCTTGCTAGGTGCCTAGGGTCAATTTTGTACTCATACTTACCCCATGTGACAGAGTAGAACTGCCCTGTAGGGTGTTTTTAGGCTGCAATCTCCCTCCTGTGGAGCTGCTGGAGGGGTATTTGAGCTGCCAACCTTTTAGTTTGCAGCAGAGTGCTTAAGCATTGGGCCACCTGGGCCCCCCGGCCACCATTCCCTAGCCCCTCCCCATTTCACCTCCCCTTGGCCGACTTGCCTGTTGCCTGATTTTTTCCCATTTTGCTGAATAAGCTCATCGCATTAAGTTTTATTTCACAGCCTTACGGGAGTCTAACTCTGATTTCCAAAGAACGTTAGGCTGGAAGAACACTTAGAAATCACTCCATCCAACTTCTTTATTTGACGGAGAGGTGAAGCAACTTGCCCAAGGTTACATACAAAGTTACAGAGCTGACACACATAACCTCAAGACATTGGCGGAAAAAAAAAAAAAAAGTCTTCATTGCCCACTTCCTAAAATAATGCATTTAGAAGTTTATTTTTTAAAATTGCAAGCTGTCAGAAGGTGAGATGATTTCAAATCAAGGCTAATCAAAGAAACACTGTTTTGGGGTCACAAAGGGGCTTTTTCTGCTTTTAATTTAGGAACTGAAAACTCCCAAGGATAAGGAAAGCCTGCTTTTTAACCTATTCTTGACCGTACACGTGAATGTGCAGGCTTTTCCCTAGCCTGCCCTGGGCGCTAAGAACAAATAAAGAATGTTATCCTAATCTAAAATACACACACACATAACTGCCAGAGGAATGAGAGCATTAATTATCAGGCTCCACAGACTTACTCCTGGTGGAGCAAGAGTTAAGTGGTTGGCTGCTAACCATTAGAAAGGTCTGTGGTTCGAAGTCACCCGGCGGCTTTTCCAGAGAAAAGACCTGGAGATCTATGGCTGTGAAGTTTACAGCTTTGGAAAACCTATGGAGCAGTACTGTTATATCTTGTGCCGTCTCTATGAGTCAGATTCCACTCCATGGGCAGATAACAACATAGTGTCCTTAATTTTTTAAAAAACAAAGATTAGCAAATGAGACATTTCATTCTGTTTTACATAGGGTCTCCATGGATCGGAAACGACTTGACGGCACCTAACACAAAGTGGCTGTCAGAACAGCAGAATTTGTCGAATTTTCCTGTGTGCTTTCCATCAAATTTAAAGAGTTTCCCATTTCCGTTTTCCAGCCCGTTTAGCACCTGGATTATGAGTGATTGGGTAACTGGCAATTCGACAGAGCCCCCACTGCAAAGCAAAGTTGCATCTAAAGCAAGAATCAGAGGGGGAGAAAAACCAGGCTAGGGGCTAAAAATGAAATAGACAAGAACAACCTGTCACTAGGCAGGAGGGCCCCCAGGGCCGTGCTTTCCAGGAGCACAGACAGGCAGCCTTAACTGCCACTCCCTCCGTGAAGCAGCGCAAGGCCCTGCTCACCACTGCTGGGGTTTTCGGCCCTTTTGCACACAGTGTGGTTCCAAATTTTTGCCCATGTTTCAATAATTTGCCCACAACTGCTGGTCAGCAGGAGCTAGATGGAAGCCCAAGCAGTCAGTTAGTTTTCTCCCCTGCCCCGCTCCCCTCCGGGGTTTGTCCTTACTTACCAGGTATTTCAAGTAGAAAACTAAAAACAAAATAAAACAAAAAACTGACCAGATACCCCCCCCCCCAAATATCGTTGCTCCCTCACTCTTGTTTTTGAAATTCCCAAACTGCTTTTATGCATGCACTTTCTATCCAGATAAATCATAAAAGTCTAGCTGCAGAGTTTGATGAACTAGAAAATTCAAGTTTCTTCACTGTAGTTAACCAGCAAAGAAAACTCTGGAATAAGTTTGTGGCTGGGCCCCTCTACTCACCTGAGCTATTCAGGAGTCTTACTGCTGCTGCTCTTGGCCAGGTAATCCTCACCAAGTCTGGTCAGTAAGTGCTGCTGAACAAAGATTCAGGCTTTCTTAACCTGAAAACTATTTGGGCTGTACCAATCTCTGCTCACAGGGGGAGGTGCCTTGCAGCAACTTCAGGAGCCTTTGTCCCGCCCTGCAGTCAGAAACTGATCCTGAGTCATGGAGAAAAGCTGGAAGGCGCCCCTGCCAGATGTGCAGACTGGATGCCCACTCCAGATCCACCCACCAGCCAATTGGAAAGCTCAGGAAGCTACATTTGAAACTTTCTCTGTTCCAAGGTGAAACAGGACTTTCAAGGAGGGGGTCTGATAGATTTCAGACTTTTCTGTTCCAGGGTTAATAGTGCATATGTGGACATTACTCAAGAGAGAGTGTGCAGAGAAAACTCTTGAAGTGTTAGCAATGTTCTTTTGGACTAGGCTGTAGACATGGCTGCTGCACACACAACTCTGTCTGTGATAGTGGGAGTGAAAGAGGAGCTAATGAGGTGCAGGGAAGAAAAGGTCACTTTGTGAAGTAACAGGTTATATTTGACTAAGGACAGAGAAAAGGAAGCATTGCAGAGGGAAGTGAATGAAGTTTGATTCCATGGCAGCTGTAAGAAGCGTAATTTCTAGCAACAGGGCTTTGGAGATTCTTGGCAGTGTTGTGTGAAAAGCAGAGCAAATAACTGTGTTTGTTCTGAAAGGCCAACCACAAGGCTTCACTGGGGTGTTCAGACCACTGTGAAATCCTACACAGCATCCCAGTCAAGGTCCTGCTCCCTTGTCTTGAGAGCTTTACTTGGACACAGTTTTAGGGACATGATTCTCAAGTGGTTTGTTTCATTTTTCCAAACAGTGAAAGCTTCTACCCTCATTTTCTAGCTCTCCCAAGCAATAAAATGGTAACCATTTTATCTAAAATTATCACCCTTTGCCCATACTGCCCCCACCCCCACCCCCAAGTCTACCCCTGCACCTACTGCTGCACTAACCTTCTGACTAGGTTGAAGATTTAAGAATTAGGAAAGACACAGAGAGAGAGTAAGAAAAGGCTTAAGAAGGAAAGAGGGTATGTTCTCTCTCATACTGATATTTTCATGGAACAGATCTGAGCAGGTTTAAAACTCTGGTTTCTGAGGCCTCCCGTGTAGCACCGTTACATGTCCACATGTAACATGTGCCTTCTCATCCTATATGCTAAGATAGAAATTGAGCTAGAGATAGGGGCAATATACAATGCCAGAGCCCAGGAGAATTAGGCTTTAAAGATTGATACTCCATTTGGTTCTGTAATGACAGACCACTCAAGCAAGTTGCCACCATGTTGTGGTTTTTTTGGCTTTGAAAACAGAGAGGGTTTTTTTGTCTGGGCTCATCTTCTTCAATCATCCTTCCTAGCATCATAATTGTCAAGGGAGTGGGGAGTTGCAGAATTTGAGAATTAACAAAAACCTGAGAGGCTTCTTGCTCAGTGCAGAAATATCATCCTACTAATCTGGAAAGTTCACCTTTCTGTAAAGCAGCTTGTTCTCTGCTGGGACATTCCTATTAGTTACAAAGTTCTTCCTTGGGTTATGCAAAAACTAGCTTCACGAAAACTAGTTCTAATTCCTCTTTCACGGTGACTGCCTTCCGAAGTATGTCATGTACACCCCAAGCCATTCATCCTCCAGGCTAAAAAAATCCTCCACTGATTTCAATCATTCCTCCAAGGACATTGTTTGCCATTCTGGTTGCCATTCTGATCTAGACTTGCTCAATACATAGCTTCAAAGTTTCAAAGTCCAACTAAAAACTCCTTTGGTTTCTTGCATGGCACTCATTGTCTGTTTATATAATTGACTTCTTTTGGGGATAAAAATCTAGATACCAGGCTTTATGTTGTTGTTGTTGTTGTTAAGTGCCATCGAGTAGGGTCCTACCCATAGCGACCCTGTACAGGGTTTCCGAGGGTGTAAATCTTTACGGGAGTAGAAATCCTCATCTTTCTCCCGCGGAGCGGCTGGTAGTTTCGAACCGCTGACCTTAAGGTTTGCAGTCCGATTCGTAACCACTACGCTACCAGAGCTCCATGTTTTATAGTCATCCTTAATAACCACTGCCTTGTTTATTTTGATCTATCTTTTTGTGATCTTTCTGGTTCTCCATTCTTTTTAACTTAGGATACCATATTTACTATATCAATGTTCCTCAACTTTGTTTTTCCTCCAATATCATACTTTTAAGGGCCCTTTTTAGAGTCCTGGTGTGGCACTTCAGGATAATGTGCTGGACCCCAAGGTTGCTTTGAACTGCAGGGTTAGTGGTTCAAATTCACCAGCTGCTCCTCAGAAACCCTACAGGGTTGCTATGGGTTGGAACCGACACAAAGGCACTTACCAACAACAACAAAGGAGACTTTCTGGAGTCCTGTTGTGGTGCTGTAGGCTAAGCACTGGACCAAAAGGTCGGTTTGAACCACAAGGCTGGCAGTTCAAACTCACCACCTGCTCCTCAGAAAACCTTTACAGGGTCACTATGAGTTAGAAATGAGTTGCTGGCCCTTAACAACAACAAGGAGCCCTTTTAGACATTTTCTTCTACTCTTTCCTGATGAAAATTTAAAACTGTAGATATACTATAATCTGTTTATTTACTGTATGCATTTGTTGTTGTTGTTAAATGCTGGTGCATTTGAACCGCCGACCTTGTGGTTCAAAATGACCTTGCAGTCCAGTGCTTATCCTACAGCACCACACCAGGACTCCAAAGATTCCTGTATATATATTTGTATGTGTATCTGTGCTTCATACATAAAAAGTATTTTTACCCAAGAACCGGTTTTTTTCATTTTGAAGTTCATATCGCCACCGTTGAGAATGCGTGATCTATCTTACTGTCTTTTATCTGCATATTTGATCACCCCAAATGAGAAAACTGTTGACTGAAATAGGATCCAGGACAGAATCCAATAGCACGGCCTTACAGCACAGCCTTACAGTCTTCCCTTCAGTAATGATCATGTTTAATAAAGTTGTTTAAATTTGAAGAACTTCACGTAACTTCTGCTACCACCCACCCAGTTCCCATTTGTCCACTTTCTTTACAAGGATATCATGAGACTTTTTCCAACGTCTTGCTGAAATCCAGATACATTATGCCTATGGTGTTCCCTTCATCTCCTCTTCTAGCTATACTTTCAAAGAAGGAAATTGGGCTTAGTTAGGCATGACTTGCTCTTTGTGAGTTCATGCTTACCCCTACTGATTTCCGTTCCCTTTTTAAAGCCTCCCAAATGACCTGTTTAATAGTGCATTCTATATTTTTGTCAAGGATCAATGCTATCTCACTGTTTTGTAGTTTCAAGGACTTACATTTTGCACCCTCCCACACACATACTATCCCCTCCTCTGAAAATTGGGACAGCATTTGTCTGCCTCTCTGCATCTCTCACCCCTTCCCATTTGCCATAATTTCTCAAAGGCTACCAAGACTGGCTCTGTGATCACATCTGCACATTCTCTCAGTAGGCTCGGATGTAATTTGTCTGGGCCTGGAAACTTGAACTTATTGAAGGCAGCTAAATACTCCCTTATTATCTCCTCATCTATCTTGAGTTTTAATTCCCTTTCCAGTTCAAAGATCATGCTCCTTGATGGCGAGGTTAAGTAACTTGCTCACATTCACACACCTAGTAAATTGGCAGAGCTGGGATTTGAATCCTGCGCTATCTGATTCTAAACTCGGGCTCTTAAATATCATGCTATGTAGCTTTTGAGTACCAAATGAGTGGTGTGACCCATAAGCGCTACATGAGTTCCAAAGTGGAAGAGTGTTCTTCTAGCAAAAACAATCAAGGCAGACTTCATTAAAGAGGTGAAATATGAGCTGTAGCTTGAAGAATGAGTTGGTAAGAATGATGGAGGAGTTGTGGATGGCATCCCAAGCAGGAGAGAAAATGAAGCATAACAAAGCATAAGAATTGTCAACTTGGGTCTGCCTCATAGTTCACTTGGTTGATCATTAAAAACATTAAGAGACCATGAATGATCAAGATGTAGCCAGGATACTCCTGCCTTCCCTTAATAGCCATTCATTCAAGCTCTGCTACTTGCTAATGGTATGCTCTCTAACAAGGCACATTCCTCCTGAGTCACTGGTTTCCCTCTCTATAAAATGGAAGTAATGATAACATCTATGTTAGAGGATTGTTGTAAGTTTCAATGAGCTAGTTAATATATGCACATTCAAATTGTGCCTGGCATGGGGCTTAACAAATATTACTTGTTGCCATTGTCACTATTAGTGTGCTTTATTTGCTTAGTCAACAAGCATTTATTGAGTTCTATTATATGATAAATCACCTGTTAGGATTTAATGGTGAGCAATAAGAAACATGATTTCTGCCTTCAATGAGTTAAATGTCCGCCATCCATATACTTTGTGGACATTTTCAGCTTGTACTTTCCTTTTGTTCCATATTGTGAATATAGTTTTACTTATCTTGAACTGACCTCTTTGAAAGTTTGTTAAGGAGACTTTGGTTCAGTAGCTTAGGGTTTGTGGGATAATTTGGTGGAAAGTCTTTCTCCAAGATGCTGTTTAATTCTATATCAGCCTTCACCAAAGCCTTGGGTTCTGCCGTTTTGCATCCTCCACCCCTATTCAAAGCCGAATAATATTCCTGGTCTTGGGCATTTTCCATCACCAGTTTGTAAACTGGAGTACGTTGTGAAGAAAAGCTTCAGTGTTCCAAGGTAGCTGCCCATCAGTGTCGTGTGGTGCAGCAATATGGTGCCATGCCATTTGATCCTGGCCCTCTGACTGCAATGAGTTTGCAATCCCTTAAGGCCAAGAAGAGTGTGAACAGAAGCCACAGAAGGGAAGGGACTGGCAGCTTCCAAACTAAATAGCCTTGAACGACCAGTTTGGGGTGGAGTTCAACCAAGACTTCGGGAGGGGGTAAATTGGATGTATTCCCTGTTGGCCTGGTCAACACAAAAATTAGGGGAAGCAACTCATTTGCCTTGTCAACCAAAGAGCTCTAGTTTCTCAATATTAGAGGAAACTTATGGCCTTAGAAATCGGTATAAATGGCTAATGTGTCTCCAGTCTCCAACTATATCAAATCCATGCTCCTATTCTTAGCTGGCAAGGCCCTTCCAACCCAAAGGAATGTCATTTTAGCCATTTCCCATGATTGGTTTAACCACTATTCCTTGGCTCTGGTGTAGCTGGCCTTTGTGCTCCATTTCTGAGGACTGGACGAACATTTCAGGAATATAGCCACCTTTTGACTGTTGCTGGGTAGGTAACGCATGGTTGGAAAATGTTAAGTAGGGCCAATGCTTTGGATACAGATGCCAGTCAAAGCTTAAGCATAAACTGTAGTTGAGAAAGAGTCTATCCAGATAATTAAGAATTGAGTACCAGGTGAGAGTGCAAAAGACCGTAGACAGATGACAAGGCAAGAAGTCAGGGACTGAGGTAATCTAGAACTCACAAGTAAGGACATTGTACACAGTTGGATAGAGGCAAATAGCGCAAGGGAAAGGTAGAAAACAAATGAGAAGATCAGGTATTCATTTTAATTAGGTGCTAGATCTATGGCATGATTTAATCTTATCCCTACACTTTTGCTCAAGATGTCCCCCCACTGGGATTATCCTTTCTCACTCTTCCATCTTGCTTATTCTCCAATCAGCGATAAAGAAGGAGACCCCCAGTGAGATGGGTTGACACTGGGGCAGCAGCAATGCAGGACCAGGCCACGTTTCGTGCTGCTGTACATAGGATCGCTATGAGTCGGAGTTGACTTGATGACAGCACCTAACAACAACAACTTTCTCCATGAAACCTTTTGCTTCCAACCTCTGAATAATCATCTCTTTGAGTCGCTATCATACTACCCAGGTTATTGTTGTTGTTGTGTGCCGTGGAGTCGATTCCGACTCATAGCGACCCTGTACAGGGTTTCCGAGGCTGTAAATCTTAATGGGAGCAGAAAGCCTCATCTTTCTCCCGCAGAACAGCTGGTAGTTTCGAACTGCTGACCCTGATGTTCACAGCCCGATTTGTAACCACTGTGCTTAATCATTTTTCAACAATTTCATGTGTGCACTTGGGGTTCCTCAGACTTCAAACTCTTTGAGGACAGTAGTTGCAGCTTCTGCACTCCCCATGGTATGGAGTACAGGGCTAGGTACTAAGTAGGTGTGCAGTAAATATTTGGGGATGGGTTTCAGAAACATTTAGAATAGAAGCTAGTAGTAACTTAACAGGCTCCCTGGGTGATGCAAATGATTTTTGCTCCACTACTAACTAACCTTCTGGTGTGGCGCTATGGGTTTATGCACTGGACTGCAAAGTTGGTTTGAACTGCAAAGTCTGTGGTTCAAACTCACCAGAAGCTCCTTGGAAACACTATACAGGGCTGCTATGGGTCAGAACTGACTCAACAGCACTTAACAACAACAACAACAATTAACCTTGGAGGATTCCTGGTGTGGCACTGTAAGGTTAGCACTGGACTGCAAACTATAAGGTCAGCAGTTCCAACCCAATAGCTGCTCCTAGGAAACCCCATATATGGTCACTATGAGTCAGAACCAATTCAACCACACTTAACAACTAACCTTGGAAGAAAGGGCTGGTGATCTGCTTCTCTAAAGATAATAGCCCCCAAACCCTATGGAACAGTTCTACTCTGTAATACATGGTGTTGCCATGTGTCAGAATCAACAGACAGCAATGGGTTTTGTGTTTGTTTAGCGAATTTTAGCAAGAGGTCCTGAGGTGGACCCATTACACACACACACAAGAAAAGTGGTTAGAAAATCAAATGGAACTGTATGCTGGAATTTCAAAACTTTAGATAATATAGAGGTCTGAGAGAAAATGATATTATCTCTGTCAGAGCCACAGATCTATGAGCAGCCCTTTGAGACTAGGGAAAACTTATATAGACTTAGAATAAACTGGGAGGGGCACCCTTGAGATGTCGTTGAATCTGAGGCTGAAATAAAGATAGGAGGGGGCCTAGAAACCAACAGAACTATGAAAAATTTTCAACATGAGTGCAAGAAACTCTTTTCCATTCCAGTAAAATGTCACTAGTTTAAGTTTTTTTTTTTTTTTTTAAATAAATGGACTAAGGGAGGCTATAGCGTGTTATATCTGGATTTTAAAAGAAAAGAGTTGCAAACTAATTAAACTGCCTCGAAGTTAGGAGAGGGAGTGGGGGTGGGGCAAAGTCTTGTTTGACTTAGTTAAAAAAAAAATTCCCAGTTCCCTCCTAAAGCTCTTTAGAAGCCTCATTAAGCTAATTGTAAGTCCCAACTGTATAGTCCTTCTTGTTCTATTTTCCCTTATTGTAAATACTTAAAGAGTATTAAAAATGCACATTAAAAATCGACACTTCTGATTTTTCAGTATTTTAGACTCGCTCCCCCTCCTCAGTTTGTTGCCAAGAAGAGATTACACCTATATGGAATTCTCCAGTGTACTGGTGACATTCATATGCTATCTCATTTAATCTTCACAAAAACAACTCTGGGGCAGAGGTATGGTTTCTCCTGGTTAATAGAGGCAGAGGAGGGAGGAGGGGGAAGGGGAGTTAAGTAAGCAGCCTCAGGCCACCCAGGAAGTAAGTACTGGAGCCCTAT
Source organism: Chrysochloris asiatica (assembly GCF_000296735.1). NCBI lineage: Eukaryota > Metazoa > Chordata > Mammalia > Afrosoricida > Chrysochloridae > Chrysochloris > Chrysochloris asiatica. The sequence continues at coordinate 2,686,159 of NW_006408749.1, forward strand.
TTTAAAAAAAAACAAAACAATTTTTCCAACTCTAAAGCTCTTCTGATTTTTCCTGGACTATGCTGTCTCTAAATTGAAAATAGCCGTTGACTGATCATGTCTTCCAAGAGTTTTCTAGGTGATTCCTGCATTATTTCAAGAGGTTGTGAATTAGTGAGAAGGACATTTGTTCAAAAATATAGAATATATTTGAAATAGCCACTTTTAGGTTAGTTGTTGTTTCATGTCTTCGAGTCAGTTCCAACTCATAGAGACCCTCTATAGGGTTTCAAGGAGCTGCTAGTGGATTTGAACTGCTGATCTTGTGGTTTGTAGCTTAGTGCTGATCTTACAGTGCCACACCAGGAGGTTAGTAGTCTAGCACAAACCATTTGTGTCACCTAGGAGCCTTAGTAAATAGCCCAGGTGTCCTATAATTTTAGAAATTAAAAAAGATGAGTGGCTGCCCGAGGCTGTGGGGCTGGGGTGGGTGTTGCAGGATAAAAGTGATATGAAAGAGACAACAGCACAGAAAGATTTTCGTGGTGATGAAACTGTTTAGTATCTTGACTGTGCTGGTTAATAACGAACCTATATGTGATGAAACAAAATAGGTACAGAACTAAACACACACACCAGAATCCAATTGTGGTTGAAGCAGCGCTGACTCATGGTGACCCCATGTATGAAAGTGTACAACTGTGCTCCATAGGGTTCTCAATGGCTCGTGTTGTTTTTTTTTTCCTAGAAAAACAGCACCTCTAGGTAGGCTCAAACTTCTAACCTTTGGATAGCATATTCATCGTTTGTACCACCCAGGAACACCACTAAGTATAAAACTTGGAAAATCTGCATAAGATTGATGAATTGTGTCAATGGTAATATCGTAGTTGTGATAATTTTGCAAAATATATCCACAGGAACTCTGTATTATTGCTTAAAATTTTTTGTGAATGTACAGTTATCCTTAAAAAAATTTCCATTTTTAAAAGGGATGATATTTTAGTGGGAAGGTTTAAATTTAAATCAAACGTGTTCTCTCTAATGAGACAGAAATCTCTTTTGAAAAGAAAAAGTTGCAATGATCTGGTAGGTATGTTTAAGCAATCTAGCCAAGAACAGGGAACAAGGTGGTGGTGGGGCTTGCAGCTCACAGAGCGGTTCCCCAGGGGCAAATACAGGTCGCTGAGCCTGACTGAGTGCAAGGGAATGAGAGCATGGTGTAAAATTTGAAGGAGCCGATTTCACGCTCTGGGGCCTTTCATCCAGCACCTTCACCTCCCAGATTCCCCCTGCTCCTTGTACATAGATTCGATGGGAAAATGAACCCTGCTCCTAGAGACCTGACTATAAAGGACTCCGGCCAGAACCAGATGTGGGGCCCGGTGCAAAATAAAAATGAGAGGCCTCTTGTACACAATTTATTAAGAATTCCAAGAAGGCTATAGCAGAGCATTAAGCCAAGTGCAGGGCCCCTCTAAGCACAAGTCCTGGCCCCTGCTAACATTTTTGCTAACTCTCCACAGCTGCAATTCCTCAGAGATTACAGACCCGCACTCTCAGCCCAGCCCCTCCCTACTGATCTAGATTGACTGAGACCCAAGTGGCCCTTTGGGCCTCTTCACTGCGGAGTCACAGTGCTGGGTTCTTTGAAAATCCCTGCTGACTGATTGATTGGACTGCTAAGATGTAGGTCAGAGCCAGAGCAGGAAAGGGAGGAGGGTAGAGCCCAGAAGTAGAAGACAGGCCAGAAAGTCCTGGCTGACCATTGGCAAAAGGGAGACTGATGAAAAGTAGAACAGGCTGCTAGCCATTCTGAATATATGTGATTTAAAAAAGAAAAAAACAAAACAAGTTGCCATGGAGTCCATTTCAACTCATGGTGACCCCATGTGTGTCAGTAGAACTGTGCTCCATAGTATTTTCTGTCTTTATTTAAAAAAAAGCGGAGTTTTCTACTCAACAATTCATATACATTTTGTTCCATGACACTGACTGCAATCCCCATACTCCAATGACACTCATCCCACTTCCTCCTGTGTTTCCCATTTTCATTCGTCCTACTTTCTTATCACTTTTTGCTTTCTGATCTTTTGATTTGGGCAAATGCTGTCCTTTTGATCTCATATGATTGCTTGTTCTCAAGAGTGAGTACCTCCTTGGAGTTCTTTTTCATCTTATAGGCCCATCTATTGTGTGGTGCTGTGGGTTAATGCACTGGGTTGCAAAGTGGTTTGAACTGCAAGGTCAGCGGGTCATGCTCACCATCTGCTCCTCAGAAACCCTATCTATACAGGGTTGCTATGGATTGAACCTACTCAACGGCATTTAACAACAACAACAACAGTTGTTTGGCTGAAGTTGAATCATGGAGTGACACCATTGAGTTTTTCATGGAAGAGTTTTTATTGCCAAGCCTTTTTTTTTCTTTCTTTCTTTCTGAGGCTCATCTGGGTGGACTTGAACTTCCAACATTTCAGTTAGCAGCCAAGTGTGTTGCCAAGTGTGTTAATGGTTTGCACCACCCAGGGTGTCTGTGTGTGACTAAGGGAACACTAAACTATGTGCTGGAGGCCTGAGCTCAAATGCCCGCTCTGCCACTGCAAGGCAAGTTAATTAGCCTCTAGGTGCCTCAGTTTTCTCTTCTATAAAACAGGAATAATAAAAGCAGTGCCTTCCTCATTGGATTGTACTAAGGATCAAATGAACTCAAGGCTTTGAAAGCCCTGTGAAACTGTTCCTGCTGTATAGAAATGTTGTTTGTTGTTATTTGCTGTTAAGTTGGCGCTGACTTGTGGTGACCCTTGTGTATAACAGAACGGAGTGTGGCCATTCCTGGGCTATGTTTATTACACAGAAATCCCTACCCCACTCCTATTAGTTGATGACTGATTTCCAGCACCTGAAATAAGAAATACATAGCCCAGTTCTGGCTTAGATAGAGTAGCTCTGTTCCTCTCTCTACCCAGGTCCTCCCTCCTACAACTAAAAAAGAGTGGACATGACAAAACAAATCAGATGAGATGTTGAATTCTCTGGGTCTCCTTATTGCCTCCCATGAATCCACAAGGCAAAGCATTGCAAAAGCCCATGACCCAGAACCACCAACAGACACAGACAAAAAAGTTCCAAAGAAAACCAAAGGGCAGAAAAAAGGGTGACTTAATTGAAAATCTATTGCCAGTACCGTCTCTATTCCAACCAAACACTAACCAAAAAAAACTGCAGGTTTTAATAGGTTGTTTTAATAGGCTCAGAGGAGCTTATATTTTCCCTCCTGCCCAGCAGAAATAGTCATGATCCAATTCCCCAACTAGAGTTGTGTCAACTGGTCCATAGATAAGACTAGCCTCCACCCTACTCATCAGCTAAGATGCTGAAATAGGCTATGTGAGGCAGGGTTAGTCTGCTTCAACAAGTAATGTTGAATTCTCTCAAAATGAATGCCCCTGCCCTCCTGGAGATACAGGGAAACAGACACACATAACTGTGTTGGAAAGGAAAGGAACTAAATAGATTAGTGTCTATTCAGATACAAACGTTCCCCAGAAAAAGATCTTACACCAGTCTCCTATTCATTCAGTCAATATTTATGAATCACTGATGTAGCACTATATGATAAGCACTGAGCTGTTAAATACAAGATCGACAGTTCAAATCCACCAGCCATTCCTTGGAAACCCTATGTTATTGATAAGTGCCATTGAGTCCATTCCAACTCGTAGCGATCCTGTATAGGATTTCCAAGGAGTGGCTAGTGAGTTTGAACTGCTGACTTTGTGGTTCAAACAAACCTTGCGGTCCAGTGCTTATCCTATGGTGCCACACCAGGACTTCTGGAAACCCTATTTAGGATCACTATGAGTTGGAACCAATTTTACGGCATTTAACAACAATAAGAAGTATTCACACAATCTGAGAAACTGCCTGACCTTGGGAAAACAAAGATACAGCCCCTCACCTCAAGTATTAAATAGTCTTTTTTGTATGACCAAGTTTTTCCGTCTCAGCACTATTGATATTTTAGGTAGGTTGATCCTTTGTGAGGGCAGCCCTGCACATTTCAAAGTGTTTAGCAGCATTCCTGGCCTCTGCTGGGTAGTGCCAATAGCATTCTCCCAATAATGACTACCAAAAACGTCTTCCAGACATGGCCAAATGTCTCCTGGAGGGCAAAATTGCCCCTGGATGAGAACCACTATTGTAGGGTAAACTGAGAAGTAGACAAATAATTGATAGAAAATGTAATAACTGCTTGGATAGAGAAACCTCCCTTGGGTCTCCATTGCTTATGGCTATGATTTAAGGTCATTAGCTTTAAGAACCCGGCCCTCTTGAGAGTGGTCTCACTCTCCACTTTCAGTCTTACCGCCTAATGTCAGGTCCGTGCTCTTACTGTATTGCAATTTAATCCTCCTCAGAACATAGCCTGCCCTTTTCTTTCCACAGGCCTTTACACATGCCAACTTGAGCCCTTTCCCCCCGGGCCACTCATTTCAAACCTATATTAGAGGGGTTTACCCAACCTTGAAGGAGCTCTAGTAGCGTAGTGGTTATGAATCAGGCTGCTAACCTCAGGGTCAGAAGTTCGAAACTACTAGCTGTTCCGCAGGAGGAAGATGAGGCTTTCTGCTCCCATAAAGATTTATAGCCTCGGAAACCCTGTACAGGGTCACTTTGAGTCAGAATCGACTCTATGGCACATAACCACCACCACCACGACCACCACCCAACCATGCGGGTTAATACGTTAGACTGCAAGGCTGATTAGAACCACAAAGTTGCCGGTTCAAGCTCACAAGCCGCTCCTCGGAAACCCTATATAGGGTCGCTATGAGTCAGAACTGGCTCGGTGGCACTAACAACAACAACAACAACAACAACCCATCTGTGGAATCCATGGGTGGAGCAAACAAATAAGCACTGGTAAATTTAGTGCTTAATTAACAATTAAGCCAGTTCGAACCCACCCAGAGACACCTTGAAAGTCAAGTCTGGCAATCTGCTTCTGAAAGGTCACACACAGCCTTGAAAACCCCATGAAACAGTTCTATTCTGCACACGTGGACTCGCCATGAGTAGGAATTGTCTGGACATCTACTAACAACAATCCCATACTAGACTTCCAGAGCAGGCAGGGATTGCACCAAGTGTGTCTCTGTACTTAGTCCCAGTTCTTAGCATAATGCCTGCTCTTTGTAGGAATACAAGGATACAGAAGGAAGAGAAGACTTGATTGGTCCTAGCATTCAGGTTGTTTCCATTCTGCCTGGGAAGGCAAGGTAAACGGAAATAAACTTTTTACACTGTATCGAAAGTCATGTGAGAAATTAAATGTAAGCCTGTGCAGGAGTCCTGGTATGGTGCTGTAGGGTTAAACTTTAGACTGCTAACCACGAGGCTGATGGTTCAAACTCACCTTGTTGTTGTTGTTGTTAAGTGCCGTCGAGTCGATTCCGACCCATAGCGACCCTGCATAGGGTTTCCAAGGAGCAGCTGGTGAGCTTGAACCACCATCTTGCAGTTCAAACAGCTTTGCAGTCTGGCGCATTAACCCACAGTGCCACACCAAACTCACCTTAGAAATGCTAAATAGGTCGCAATGAGTTGGAAACTATCCCATGGCACATAATAACAACAACATGTTCGGAATGTACTAAAAGTGATAGCACATGGGAGAAGGACTCATAGAATGAGGAAATTGAATTCAGCTTGAAGCATAAGCCTGGCTTTGACAATAAATAGAAAGGCAGTGGGAGGAGTATTCCACGAAGTGGCTTTTGGATATGAACCACCCATTTTGTGGTTAGCAGCATAATGCCTAACCCACAGCTCCACCTGCTGTCTGGCTAAATCATGGTCCTTTAAGGCAGGTAACAAAGGCGAGGTGAGATCTGTACTCCTGTGTTACACTCAGAATAATAACAGATTCAGAGGATGAACACAGGCAAGCTACCTTCAAATGAGTGATATTAAAAGGGTAGGAATCAAACCTTCATTCCTAACTTTGCCTGAGCACCTTTTGTGTGCAATGTGCTTCTTGTGTATTGTCTTATTTAGTTCTCTCAACAGTAAGATGGGTCTCTCAGTTGCACAGCTGATACTCAAACCCAAGGGTTTTGTTTTGTTTTTAACGTGTTTATTGTGAATTGAGAGATAGTTTACATGGGGGAACATCAGTTTGGCACTCATCTTATCGCATTTTGTTTCATTGCAACAATTACAATCCCCTCCCATGCATCATCATTCAACAGCATTTGCTTCTATTCCCTCTGGGTTTTTTTGGGGGGGGATTGGATGTACATAAAAACACTCAGGATTATATAATCATTTAAACAAATCAATTACATCTGAAACTCATAAAATGCATATTATCTGTGGTCTTTGTAATGACCCGATAATGTTGCCAAAAGATACTTTAAAATCTGTAGATGTAGTATGATCACAAGAGGCAAAATATAAAACAGGGCATAGAAAAGGAAGACTGGAACACAACGAACCTGAAAGCTAGTGGAAGTTGTACTACGGAAGAGAAATAAAGACCAAATCCTGTCTAGCTGAAGAGAGGAAGGGAACACATTAATAATTTTTTAATTTCTAGATAAAAAATCTAGAATTCAATCACCAAGCAGTTTGGATGACTTGTCCTTTCCACCCTAGGAGAGCCCTTGGAGTCTCAGGAGTAACACTGGGCAGTGCAGAATATTGGAAGCATTGATTCAGGGGAAGAGAGTTGATCTGCCCTCTTCCCTGGTACACACAAAAGGGCCACCCTAGAGGGGCAGCTGGAGACTGCGGGCAAAAGCAATGCTCAAAGAAAAGGAGATGAAATGATGGAGCGGGAGATAGAAGAATTCTTCGGAAAGCCCGCACAACTGTGTACCTGACCGTGAAGACAGGAGGCTTGGCAGGAAGAGGTGAAAACATAGAAGTCTAATGGAGTTAAGGGGCAGGGAGCATGTGGACATGGACGGTATGAAGAGGAAGGATGGAGTCAAGGAGAGACAAGAAAGAAAGACCAGGAAAATTCAATAAATGTGGGCAACAATTTGCATCTGTCTAGCACAAATTTCTTTTCAGAGAGAGAATTCACCAAAATCTGTAGTGGATAGAAGAGCAGGCTTTGGAACTATATTGGTTGGGTTCCAACATGTTGCCTCAGTTAGGATGTAAAATAGGGTTAGCATTTTCTAGAGTTGTTGTGAGGGTTCAGTGTGTTACCACAAGAGTGAACACTGCATGGCACACAATAAGTGCTCAACACATATTACCCAGTGAGTCTATCATCATCACCATCATCAACATCATCAATATAGCATCAGCATTTTTTTTTTTTTTTTTTACAAGACAATACGTATGTCTTTGTAAAAGATGTAACTGTCAGTTGGTCATACTGTGGAGGCTTGCATGTTACTATGATGCTGGAAGCTAAGTAGCTGGCATTTCAGAAACCAGTAAAGTCATCAAGGGGGAAAGGTTTCAGCAGAGCTTCCAGACTAAGACAGACAGAGGAAGGAAGCCCTGACAATCTACTTTAAAAAAAAAAAAAAAGAAGTTTTACTGTGAATTATGTGATAGTTTACGTGGGAGAACATTAGCTTTGCATTCATCCTATCGTATATCATTTCAATGGCATGGCTACAATCCCCTCCATGCATCATCAACCAACCAAAGGATATACCCTGCAAGCCTGCTCCCTGGTTGCCAGCACACAGCCCCTCTCCCTCTCTGGGTCTAAAGTTCCCAGCCGCTCCATCTCTCCACGTCATCATCTCTTACTCCATCTCTGGCGTCACTGCTTCACTGTGTAGTGTCCCACTCTCCACTTTTCTCCCTTGATGGTCCCAGGGACCTCTGCTCCTAGACTGCAAAGTCAACCACTCCTCTCCTTTTGCTTCAAAACGTCTACTTTTACATTTCCACCCCGCAACAATCAGTCCTGATAACAATTATTCACTACTGTATCACAAGAGACCTATCCGTATCTCATTTCATCAGCCCCGCTCAGACTGGATACTACTCAGTGGAGAGTCTACCTTCTTCTATGCCCTCTGGATCTAGGCTCCCTCTTGAAAACTTGTAAGTCAGTCACTACTTGCTTTTGTATCTTACCCCCCATTTTGGGTAGCCAATGTCCAAGTTGCCCACCCCTGTCTACTCTGTGTATGGAGAGGGTGGGAATGATCCTCATTGTAAAGATTTGTTCCCTCTTTTGAGCTACTTTATCCATAGGTGTAGGTCAAGTTCATCAAATTGTATCAGATTACTCTTTTTTTCCTCTTCTGGTTGAGCTCTGATCATCCAGTCATTGAAGCCAGGTCAGGTGGGTATTCTCTGCAAGTGTGGGTGTTCTTATGCATAACTCTTCCTTCGGATACACCTCTGTATGGACATAAACAGTGAACCAATCAGTTAGCTGTTGAAAGTGTTAACTGTTTGAACCACCCAAGGGACTCCTCATAATAAATAATCCAATAGAAATTTCTTCTCCTGAGATCTCTTGCTTTCCTTGGGGTGAGTGGTGGGGTTTGTCCCTCAGTAGGTAATACCCTTAAGGCCTCTGTAGTTTGTACCTTACAGAATGTATATATGTGGATTACTATATCCAAGTGGAGTCCTGGTGTGGCACTATAGACTAATGCGCTGGACTGCAAAGTCAGTTTGAACCGCAAGGTCGGTGGTACAAGCTCAATAGCCACTCCCTGGAAACCCTATACAGGGTCTTTATGGGTCGGAACCGACTCGATGGCCCACAACAACAACAGCAATCATCCAACTGCTGCCTCCCCTAGGCCCTGAACTCATTTCCCAACGGCTCCTGAAGTCTGACCTGGACCAGAAAGACCTCTTCCTTCCCCACTCTTGTCCTCCAGCCCAAGTCACTTTTCTTGAGCTGTGTACTTTTGCTTTTCTGCCAAAGTTTTTCCCTACAGAGTCTTCAGCCTGAAGAACCGGGAGCAAGTCATCCTTTAGCTCTTACTACCTTCTGGATCATGTCAAGACCACAATTCCTGGAGCAGAAAGGAGCAGGACAGCACTAGGTTGAGTTATTCGCATAATTTCACTGAATTCCCCATTAACCCAAGGAAGTAGGTGTTGTTATTTTCCCCAACTTTAAGATGAGGAGACAAATTCAAAGGAGGAATTTATCCATAGCCATGCACCTAATAAATAGCAGGACTAGGACTTGAACTTAAGTGCTCCATCCATCATACTTTATTATGATTGTCTACTTCATTGTCTATATTGCCCACTAGAGCATGCATTTTTTTCTTCTTCTGATTTTTCAGGTTTAGAGTTGTCAAGGAGCTTCGTTGTGGAATAGGTGAAGCTGGAGTTAGGCTTAGGAGGATAACAGGGTTTCAAAGAGAGCAGGCATTTCAGGATAGGATATGGGGGTGTAGAGATCTGTAGAATTTAAGGTTTGATTTAGGAATAAACTTGGTGTTTTGGGAATAGGGTTCAAGGAAGAACAGTGAGGAGGACTGGTGAAGCTGGGCTAGAGAGTTCATGATGGCAAATAATGAGAGATCAAATCATCTGGAGAAGGTAGGAGTTTAAGTGAGTTCTGCAAGTTGTTATGTGTGGTAGACACAGGAGTTTGCCTTGCCAAATATAACTGTAGAGACAGTCATGGATTAGTTGACTGGGGCAGCTGAGTAGGCTGCCACTTGGGGTGGGTAATAGTATTGAAATGTCCTTCATGCCAAGCCTGGCCTCTGGAATCAGGTGTAATGGATAAGGTGATCAAGGGTCCACCTGTGATGAAATTGCATACCTTGGCTTCCTTCACTTCCAATTTTGGCTGTCCCTTCTTGGATTTCAATAGCACCATCCTGCCCTTTTTCACTAGCAGATTTTCACCCACAACTCTTTTTCCAAGGAGTCATCTTTTTCTCTTGCAACTCGTACCCTTTGTTGTCTCCACTCAACCATATCACTTTTCCCAGGACTCTATCATGTTGCTAGCACAAATTTGATAGACAAATTCATATGAGGCAAATATTAATTTGTTAAATTCCGTCGAGGTTGAGTCTGCTGTGACTCACAGTGACCCTGGTAGGGTTTCTGAGGAGCAGCTGGTGGGTTTCAACTGTTGACCTTGTGGTTAGCAGTCCAGTGCTTATCTTACAGATCCGCAGCACCAGAACTCCAATAATGCCTTGTTGTTGTTGTTGTTGTTGTTGTTGTTGTTAAGTGCCATCGAGTTGGTTCAGACCCATAGCAGCCCTGTATCGGGTTTCCAAGGAGCGGCTGGTGAGCTTGAACCACCGACTTTGCAGTTCAAACCAACCTTGCAGTCCAGCGCATTAACCCACAGCACCACACCAGGACTCCAATAATGACTTAATGATGTTTAAATTTGAATAGGGGTTAACAATGCCTATGCTAGACACAGGAGTTGTAGGGGTACTTTAAGCTTAAAGAGAGGGATGGATTAAAGAATGGGGGTAGTCGGATGGGAATTTGAGAAGGGGGTCTATTGATCATCTTTGCATAAGGTTGTTGTTGTTGATTCTGATTTAGAGTGACCCCATGTGACAGAATAGAACTGCCCCGTTAGTGTTTTCTAGGCTGTAATCTTTATGGGAACAGGCCACCATGTCTTGTCTCCTGCAGAGTGGCTGGTGGATTTAAACTACTGACTTTTTGGTTAGCAGCAAAGCATTTAAGCATTGTGCCACTAGAGCTTCTTGCATGAGGCTGTTGGTGGTGGCTGTGACTGTCAAGCTGGTTCCAACTCATAATGACTCTTTATAGAATTTCCAAAGCCCTTGGAGCAGGCTGGTGGATTTGAACTCCTGACCTTGTGACCAACACTTAACTCACTATGCCACCAGGACTCCTTTGCATCAGGATATTCCTGGTCATAGCTTAAATATTTGAAATGAAGCTTGCCTCTATTCCCCTTGCTGCCCGCTCTGTGTTCAGCCCACCTTGCTCCAGCATTCCAGGATCCTGCCAGAAATAACTGTATTAATGAAACAGCACTTCTCAGATGCAGAGAAAATACCCAATTTGGTTTGGGGATAGAAACTCTTCCTGAGTTGTCAAGGACCCCACAGAACTGAAGCTGCTGCTATTAGAGCTCATGTTCACAGTTCCCTAGGACACTAAACTGAACAGATGGGACACTTCAATCTAGGGCACAGTTGTCAAAAACCACAGTTTAAATCAGTCACAGACAACTGTTTCATTCCCCACACTTGCCTGGCTGTAACAACTGCAAGAATGCCTCTGCTTAAATTACACCCAGTGACACCGCAGGGAGAGACATGTCTAGGCTGTATTCATTCTCAGTCCCTTCTGAGTTTCTCTTATGGTGGGGGTCAGTGCCCTTTCTAAAATGGGGTGCCAGGGTTCTGACCTGTGATCTTTTATCAGACTAGTACATGTGTATGCATATATGTGCATATAATCAGTGCCAAGGTGGGGAGGGTGGCGAAGTAGGAGGGAAAAGAAGGGAATATACTGAATCTCACAGAAGGGGCTATTAGGACCAACTCTAAGCCCCAACCAGGGCAGCACTGGGTGATGAATTATAAAAATACTTGGTGAGGAGGGGGTGGTACCTGGTGCTCCTAATCTTGGTGCCTGTCAAAACTAGTCTATGAGGTATCACTTAGTGTTCAGCTAAAGGATACCAGCCCTTGGACTATGGAATCCACGTGTTCATCCATTCATGCAGGCATTTTTTGAATGACCACACGGGTCCAGGAACTGTACCAGACACTGAGAAAACAGATGTGTGTGAGTCTCTGTCCTCAAGGAGCTCCTAGTCTAGTTTCATTCCTATTTCTTCAACTATTCATCCAGCCTAGAAACTCACCAGCATTCATTCCACCATATTTGCTCAGTGTTAGGCACTGCATGGCACTGCACTGACTGGCAGTGTCTAGTATCTCCTGGAGGTTTGTATACAATCAATTTAAATATTACTCAAGGAGTTCTGGTATGGTGCTGTAGGATCAGCACTTGACTGCTAATCACAAGGTCGGCTATTCTAACATACCAGTCACTCCTCAAAAACCCTATACAGGGTATCTATGAGTCAGAACTGACTCGGTGGCACTAAACAACAAGGAATTGTATCCGCTATCAATGCTCATGAAAGTAGCAGTTAAGATCAAATGATGTATTGCATTGGGTAAATCTGCTGCACGAGACCTCTTTAAAACGTTAACGAATAAAGCATGAAGATATGCCTGACCCAAGCCATGGTATTTTCAATCACCTCATATGTGTGTGAAAGCTGGATAATGAATAGTAAAGACCGAAAAATTGATGCATTTGAATTTTGGTGTTGGCAAAAAAATATTGAAAGTATCATGGAATGCTTAAAGAACAAACAAATCTTTCTTAGCAGAAGTACAGCCAGGATGCCCCATAGCAGGCAGTAAACTTTGGTTTTTGGACATAGGCCAGAGCAAGACATTGAAAGGGGAAGCAACCCAATTTAGGGCAGAGGTGATTGAAGTTTCAAGGGCTCCCGAGGGAGGAGCCCTATCTACCTTGATTACAAATAGGCAGTCAACTTTTGAGTGGAGTCCTCAGCTGCACGACTGGAGATTCACTGATGTTGTGAGTGGTTTGGCAGACTGGTGGTGAGCAATGGGAGGGAGAAGAAGTGAGGCTGCAGCTATGGCCCCAAAGCTCTAGGTTTACTTCAGGGTAACGAGATCTTTTCATAGCAAGTTTGTTTACAGTCTTGGTGTGGCGCTGTACGATAAGCACTAGACAGACATCAAGGTTGATTTGGACTGCAAGGTCGGCAGTTCAAATGCACTAGCTTCTCCTTGGAAACCCTATACAGGATCTCTGTGAGTCAGAACCGAATTGATGGCACTAATCATCATCATCATCATCAACAACAACCATAGATCATGCACATTAATTTATGAGTCCTAACCAGATTTAAATTGTGTCATCTTATTGCATCAAACAAGTAACATCAAAACATGTTTTTTTTTTTTTTTTTACACAATGGGTTCTTGTGATGCAACATCAAAAGGATCAGCAACAAAAGGCAAAATAGGTACATTGGACTTCATAAAAATTAAAAATGTTTGTTCATCTAAGGATTCTCACAACCCAGTAAAGAGACAATCCTTACTGGGAGAAAGGTTTTGAAAACCATCTATCAGGTTAGATTTTAATACCAGGAATATATAAAGTACTTCTACAACTTATCAACAAAAGGGCAAGCAATCCAATCAAAAAAAAGGTGCAATGTACTTATATAGACATTTCACCGAAGAGGATGAAAAAATACTCATCATTAGCCATTAAAGCCTACAGCCATCAAGCTGATTTGTACTCATTGTGACCCTATGTAGGGTTTCTGAGACTGTAAACTTTACAGGGGGAGACAGCTTCATCTTTTGCCCAAGGAATGGCTGATGTCTGAACCACTGAGCTTGTTGTTAGCAGCCCTAATCCTACCCAGAGCACTACCAGGGTGCCTGCTGTTGCTATTAAGTGCTGTCGAGTCAGTCCTGACTCACAGCTTACCCTAAAGCACTACACCAGGACTCCATCAGAGCTCCTTGCAGTTGTTGTTAAGTGCCATTGAGTCAGTTTTGACCCATAGCAACCCTGAATAGAGTTTCCGAGGAGTGGCTGGTGAACTTGAACTTCTGACCTTGCAGTTTAAACTGACTTTGTAGTCCAGCACATTAACCCACAATTCCACACCAGGACTCACCAGAGCTCCTAGAAAGATGCAAATCAAAATCACTTCATCCCCAATAAGATGGCGAACTTCAAACAAAACAAAACAGAAAACAACAGATATTTAGCAAGGATGTGGAAAAGTTTGAGCCTTTATCCATTGCTGGTAAGAATGTAAAATGGTACAACCATTGTGGAAAACAGCTTGACAGTTCCTCAACAAGTTAAACATAATACTACCATTGTTGTTGTTGTTGTTGTTGTTGTTGTTAAGTGCTGTCGAGTCAGTTGTGACTCATAACAACCCTGTATAGGGTTTCCAAGGGCCAGCTGGGGAGTTTGAATCACCGACCTTACAGTTAGTGTAGTATAAGTATACTTACTTATACTACAGCACCACATCAGAGCCACACTGTTGTTAAGTGCCGTCAAGTTGGTGACCCAACAATTCTACTCCTAGGTATTTTTGTAAGCAGCTACTCAGACACATATACACAATTATTCATTGCAACATTCTCCACAATACCCCAAAAGTGCAAACCACCTAAATGTCCATCAAAAGATGAGTGGATAAATAAAATATGGAACAAACGTACAAGGGAATATTACTATGCCATAAAGGGGAATGAAGTACTGCTGCAAGACATAACATGGATGAAGCTTGAAAACATTATTCTGAGTGAAGTAAGTCAATCACCAAAAGGACAAGAACTGAATGATCTCTAGACTAGGTGAAAGCATAGAGACCAAAGTTTTATTAGTGGTTATCAGGGTGGTAGGGAAGAGGACAGGGGAATCATTGTTTAAGAAGCACTGAGTTTTTGTTCATGGCAATAGAAAATTTGGCAATGATTATTGGTGAAGGTTTCCCAACGTACTTGTAATTGATATCATGAAATTATACACATGAAAACTGTTAAATTGGCAATTGTTGTGTTATAGATTTTCAAAACAATAAAAATGATTCAGAAGAAAAAAATTAATACATTACATTTACATTGTTGTTGTTAGGTGCCATCCAACAGGTTCTGACTCATAGCAACCCTATGTACAATAGAACCAAACACTGCCTGGTCCTACGACATCTTCACACTTGTTAAGTTTGAGCCTATTACACTATTTACATTATATTGTTCTATATTCAAACATGCTTTTGTTTTTTACATTCTACTTTATTATGATATTTTATCTGGTTATAACACTCTTGACATTTTTGTTTTCTTTGTTACATTTTATCTAGTTATGATAGGCATCTTGGTTCCAGTAAATATTTTCATCATAAAAACAGTCATACGATTCATTACACAACAGGTGGGCATACAAAGATACAGTGATAAATCAGGCAAGGTCCCTGACCTCAAGGGACTTCCAGATAGCAGCATGGACACGTAGACATGTTCATCTCTATTCTGTGTGGTAAGGGACTTATGGCTTAGATAAGTCTTTCAGATGTCTTCCAACCTAAAATTCCTGATATAGGTGGGGGACATACTTTAGAATTGGGGAGGGAGATGGTCTGAAGGGAAGCAAGACTTGCTTGTGTCTTACTCAGTATCAGGCACGTAGGTAGTTGCTCCATAACATTTTTGTTTTAGGAATAATTTCTTTCATCATTGCCTTTACATGGGAAAAATAAACTCAGGCTAGTAAATGTTAGTGAAGTGAAGCAAGGGGGGGTCTTCCACTTGTAGTCTATTGGTTTCAGAGCTTCTTAGACTGATAGTCATCTTGTCAATGTCATGCTACCTTGTATTGGCAATTCTCAATCTAGGGATCTCTAAAGGTAGTAACTTGCTTTTAAGCTACTTCTCAATATTGAAAAAGGTCTCATAGAAACTGTACATTCAGCCAAGACAAAGCCACAGAGAGCTAACTAAGTGCAATATCATATTTCTTTGCTTTTGACTGAAATTATGTTCGCTTGGTGTGGTTATCTCATGAGGATCAGAAGCTCCAAGTGAGTAAGAAATTGGGAAAATTAATTATTACACAATAAATGTAGCTTTACTAGATAAAAATCCTTCCAAACATGGAGCCCACAAGGGAAATAGTAATAAAAGAGATCCTTGGTGGTGAAAAGGTTGGAAATCATTGGCCTCCACGTCTGGATGCCAAAGCTTGGCTTCAGATTCAAAGTCTATGACCACAGAATCCTGGGATTATTGGCATCTGACACCCCTGATGTGGTTCCTGTTGGAAAAGCAAACATGCTCCCTGCCCAGCGCTCTAAAGTGTTATACATTAACCTGCTTACAATGTGCCATTCACGGGTGGGCAGGTTTTTTTTTTTTTTTTTTTGGATCGTGGTTTACTGTGTTTTCTTACCTGCAGTGAAAGAACATTTTAGAGGAAGCACAGACTTGCCCGAAATCTACAAAGTCATGCTACTGCTGGAAAAGTGCAGAGCTTCTTATAGCTTACAGAACTGGAACAAACTGTCCACACCTTTCTCCTTCTCATCAACAGCCCTCATCCAGTACCTCAGAGAACACACATTCCATGAACACACACAAAAGAATAGAATGTCTATTTGGTTTGTGCAAAGATGGAGGACTCTGCAGACTGGGGAGGGAGAGAGGGAAACCTTTTCATTCTTCCCATTGACTGAAAACATTTTCTGGACGAGGCTTAGGAGGAAGGCTCAGGAAAGGCAGTAGCTGACATTTCTGGAGAGAGGGATACTCACAGGAACATCTTTTAAAGATAAGGGAAATGTGCTAGAAGGAATAAAAATCCAGTAATGCCCACAGACTGGGGGCCAGATTTCTCTAAGTCCTTTGAGTTTGATGTTCTTTAAGTTCCAGCCATTCTGGTGCTATTTCTCTGGAGTCCCTCCTGAGTGTTTTTGGGCATAGCTATTCTCTTGCCCTATTAACTTCAGGTTGTTCCTACAGAGACCTTTGTTGTTGTTGGGTCCCATCAAGTCTATTACTACTCATAATGCCCCCATGTGACAGAGCAGAGCTATCCCATCTGTAATCTTTAAGGAGTCCTGGTGTGGCACTGCGGCCTAATGTGCTGTACTGCAAGGTCGATTTGAAAAACAAGGTCGGCACTTCAAACTCAACAACCACTCCGTGGAAATCCTATACGGGGTCGCTATGAGTCAGAACCGACTTGATGGCTCTTAACAACAACAACCTTTAAGGAAGCAGATTGCCAGGTCTTTCTCCTAGGGAGCCTCCGGGTGGGTCCAAACCACTAAGCTTATGGTTAGCAGCACAGCGCTTAACCGTTGCGTCACCATGGCTCCTTCTAAGTATCTTTAACACCCACAACTTTCATGCTGCTTTGCAAATGCCTGGGCCATCTGCTTTTTAAAACCACAGCATATTCAGTCTGAGGGTTGGTAACCACATCCTCAAATCTGCTTGTAACTTCCTTGCCATCCCAGGAAGAGAAAAGACTAAAATTTGCTTTTACGGCAGCCATAGTGTCAGGATTGAGTGCAGAGTCCTTTTGACGTATCAAAATTTATTTGAGAGGAAACTTGGTCCAATGGCAAGACCATCAGCTCTTATTTATTGGCTCTGTGAGCTTTTAAAAAATTCTTTATTGACTTTTGTTATTATTGAAAACATATATAGCAGAACATACACCAATTCAATAGTTTCTACATGTACACATTCTTCAGGTTGTGCAACCATTTTCATTCCCCTTTTTTGAGTTGTTCCTTCCAAGAACATCAACTCAGTGTCTTCTGAGCTTCCTATCAGACCTTTCAAGTTTTGATTATCACTTTGACCCATTATTGAGAGTTCTTTAAGGAGCCCAGGTGGCACTGTAGGATGAGCAAGGGAATACTAACCAAAAGATTGGGAGTTCAAATCCACCAGCCTCTCCAAGGGAGAAAGACGAGGTTTTCTACTCCCATAAAAATTTACAGCCTCAGAAGCTCTAGATAGGGTTGACTCGATGGCTGTGGGTTTTTAGAGAGTCCTTTAAAAAAAAAAAAACACTGTGCTGAAGGCAGACATTTACTAATTAAGCTAAACTACTGGTGTGGTGCTATAGAATAAACCCTGCACTGCTAACCGTAAGTTCAGTGGTTCAAACTCATCAGCCGCTCCTTGGAAACCCTATACAGGATCTCTGAGTCGGAACCAACTCGATAGCACTTAACAACACCATTGTGTAGATTATCCCTGGTGGTGCAGTGAATAAATCATTTAACTGATAACTGAAAGGTTAGAGGTTGAAACTAACCAGCCATTCCATGGGAGAAAGATATGGCAGTCTGCTTCTGTGAGGATTTACAGCCTTGGAAACTCTACGGGGTAGTTCTTCTTTGTCCTATAGGATTGCTGTGAGTTGGAATTGACTGGAGGGCAATAGTGTTGGTTTGTTGTTGTTCTTTAGTTTAAAGAACACTTCGGTGAATATTTTTGCTTTAAGGTTTAAACATTATTCGGAAATTCATCTGGTCTCAGTGGCTCCAGAAAGTCTGGATTCTGTGAGAACTTGAAATTCTCTACTGCATTTCCCCCCCCCCCCCCCCCCCGCCTTTTAATCAGGTTTCTTCTATAGGATCATTGATCAAAATTTTCAGTATGTTACTGACCGTTGACCTTCAACAGATTAACAAACTATCATCTCACTACTCTGAGACTCAGTTTCTTGTACTTGGCTGAGGTTTCATGAGGCCTGACCTAGATCAAACACTGCCATGCCTAGCACAGTGCCTGGCATATCAAGTGAGAACTTGGCAGTTCCTCCCACTGGACCCAAGGTCTCTAGCCAGAATAAAGCACTCCTAGTCCAAGTCCAATCCACTTAGAGATGGCGCATTCTTAAGTGGGAACACTAGTCCCTTTTCCGACCTTGCTTCTGGTAATCTCCTGCTTGCAGCCCAGATTCTGTGAGAGCCTGCCACACCTGGCAGAAGGACCCCAAATGCCCCTCCCTTGGTGGCATCTTTCAGTGGTCCTCAGGTCTCCCTGACTAGGAGTCAGGGACCGATTACCCAATAAGTAAGATAAGCAGAGACTATAAATTTGAAAAGAGGCTTTGATTCTGTAGGAAGGTGCTGAGGGGTTGGGAGAGAGACAGATGCCAGCCATATCCAGGAACATAAGCTGTGAAATTGTTTACTACAGATTAGTAAGTAAGCACAAGTAAGCCTGTGCTTACTTTGCTTATTGGCTAATCCGACACTGCCAGGAGTTTTTCCTAACCTCTGACTCGTTTTCCTCCAGCCAGAACAGAACACCTTTCTCCCTCATCCTCTCACAGATTTAATCCTTCCCCAAACCCTGCTGATTCCACCTCCAGATAGTCTCTCCAACTTGTCACCTCCTTCCATCTGCACTGCCACTACCCTTGTCCAAGCTGCTATCAGCTCTTGCCTGGATCGTGACATTGCACCCCCGCCCCCTCAAATGCATTCCTTGTCTCCTGATTTCATCTCTCCAATCCAGTCTCCACTCAGCAGCAGCAGGAGTGATGTATCTACAACATTCATCTGCTCATCTCACTTTCCTACTTAAAATTCTTTAACGACTCCATAGAGCTCTTGGGGAAGTTTATGTTTAAACTCATTAATGTGGTTTAAGGCCTCACGTGATATGGCCTCTGCCTGCCTCTTGGGTGTCATATCTCCTCCATCACACGCTACACTTCAGTCATATTGGACTGCCCTCAGTTACTCCAATGTTGTTTTTTTTCTTAGGGCTTTCACGTATTCTTTCCCCTTCACGTGGAACATACATCCTCTACCTGGCTAACTTTTATTTATATTTAAATTCCTGCTAAAATGTCACTTCCTCTAAAACGGCTTTCCTAATCCCCCTCATGTTGAGTTTAGTGCCCCTTGTTATTTCCCTGCCATTCTATGCTTCCTCCTGTCCCAACATTCAACACACTGTGCGGGCGGCTAGACTTGGAGATTTGTGGGGTCAAGGACCATGTCTGTATATCCCTACAAAGCCAGTGCAGTTCCTGGGACATAGCATGTTGCATGTCTATCAAGCGAATTAATCCCAGAATCTCTTTCCAGTGTCTTCTTCATCCGCCCCACCCCCACCCCCACCCCACCTCCCTGAGCTTCACATTCTAGGCTCCATCAACTCACTATAGGACTTTCTGATCCTCAGGCACACCAGGCATAGATTATACATACCCCTTTGCCTTTGTTTATACTGGCCTTTCTGGTTGGAGTATCCCTGTCTTCCCCTCCTCCCCTCTTTGCCTAACAAACTTCAATTTATTTTTTGAGCCTCAGCTCATGTTTCCTCAGGAAAACCTGTGCCTGAAAGGGACCATTAAAATACAGATTTATTTGAGGCAGGGTAATTCTTAGCTCATTCTTCATCATTAATGCTTTATTAAACTAACTCCAATACCTAGCCACCCTCATCACCCCAGCCTAGCAGTGAGACTGCCCCTTCATCTATAGCACTTACTCAAGGCTTTGGTTGATGGGTTTTTGTTTGTTTGCTTGGTTAGTTGAGTTCTTTTTTCTTTCTTTTCTTTTCTTTTTTTTTTATGTTTTATTTTTGTTTGCTTGGTTTTTTCTCTTCTCCTGGATGTGGTAGGAGGGTAGGAGGACATTGTGTGACCTTAACTCCCCTGGCTCCTTGTAAGGAGACCTTGACTCATTTCTTCAATTAAAATAAAGCATAAATTTTGCCCCTCCCCCACCCTTTGTCTTTTCCCTGCCAGTGTGCTAACTCTGCTGAGACAAGCCAGGGCTATTGCCTTTCAGGAAGCACCATTTTTCTAATTAGCTTTTGATTGGAAACAGTACCACTACAGCTAGACTGCTTTTAGTGCCTGCTGGTGATGGGCATCCTGGTTAGAGAAAAAAGAGCACTGGCCCAGGAGTCTGGAGTCCCCAGTGCTAGTCGTTGTCTGCCTCTAACCAACTGGTAACTTCCTTTACTTCCCTGATCCTCGGAGTCCCCCTTTTCTAAACAATAAGGGATATGATCATAGTATTTGCTACTCAAAGTGTGAAGCATCAGTGGGTAGCTTTGTTAGAAACACAAAATCTGGGCCCTAATCCAAACCTCCGAAATGAGAATCTGCATTTTAACAAGATCCCTAGCCGAGTCTATCTACAATCAAGTTTGGGAAGCACTGGAAACTTCCCAGAAGAAAGAATGGCTGAGACTCCTGTTAAATGCATAGGTTTCCTGGAGACTCTAGTGGGACTAGAATGGGGCCCTGGATTTTATACTTTTTAATAAGTAACCCAAGTGATTCACATCTGCACAGAAATTTGGAAAACGCTGAACAAGTGTTTTGACATTCTGGAATTCTATATGCAACTGGTTTATTACTGAGGATAGTATAGAGTTGTTGTTGTTGCTAAGTGCCGTCGAGTCGGTTCCGACCCATAGCGACCCTGTACAGGGTTTCCAAGGGTGTAAATCTTTACGGGAGTAGAAAGCCTCATCT